>NC_143147.1:39076120-39376120 GCF_059928025.1 Delphinapterus leucas
CATAAGGTCTTTTTGCCTTTGGCACACATAGATTCACAGCCTGGCTCACCCCTATGTTCTTAACACGTGTTACACCCAAAATAAATTCTGAGGAGGACAAGCGCTTGGTGAGATCATCTTGCAATTTGATACAGCAAGGCTGAGCAAGTGGGGTTTTCCTATTCCAGAAAGGGCTGCTGGAGACGATTCCCATTATAACAATGGCCACTTAGATCAGTACAAAGCAAAGAGCAACTTTGTAGAGAAGTGCCAGGGAAAGCTCACTCCCTGGGTACCTCAGATTAATTAGGCTTTAATTTATTCCCTTTTAGAATCTGTCCAAAAAGCAGAGGGGTCTTTTAGGGTGGGTTCTGTGTGAGGCTGTGAAGCCAGACCAGCTGGAAATACTTGAGAGGGATTTGGAAGCCAGTCTCTGTCCATCGGTAGGTTAGGGGCCTGGGGGTCAGGAGCTGGGAGATGTCCTATCTCCTTGGGGGATTTGGAGCTCCTTCTAACCAGTCCCACTTTAGTCAGTTGGAGCTTTGCTCTCTGAATTACCAGCCCTCTAGATGCCCTGGGCTCATGACAGCATCCTTCCACCATCAATTTCAGAGGAGGTAAGGTTGCCAGATAAAGTACTGGATGCCTGTTAAATCTGAATATCAGATAAACAATGAATAACTTTTTAGTATAAGCATGCCCCAAGTATTGCATGGGACATACTTATACTAAAAAAATTATTCATTGCTTATCTGAAATTCAAATCCAACTATTCAACTGAGCATCCTCTATTTTTATTTGTGTATTTATTTGGCAACCCTAGGGGAGAGAGTACCCAGCATCTAGCAAAGGAAAGGACAGCTGGATGCAGGCAAAATGCTCCTGGGCTCTGTGCAGCCAGCAGTGCCTACACTTGCTTGATCTGCTCACATTTCTCTCCCTTTTGCCAGCCCTTGGGGGTTTCTACCTAGTGTGCAGGATGCACACCTGCTTTGCACTGGATATTTGATAATATTAAGGAATTATTGTTGATTATGAAGTATAATAATGACATTTGGGTTTTTTTCACTTTGTTTTTTACTTTTTTTTTGGCCACACAGTGTGGCATGCAGGATCTTAGTTCCCTGACCAGGGATCGAACCCATGCCCTGCTGCAGTGGAAGCACAGAGTCTTAACCACTGGACCACCAGGGAAGTCCTGACATTACATACTTTTAAGGAGCTCTTATCTCTTAGAAATGTAGAGTAAAATATTTATAGATTAAGCAATATGTGACATTTGCTTCAAAATAATATGAGGAGGGAACGTACGTTGTCCAAAAAAAAAAAAGGCAGCTCATGGTTGCCTGAGAACAGCAGCAGAGGGAGGGATGGACTGCAAATGGGCACAAGAAAATTTGGGGGATGATAGAAGTGTTTTGTGTTTTGATTATGGCAGCGGTTTCAAGGATGTATATATACATCTGTTAAATCTCATCAAATTGTATACTAAAATGGATGCAATTTATTGTATATAAATTTTACTTTAATAAAGGTATAACCTCAATAAAGGCATACCTCAATAAAAGTACTAGTTGAGGGCTTCCCTGGTGGCGCAGTGGTTGAGAGTCTGCCTGCCGATGCAGGGGACGCGGGTTCGTGCCCCGGTCCGGGAAGATCCCACATGCCGCGGAGCGGCTGGGCCCGTGAGCCATGGCCGCTGAGCCTGCGCGTCGGGAGCCTGTGCTCCGCAACGGGAGAGGCCACAGCAGTGAGAGGCCCGCGTACCGCAAAAAAAAAAAAAAAAAGATAATAAGGAAAAAAGAAGAAGAAAACTCCAAATTAGATGTTTTGGCATTTCTCAATAAGAGACAGCTGCTAAAAAAAATTAGATTTGATTCAAATAACTGCAAATGACTGAAAGATAATTATTTCCTGGAAAAATGCTATACTTAGATCTCCTCTGACTGCAAATTTTCACTGCACATTAATGAAAACAAAACACGAGAATCCAAAAGAGTGGGAGTGCAAAATAATACAGCCGCTTTGGAAGACAGTCTGGCGGTTTCTGAAAAACTAGACATAGTCTTCCCACATGATCCGGCAATCAGATTTCTTGGTATTAACCCAAATGCGTTGGAAACTCATGTCTACACACAAACCTGTATCCAAATGTTTATAGCAGCTTTATTCATAACTGCCAAAACTTGGAACCAAGCAGGATGTGCTTCAATAGGTGAATGGATAAACGAATCATGGTACATCCGTACAATGTAATATTATTCAATGATAAAAAGATATAAGCCACTTGGGGGCAGGGGTGGGGGAAATATTGGTCAAAGAGTACAAACTTCCAGTTATAAGATTAACAAGTTTGGGGATCTGAGGTACAACGTGGTGATTATGGCTAATAATACTGTTTCATTTACTTGAAAGTTGCTAAGAGAATAGATCTTAAATGTTCTCACCACAAAAAAAAAGGGAGGAAGGAGGGAGGAAGGAAGGAAGAGAGGAAGCAAACAAGCCACCAAGCCAGGAAAAGCCATGGAAGAACTATAAATGCATATTTCTAAGTGAAAGAAGCCAATCTGAAAAGATTACATACTGTATGATTCTAAATATATGGTGTTCTGGAAAAGGCAAAACTACAGAGACAGTAAAAACATCAGTGTTGTCAGGGGTTGGGAACAGGGGACGAATGAGTAAGTGGAACACAGGGGATTTTTAGGGCAGTGAATCTATTGTCTGATACTGTGCATGACATTATTATGCATTTGTCAAAACACATAGAACTGTATGACACAAAGAGTGAGGCCTAATGTCAACTAGGGCCCTTAGTTAATAATAATGCATCATTATTGATTCATTAATTGTAACAGGTATAACACACTAATGCCAGATGTTAATAACACGGGAAAGTGTATACTTGGGGAGAGGGGGTATATGGGAACCCTTTGTACTTGCCGCCCAATTTTTCTATAAACCTAAAACTGCTCGAATAAATGTCTACTAATTTTTTAAAAGATAAGGAAAATAGAAGAAAAAATCCAAATAAGATGTTTTGGCATTTTTCAAAAGATAAAAATTTTTGGAATTAAAAAAAAAATCATTGGAATTAGATTTGGTTGAGATAACTACAAACACCTGGAAGAAAATTATTACCGTCTAGAAGGATTGTACACACAGATTTTCTCTACAAATGTGCCCTTTGGTCTCTCTTTGTTTAGCCCAGCGGCATCTTGTCTGTAACTGTCCGGTGTTTGCACCATTGTTCTCTGGTTCAGAAGGGTGACTCCTGTTCACAAAGGGTGAAAGAGCAGGGTATGCAGGGAGGCCTTCCAAAAATTTGACAAGAGTGAGGGGGACTTTGAAATATTAATCCAGCCACACTTACAAATCCTGCTGACAAGGCTGGGAAGTTGGGATACTGAGCTGCTTATAAGCCTTCTCGCAGCAGGGGTGGCCTCCTTTAGCTGTTGGGAACCAGCCTTCAGCCTCGTGTCCGTGTCTGGGAGGACACACCCAGTTCTGACTAAATGAGAACGTAAAAGGTTCTGACTGGATTCTGCTGGCTGGGAATGGAGCCACCTGTCTGTAGGGAGAACAGGTCGTGCCTAACTCAAGGGTGCTCCCAAGTGGCTGTGGACCAGCAATGGTCCCCTGCAGAGAAGCAAGAAATGTGAGCCCAACTCTAAGTATCAGGACATGGAGAACATGGAGAAGCCTGGGATACAGAATCCTTGACTGCAACTTCCACTAGTGGGCTGGATATGTGAGCATCACAGGGTAAACCAGAAGTTCAGAACAACTACTGATGATAACTAATATTTATTCAGCACTTACTCTGTACAGGCATTGGGCTATGTGTTTATGTGAAATACCGCATGTAATCTTCACAACCATCACAAAGCAGTTACTATTTGCATCTCCATTTTAAGAGATTAAGTAACTTGCCCAGGTCACAAAACTATTACGTGGTAGAGCTGGGATTTCACTCTGCCCGCTGGACCTTCCAGCCTATCCTCGTAAACACTGTCCTAGTGAGGAGGAGGGCAAAGAGATTAGAAAGAGGGAGTGTTCTTTAAATGGCTACAATGGCTTTGAGTCATTACTGCTTGATGAGGCCTACAGATGGGTCTAGTGATAATACAAGAACCTGAAAGTGGGGGTGGGGGGTGGGCAGGGAGTCGAGGATGACGAACAGCTGTGATGAGTTGATGAACAGCTGTGATGAGTGCCCTCTTGCTGGATGAAAGCTTTTCAAGAGCAAAAGTGTGGTCTCTGTAGCCCCAGTGCCTAGCATGGTGATAGGCACATAGTAGGTGCTCAATAAAGGTCTGCTGAATGAATGCAAGAAAGAATTTTTTTGGCCATCAGAGCCATTTACATGGAACTCTCCCATAGAGCCCTAATAAATACCTGATTGCCTGCTGGTGATATTTTTTATTATGATAAAATATAGATAGCATAAAATTGACAATTTTAACCTTTTTTTTCCAGAAGAAAGTAACCTGGCCTTTTAATGTTATCTTCAGAGCTGTCATAGGGCATCATACTATATCCGAACTGGAGAGTGGAATTTTGAAATTTGGTATTGCTCATGGTTACAGTCCAATCAGAAACCTCATATACATGCCCCTGCATTGCTCTCTGTGCTGTAGTGGGATTGAAGATGGACAGAAGTGGAAGGGGCTACATCAGTCTGGTGCTGAGCTAGGTGAGAGTGAGCAACTTTAAAGTGTAAATGAAGAGCATCATTCATGAAGGTGACTGATGTCACAGCTCCGGTACTTGGGATCACAGCCTGCAGTAAAGTGGTGATGATAATGTAACCCCCTTAAAGGGGCTGTGCCGTTTTAACCATTTTTAAGAGTACAGTTCAGTGGCATTGTGTATATTTACATTATTGTGCATGCTGACGATTTTTAAATGATACACAGATTAACAAAGCAATAATCCCTTTCCTTTCTAAACTAGTCTATATTAGTGTTGGTCAGGATGGCATAGGTTATGCTGCAGTAACAAAAAACTCCAAAATCTCAGTAGCTTGAAAACAATAAAGGTTTATTTTTAGCTCACGCTACATGTCCATTGCAGGTCAGCTGGGAACCAGGCTGACGGGAGAGACGCTATCTGGAGTATTGCTGGTTGCTACGGCACAGAGAAAAAAGTGGCATATCTTGTACTGGCTCTTAAAATATCTGTTCACACGTAATTGGTCGAAGCAGGTCCCATAACCACCCCTAACTTAAAGAGGATGTGGAAGTACAGTCTTATCACGTGTCTGGAAAGAAAGAAGCAGAGTATTTGTGAAGAGCCCTGTGAAAGCTACAAGTCTCTTTCAGTTACAAATGGCAAATCATATTTGAATCGGCCAGAGCAGTAAGGGGAATTTGCTGACTTACCTGAGTCTAGGGGTCGTTTGGCTTCAGACACAGTTGGATCTAGATACTCAGAGTCGTCTTCAGTGATCCAGCTCCCTTTTGTTTGGGCTTCATTCTCAACTAGTGTCTCCCTAGTCATGATAAAAATAGCAACCAGCAGTTTCTTATTATCCACCAACTCTGAAAGGAAGAGTCTCTTCCCATTATTTCCTACAAAACTCCCTGGACTGATTTTCTGGTCCTCCATTCTCTGGGGCCCCCTCCAGTCTTGTGGATCCTAGGGGCATAGGAGGGAGAGAGGAGGGGGGAAGAGGAGAGAGGCTGACGGTGGGGGGCAGACCCTCCAGGACTGGAGGATCTGGGGTGGCATGGAGGGTATCTCCCCCACCCACTTGGCCCCAGGAAGCCTGTTGGGCTTCCGGGTCTGGTCCCCTCCCTGCCTTCTGGGGCCCCCTCTGTCCGTATGGCTACTAGGGGCATAGGAGGGAGGGGAGGGGAAGAAAAAGAGATGCCAATGGGGAGGGAGCCTCTGGGATCAGGGGATCGGGGGGAACGTGCCTAGCATTTCCCCCACCCCTTTGGGCCCAGTGAGCCTGCTGGGGTCCTGGACCTGGTCCTCCAACCTCCAAGGCACTCCTGGACCCCTCCTGCTGAGTTAAGCCTAAGCCCCACCCCCCAGCCAAGGCCTTTTCCAGCTTCTTTTTTTTTTTTTTTTTGTCTCCTCTTTTTTACTACAGTGGTTCTGTTTTACCTTCTGGTTGCTGTTTCATCTATATTTTTACTTTTTTACTCTTTCTAACATATCTGTTAATTTTCTAACCTTATTTTATTTTTTACTCTTTGTTACAGTTCTGCACCTTTTATTCTTTTCTGTTTTTTGCTGCCCCACACGGCTTGTGGGACTTTGGTTCACAAGCCCGCGGTCGGGCCAGAGCTCATGCGGTGGGAGCTCCAGGTCCAAACCACTGGACTAACAGAGAGCCTCAGACCCCAGGGAATATTCATCAGAGTGAGGTCTCCAGGAGGGCCTCATCTTGGCACCAAGACCCAGCTCTACCCAACAGCCTACAAATTCCAGTGCTGGAAGACTCAGGCCAAACAACCAGTAAGACAGGAACACAATCCCAACCCATCAGAAAAATAAAATAAAATAAAATGAGGGCATCTCTGGTAGTGCAGTGGTTGAGAGTCCACCTGCTGATGCAGGGGACACAGGTTCGTGCCCCGGTCCGGGAAGATCCCACATGCTGTGGAGCGGCTGGGTCCGTGAGCCATGGCTGCTGGGCCTGCGCATCCGGAGCCTGTGCTCCACAGCGGGAGAGGCCACAACAGTGAGAGGCCCGCGTACCACAAAAAAAAAAAAAAAAAAAAAAAAAAATGAGATGACAAAAAAATATGCCACAGATGAAGGAGCAAGGTAAAAACCTAAAAGACCAAATAAATAAAGAGGAAAAAGGCAACCTATCTGAAAAAGAATTCAGAGTAATGATAGTAAAGATGATCCAGAATCTCGGAAATAGAATGGAGGAACAGATTGAGAAAATACAAGAAACGTTTAACAAAGGTCTAGAAGAACTAATGAACAAACAAACAGAGATAAACAACACAATAACTGAAATGAAAAACACACTAGGAGGAATCGATAGCAGAATGACTGAGGCAGAAGAACGAATAAGTGAGCTGGAAGAAAGAATGGTGGAAATAACTGCCAAGGAGCAGAATAAAGAAAAAAGAATGAAAAGAATTGAGGACAGTCTCAGAGACCTCTGGTACAACACTAAACATGCCAGCATTCGAATTATAGGGGTCCCAGAACAAGAGAGAAAGAAAGGGTCTGAGAAAATATTTGAAGAGACTATAGTGGAAAACTTCCATAAGATGAGAAAGGAAATAGGCACCCAAGTCCAGGAAGCACAGAGAATCCCATACAGGATAAACCCTAGAAGAAACACACCAAGACACATATTAATCAAACTAACAAAAACTAAATTCAAAGAAAAAATATTAAAGCAAAGGGAAAAGCAAAAATAACATACAAAGGAATCCCCATAAGGTTATCAGCTGATTTTTCAGCAGAAACTCTGCAGACCAGAAGGGAGTGGCAGGATATACTTAAAGTGATGAAAGAAAAAAACTTACAACCAATATTACCCAGCAAGGATCTCATTCACATTCAACGGAGAAATCAAAAGTTTTACAGACAAGCAAAAGCTAAGAGAATTCAGCACCACCAAACAGGCTTTACAACAAATGCTAAAGAAACTTCTCTAGGTGGGAAACACAAGAGAAGAAAAAGACCCACAAAAACAAACCCAAAACAAGAAAACGGTAATAGGAACATACATACTGATAATGACCTTGAATGTAAATGGATTAAATGCTCCAAACAAAAGACACAGGCTGACTGAATGAATACAAAAACAAGACCCATATATATGCTGTCTACAAGAGACCCACTTCAGACCTAGGGACACATACAGACCGAAAGTGAAGGGATGGAAAAAGATATTCCATGCAAATGGAAATCAAAAGAAAAATGGAGTAGCAATACTCGCATCAGATAAAATAAACTTTAAAATAAAGACTGTTACAAGAGATAAGGAAGGACAATACATAATGATCAAGGGATCAATCCAAGAAGAAGATATAACAATAATAAATATTTATGCACCCAACATAGGAGTACCTCAATACATAAGGCAATGCTAACAACAATGAAAGGGGAAATTGACAGTAACACAATAATAGTAGGGGAATTTAACACCCCACTTACACCAATGGAAAGATCATCCAAACAGAAAATAAATAAGGAAACACAAGCTTTAAATGACACAATAGACCAGATAGATTTAGTTGATATTTATAGGACATTCCACCCAAAAGTGGCAGAATACACTCTCTTCTCAAGTGCACACGGAACATTCTCAAGGATAGATCACATCTTGGGTCACAAATCAAGCTTTGGGAAATTTAAGAAAATTGCAATCGTATCAAGCATCTTTTCTGACCACAACACTATGAGATTGGAAATCAATTACAGGAAAAAAACTGTAAAAAGCACAAATACATGGAGACCAAACAGTGTGCTACTAAATAACCAAGAGATCACTGAGGAAATCAAAAAAGAAATAAAAAAATACATAGAAACAAATGACAACAAAAACACAATGACCCAAAACCTATGAGACACAGCAAAAACAGTTCTAAGAGGGAAGTTTATAGCAATTCAATCTCACCTCAACAAACGAAAAATCTCAAATAAACAATCTATCCTTATACCTAAAGCAACTAGAGAAAGAAGAACAAAGAAAACCCAGAGTCAGTAGAAGGAAAGAAATCATAAGGATCAGAACAAAAATAAATGAAATAGAAACAAAGAAAACAAAAGCAAAGTTCAATAAAACTAAAAGTTGGTTCTTTGAGAAGATGAACAAAATTGATAAACCTTTAGCCAGACGCATCAAGAAAAACTGGGAGAGGATGCAATTCAATGAAATCAGAAATGAAGAAGGAGAAATCATAACTGACTCCACAGAAATACAAAGGATTATAAGAGACTACTACAAAAAACTATATGCCAATAAAAAGGAGACCCACAAAGAAATGGACAAATTCTTGGAAAGGTACAGTTTTCCAAGACTGAACCAGGAAGAATTAGAAAATATAAACAGACCTAACACAAGCACTGTAATTGAAACTGTAATTAATATTCTTCCAACAAACAAAAGTCCAGGACCAGATGGCTTCACAGGAGAATTCTATCAAACATTTAGAGAAGAGCTAATACCTATCCTTCTCAAACTCTTCCAAAAAATTACAGAGGAAGGAACACTCCCAAATTCGTTCTATGAGGCCACCATCACTCTGATACCAAAACCAGAAAAAGATAAAACAAAAAAAGAAAATCACAGACCAATATCACTGATGAACATAGATGCAAAAATCCTGAACAAAATACTAGCAAATAGAATCCAACAGCACATTAAAAGAGTCATACACCATGATCAAGTGGCATTTATCCCAGGGATGCAAGGATTCTTCAATATATGCAAATCAATCAATGTGATACACCACAATAACAAATTAAGAAATAAAAACCATATGATCATCTCAATAGATGCAGAAAAAGCTTTTGGCAAAATTCAATACCGATTTATGATAAAAACTCTCCAGAAAATAGGCATAGAGGGAACCTACCTCAGCATAATAAAGACCATATATGACAAAACCACAGCAAGCATAGTACTCAATGGTGAAAAACTGAAAGCATTTCCACTAAGATCAGGAACAAGACAAGGATGTCCACTCTCACCACTCTTATTCAACATAGCTTTTGGAAGTCCCAGCTGCAGCAACCAGAGAAGAAAAAGCAATAAAACGAATACAAATTGGAAAAGAAGTAAAACTGTCACTGTTTACCAATGACATGATACTGTACACAGAAAATCCTAAAGATGCCACCAGAAAACTACTAGAACTAATCAATGAATTTGGTAAGGTTGCAGGATACAAAGTTAATGCACAGAAATCTCTGGCATTCCTATACACCAACAGTGAAAAATCAGAAAGAGAAATTAAGGAAACACTTCCATTTACCATTGCAACAAAAAGAATAAAATACCTAGGAATAACCCTGCCTAAGGAGGCAAAAGACTTGTACTCAGAAAACTATAAAGCACTGATGAAAGAAATCAAAGATGACATAAACAGGTAGAGAAATATACCATGTTCTTGGATTGGAAGAATCAATATTGTGAAAATGACTATACTACCCAAAGCAATCTACAGATTCAGTGCAATCCCTATCAAACTACCAATGGCATTTTTCACAGAATTAGAACAAAAATTTTACAATTTGTATGGAAACACAAAAGACCCCAAATAGCCAAAGCAATCTGGAGAAAGAAAAATGGAGCTGGAGGAATCAGGCTCCCTGAATTCAAACTATACTACAGAGCTACAGTAATCAAGAAAGTATGGTACTGGCACAAAAACAGAAATATAGATCAATGGTACAGGATAGAAAGCCCAGAGATAAACCCATGCACGTATGGTAACCTAATTTAGGACAAAGTAGGCAAGAATATACAATGGAGATAAGACAGTCTCTTCAATAAGTGGTGCTGGGAAAACTGGACAGCTACATGTAAAAGAATGAAACTAGAACACTACCTAACACCATACACAAAAATAAACTCCAAATAGATTAAAGACCTAAATATAAGACTGGACACTATAAAACTCTTAGAGGAAAACATAGGAAAAACACACTTTGACATAAACCCCAGCAAGATCTTTTCTGACCCACCTTCCAGAGTAATGGAAATACAAACAAAAATAAACAAATGTGACCTAATTAAACTTAAAAGTTTTTGCAAAGTGAAGGAAGCCATAAAGAAGATGAAAAGACAACCCTCAGAATGGGAGAAAATATTTACAAATGAAGCAACGGACAAAGGATTAATCTCCAAAATATACAAACAGCTCATGGAGCTCAATATCAGAAAAACAAACACAAAAATGGGCAGAAGACCTAAATAGATATTTCACCAAAGAAGACATACAGATGGCCGAGAGACACATGAAAAGATGCTCAACATCACTAATTATTAGAGAAGAGCAAATCAAAGCTACAATGAGGTATCACCTCACACCAGTCAGAATGACCATCATCAAAAAATCAACAAACAATAAATGCTGGAGAGGGTGTGGAGAAAAGGGAACCCTCTTGCACTGTTGGTGGGAATGTAAATTGATACAGCACTATGGAGAACAGTATGGATGTTCCTTAAAAAACTAAAAATAGAACTACCATACGACCCAGCAATCCCACTACAGGGCATATACCCTGAGAAAACCATAATTCAAAAGAACACATGTACTCCAATGTTCATTTCATCACTATTTACAGTAGCCAGGACATGGAAACAACCTAAATGTCCAGAAATAGATGAATGGATAAAGAAGATGTGGTACATATATACAATGGAATATTACTCAGCCATAAAAAGGAATGAAATTGGGTCATTTGTAGAGACGTAGATGGACCTAGAGTCTGTCATACAGAGTGAAGTAAGTCAGAAAGAGAAAAACAAATATCATATATTAACGCATACATGTGGAATCTAGAAAAATGGTACAGATGAACCTATTTGTGGGCAGGAATAGAGACATAGATGTAGAGAACATGGTGGGGAACACGGTGGGGAAGGGTGCAACAAATTGGGAGATTACGTTTGACATAAATACACTACCATGTGTAAAATAGATAGTTAGTGGGAACCTGCTGTATAGCACAGGGAACTCAGCTTGGTGCTCTGTGATGACCTAGATAGGTGGGATGGGGGGGTGGGAGGGAGGTCCATGAGGGAGGGGATATAGGTATACATACAGCTGCTTCACTTCATTGTACAGCAGAAACTAACAGAACATTGTAAAGAATTTTACTCCAATAGAAGAAAAAAAGAGTTAAAGGGGAACTAAAGGGTAGTTTCTACTTCTCCAAGACATCCACAACTTATCCAGGGAAAGAATGAGAACATTTTCTACGTCACTGCCTCTGGCCTTACTCTCTCTTCTGGTTTTCCTTCTTTTGATCCTGGATTATATGCGCACGTGTGTGTGTGTCTACAAATACCCATGCACATCCATGTATATGATGACATGCTCGCCTATATTTACATATGTTTATGTATATCTTTTGATTGTTGATCTCCCTACTACCTGTTGATCTATCCATGTTTCTAACTAAAAGGTTATTAGAACATTCAATTCTGCTAATCAGAATTATTATCATATTGGTTAAAAACCTGAGCTCTGTCAGCAGAGAGAACTGGGCTCCAATCTGCTGTGCCATTTACTAACTCTTTGGCATATTTTAACTTATTCAATCTCTCTGAGACTTAATTTCCTAATCTGTGAAATGGGGATAATAATACCTACTTCCCAGGGTCACAGAAATGATTAAATGACATAGGTGAAGTGCTTAGTATAGTACATGGCACATAGAGGTAGCTATCATATACTGAGAATTCATTTTCAATAATAATAATCATGATAATATAGCAGAAAATTCGAAGCCATGAAAACCTATTCATAATATTATAGATTAAAAAGTCAGATTGTCAAAAGAGCATTTACAACATGATCTCATTTTTATTAAAATACACACACACACACACACACACACACACACACACACCTGGAAGGATATACACCAGAGTTTACCAATGATAGTGTGGGTAGAACTACAGGTGATTTTTAAAATTATATTTTACTTTGCACATATGCAGTTGGCTGTATATTATTCTGCCAATCTGTAATTCCTCTAGTTTGTACAATACATAGCAACTCTTATGGAATGATAAAAAGAAACAAAAAAAAACATGTCACTGTAAAAGAAAGAGAAACAGTGAGTGATCTTCTGGAAGATCTAGCAAAGCTTCATGACCAGATGCCATGGGATGGATAAGGTACCAGCCTATCTTGGCAGGCTTCAGTTGTCCTATTTTTTTTGTTTTGTTTTGTTTTGTTTTTTGTTTGTTTTTTCACTCTCTCAGTCTGTCTTTGATGAATACAAGCACCGCTCCCAGGGAAATCTTACCACACAGACTCAAGGCTATCCTGGACATCAAAGAGCCTGGAGCAGTTTGTCGCTTATCTGGATGTGGGCACAGCTTGCCACTAAATTCTTCTCTTTACAGCTACTCTTAAGGATCTGTGATAATAGAAAGGAGCAGTGATAGAAAACATGAGGAGATCCTCCAAACCATTGGTGATTGAACCCAGGGTGTTCATCTACAGGTACTTAGTTTTTGTTTTTTGAACCAGCAAATGTACTGCTCTGACAATTCGAAAGAGCTTGTATCCCACAAGAGAGTGGCTGATGAGAGAGGAAACCAGGCTGGGGACTTTGGGCGAAGGTAAGGGTCCAATTCATACAGGAGATCAGTAATTTGAATAATTAATACGTGACTTCCCCGACTCTACACAGCCATTTGAGTTCACACAGACGAATGGCCATGACATAATTAGGCTCTGGATGAGGAAGATTAGTATAAACTTAAATCTCTCTTCACTTCCCATAGGTTTGGTACTCCAAACACTAGTTGTCTGGGAGTCTAGAGTGTGGGAGAAAGAAGTAGGATCATTTCGTCAGCTGGTAAAAGTGTTCATCTGTGAGGCTGCTCCTCACACATGGTTGATTTAGTATGTTTTACACTTTGGAGACTTTTATGGTAGTTACATATGTGCCCTTGTGCCTGAGACCTGATGGTACATCAACAACTAGCTATGTGGGTTGTGGAAGAAGCTGGGAATTGGTGTGACCAGGACTTGGCAAACTGGTGTAGCTGCAAGTTGGGTTCCTAAAGGCTCTGAGTCTGCAGACCTGAGAAAGGTGGTGGGTGGCAACTGGGTCTACACCTAACATTTGCTGGGCCCAAGTAAGAATATTAAATAGATTCATGTACCATATGTCTAAATAATTAAGAGTTTAGAATCAAACTAATAAACGGTTAAATAAATTCTAACTCTCACATACAGCGTCATCACAACAAAACAAACATACTTTCATAACAACAAAATTTTTTTTAAATCCATAAAACTGTGGTTTTTAACATGACTTAAAGCCAACAAAATAGCAAAGATAACTGAATGTAATTATTACTGCAGTGAATATTAATTTCAATTTCCTTGTTTGTTTTTTTTCCTTCTGGTGGTTCATCGATATATATAATATATACGACTTGTTTTCCATGACTTTTGAAATGTTACCTTTATAATAATAAAGAAAAAGAAATAATACTTTTGATTATATTCTGTAATAGATCTAAGTAAATTGAGTACCTAAGTACAATTTACTTCTAAGTATGTTGTATATGATTTTTCCTCTTACTTTAAAACACATTAAATTAATAATCTCATTTTGAGTCCTCCATTCTATATAGTGATCATCTGATGCATTTTTAAAATTTTTTATTTTTTTTTTGCGGTATACGGGCCTCCCACTGTTGTGGCCTCTCCCGTTGCGGAGCACAGGCTCCGGACGCGCAGGCTCAGCGGCCGTGGCTCACGGGCCCAGCCGCTCCGCGGCATGTGGGATCTTCCCAGAACAGGGCACGAACCCGCGTCCCCTGCATCGGCAGGCAGACTCTCAACGACTGCACCACCAGGGAAGCCCCATCTGATGCATTTTTTAACCTATATTACATGCGGAACATTTTTTCCCTTTTTTGTAGTTGTTTTTTCTTTTTTATCTTTTGTTTTTCTGTTTTTAAATTTATTTTTTCTTTTTTTCTCTTTTTCCATGCTGAACATTTTTGCATTATGTTGTAAAATAATTTTTATGAAACTGAGAAAATTTCCATTGTTTTCTGTAAATATTGAGCTGCCATTGCCACAAAAAGCATCATTATGCTTGATTAAATATTGGACACATACTATTTTATCCTCTAATTTAAAAAATTATTTTCCATTATGGTTTATTACAGGATATTGAATATAGTTCCCTGTGCTATAGAGTAGGATCTGGTTGTTTATCCATTCTATACATAATAGTTTGCATCTGCTAATCCCAAACTCCCAATCCAACCCTCCTCCATCCCCCTTTCCCTTGGCAACCACAAGTCCATTCTCTATGTCTGTGAGTCTGTTTATTTTGTAGATAAGTTCATTTGTGTCATATTTTAGATTCCACATATAAGTGATATCCTATGGTATTTGTCTTTCTCTTTCTGATTTATGTCGCTTCATACGATAATCTGTAGGTCCATCCATGTAGCTGCAATAGCATTAATTCATTCTTTTTTATGGCTGAGTAGTATTTCATTGTGTATATATACCACATCTTCTTTATCCATTCATCTGTTGATGGACATTTAAGTTGTTTCCATGTCTTGGCTATTGTAAATAGTGCTGCTATGATCATGAGGGTGCATGTATCTTTTTTTTTTTTTTAGTTTTATTTATTTATTTATTTATTTATGGCTGTGTTGGCTCTTCGTTTCTGTGTGAGGGCTTTCTCTAGTTGCGGCGAGCGGGGGCCCCTGTTCATCGCGGTGCGCGGGCCTCTCACTATCGTGGCCTCTCTTGTTGGCGGAGCACAGGCTCCAGACGCGCAGGCTCAGTAATTGTGGCTCACGGGGCTAGTTGCTCCGCGGCATGTGGGTCCTTCCCAGACCAGGGCTCAAACCCATGTCCCCTGCATTGGCAGGCAGATTCTCAACCACTGCGCCACCAGGGAAGCCCTCATGTATCTTTTTGAATTATAGTTTTGTCTGGATATATGCCCAGGAGTGGGATTCCTGGATCATATGACAAGTCTATTTTTAGTTTTTTAAGGAACCTTCATACTGTTCTCCTAGTGACTGCCTCAATTTACATTCCCATCAACAGTGTAGGAGGGTTCCCTTTTCTCCACACCCTCTCCAGCATTTATTGTATGTGTTTTTGTTTTGTGGTACACGGGCCTCTCACTGTTGTGGCCTCCCCTGTTGCGGAGCACAGGCTCCGGACGCACAGGCTCAGCGGCCACAGCTCACGGGCCCAGCCGCTCTGCGGCATGTGGGATCTTCCCAGACCGGGGCACGAACCTGCGTCCCCTGCATCGGCAGGTGGACTCTCAACTACTGCGCCACCAGGGAAGCCCTGTATGTGTATTTTTGATGATGGCCATTCTGACTGGTGTGAGGTGATACCTCATTGTAGTTTTGATTTGCATTTTTCTAATAATTAGCGATGTTGAGCTTCTTTTCATGTGCCTATTTGCCATCTGGACACATACTATTTTATAAGACCATCATACATAATATAAGAACATCATTTGTCTCTGTTGAATACTATTTTTGTTTTGCTGTTTATTCAATCTTTTAAAAATTAATTGTAGTAGTTACATATGTAATACTTTTTGTGTGCAAGTGGTGTTTCATTTTAGTCAAGAACCTAAGTGATTCCAGAAACAAATACCTTAATTGGCCAAAACTGATCATGAGGCTTGCTTTAAAATTTTGTCACAGCGGTAACAAAATACTGCTTTTGGACCTAGGATATAAAAACATATAACAGCTATTTCTACAATTTCTTTCTCCATCTAAAATAATTTTGCTGTAAAATTAAATACTAAATTTAATTCTGCCATATTCATACAATGGAAAATTGTACTCATTAATTTGAATTGGATTGCATCTTGCTAGAAATATATTTACACTGTCAGAAAGACGTGACAGCCATTTTTCAGGATCACTGTCCAATAAGCACAGTAAAGCTCCAGAGGTTTTTCGTTTTCACATTCAATTTCAGCTTTTATAAATGCAATTTTCTTCATATGCTATCGGACAGGCCAGAATTGCATTTGGCTCCCTGAGTCATAATTTTGTTATGAATAATTCTTTTTGTTGCTGTTATCATTTTAATCAATAATTAAGCCTTTATTTAATGGAGAATATGAAGTTGCAGGGATTTCATCTAATCTTTCCAAAATGTGAGTTGGAAATTATTTTGTTCATTGTTATTTGATTAGTAATGAAATCTTTATTAGGTAAAAAATTTGTAAAATCCTGTCTGTCTCTTTATGTGGGTCATGCTCAGCAGAAACCTGCTCACTTTCATTGTTTCTAGTTTTTAGAAATTTAAGCACTGATTTTTTTTTCTTATTGAAGTGTAGTCGACTTACAATGTTGTGTTAATTTCTGCTGTACAGCCAAGTGATTCAGTTACACATACATATATGTATGTGTATATATATATATATATATTCTTTTTTATATTCTTTTCCATTATGGTTTATCACAGGATATTGACTATAGCTCCCTGTGCTATACAGTAGGACATGTTGTTTATCCATCCTATATATAATAGTTTGCATCTGCTAACCTCAAACTCCCAATTAGTTCCTCTCCCACCCTCTCTTCCCCTTGGCAACCACAAGTCTGTTCTCTATCTAAGCGGACTGCTTTCTATCAATACTTCCTTTTCCTTCATCTTTTTTCTTTACTGAGCTTCACTTTTGTATTTTCTATCTCTATGATGATCTTGTACTCATTTTCAAAATTATTTAAATAAAGCTGAAATGTATATCTAAATTTTGGAAAAATTTACATCTTATTCAAATGTTAATGAAAATTAATCATTTTAGCATTCAATGTGCATCTAGTTGCCACTGTATTTGTCCACCTAGTTGCCAATTCATATAATGTTTCCTTAATGTTGCATCTAAACTTGCATATATACAAATTTAAGAGTGATATGAATTATTTAGTGTTACAAAATATCCCTTAGCTTTTACTTGCAACTCTTGCAAATACCAGAACCATGCACCACCGGGAAATGATAACCTTGTTATGCAGGAATCTGTTGCATTCAAGCTAGCTGAGAGGAAGGATTTGACAAGTTAATTGATTTGTCTTTTTTTCTTAAATTCTTCCTCCTCCTTGCGCTCGGAGGCAATGTCTAGCTCTATGTTAGCGGTAGCACCACTGACAAATCTTCATGGCGTTTGGTCTCAGTCCCTTTGTATTTCAAGGACATAGGGTTAGAAATGTAAGGAAGCCATTTCTTGGGACCTGAGCAGTGTGAGTCATGAGAACAAATGTTTAGGGTTTATGGATTGTGCTGTGGTAGCACTGACTGCCAAACCCCAAATGATGGGCACTCTTACATTCCTTGATACACTTATCTGTTGTGTAAAGCTCAAGGCTTGGGCCCCTTTTGCCTGGATTAAGGGCTGTGGTGGCCACTTTGGATGTTGTCTTTGGAATAGTGAGAATCTATGGAGACTGGAAAACCTGGCAGATCAGCAACTAGGAGAAAGGAGACCCGCTAGGTGAGATTTGGGAGAGGGGGCAGAGGCAGATCACCATGAGGCTAAATGAGGCTTAAGCTTCCAAGCCCTTTATTTGCACAGACTGCTCCAAGACCCATACCTAATTTTCTGTTCTTTTTCTTAAAGGTGGCCCCCAGTCCATAAAACTTTTAAAGTGGAATACCAGGACTCAAGACAGGCAGGGAACTTCAGGACTGGTCCTCCTTCTGGCAGCATCCTGGAGTACTCAACAGGGACTAGAGGCATCTGAGCTGGAAGCAAAGCCTGGTCCAACCCAGTCAGGTTTCACAGTAATAAAAGAAACCCCAGCAGCAAGATTCATCCAAATCCCTAGAACGGCACTGATCAATAGAAGTATAATGCAAGTCACAGGTGTAACTTTAAATTTTCTAGTGGCTACATTTAAACAAGTAAAAATAATCAGGTGAAAGGAATCCTAATGGTATATTTTATTTAACCCAATGTATCAAAAATGTTAATGAAGTTCCTAAAATCTGGTGTGTATTTTACACTGGCAGCACATCTTAATTCAGACCTCCCACATTTCAACTGCTCAGTAGCTACGTGTGGCTATGGCTACCATATTGTACAGCACGGCTCTAGATAAGCCCTCTGTCTCTACCTTCTAGTCAATGTTGGCTGGGGCACTGTATTAGTTTCTTATTGCTGCTGTAACAAGTCACCCCAAATTGAGTGGCATAAGACAACACAAATTTATTTTCTTATAGTTCTGGAGATCAGAAGTCCAAAATGGGTATTACTGGGCTAAGATATTGGTCAGGTTGCCTTCTTTCTGGAGACACTGTTACCTCGCCTCTTTCAGCTTCTAGAGGCTGTCCACATTCCTTGGCTCATAGCCCCACATCATTCCAACTTCTGCTTCCATAGTCACATCTCCTTCTCTGGCTCTAACCCTCCTGCATCCCTCTTATAAGGACCGTTGTGATTATGTTGCGCCCACACAAATAATCCAGGATAATCTTCCCATCTCAAGATCCTTCACTTAATGACATCTGCCAAGTCCCCTTTGCCCTGCAAGGTAGCATATTCCCATGTTCTGGGGATTAAGATGTGGACATCCCTGGGAGGTACTTAGGAGAGGCTGAGGCTTCAGGGAAAAGATGCTAGGGCCTCTAGACAAAGTAGGGTCAAGATAAAAAGGAATGGCTCCATTTTTTTTTTTTTTTAAATGGGCTGAAGATCTTTATTATTTTTTAGTTGAAGTATAGTTGATTTACAATATTATATGGGGCTGAAGATATTAACCTCATCAAAGAAGATATACAGAAGGCAAATAAGCATATGAAAAGATGCTCCACATCATATGGTATCAGGGAAATGCAAATTAAAACAAGATCTACCATACAGCTATTAGAATGGCCAAAATCCAGAACACTGAACACACCAAATGCTGGTGAGGATGTGGAGCAACAGGAACTCTCATTCATTGCTGGTGGGAACACAAAATGGTATAGTCCTTTGGAAGACTGTGTGGCAGCTTCTTACAAAACGAAACATACTCTTAGCATACAATCCAGCAATCGTACTCCTTGGTATTTACCCAGAGGAGCTGAAAACTGACGTCCACACAAAAACCTGCACACAGATATTTACGGCAGCTTTAATCATAATTGTCAAAACTTGGAAGCAACCAAGATGTCCTGCAGTAGGCAAATGGATAAATTAATTTTGGTACATCCAGACAATGGAATATTACTCAGCACTGAAAAGAAATGAGCTATCAAGACATAAAAACTCACGGAACAATCTTAAATGCATATTACTTAGTACAAGAAGCCAATCTAAAAAGGCTGTATGCTGTATGATTCTAACTATATACCGTTCTGGAAAAGGCAAACCTATGGAGACCATAAAAAGATCAGTGGTAGCTGGGATGGGGGTGGGAACAAATGATTATGCAGAGCACAGAGGATTTTTAGAGCCGTGAAAATACTCTGTAGGATATTATAAGAATGGATATATGCCATTATACATTTGTCCAAACCCTTAGAATGTACAACACCAAGGGGGAACCCTAAAGTAAACAATGGACTTTGGGTGATTATGATAGGTCAATGTACGTTCATCCTTGGTAAAAAATGTACCATTCTGGTGAATAACGTTGATAATCGGAAAGGCTATTCATGTATGGGGGTAAGGAGTATATGGGAAACCTCTGTACCTCTGCGATTTTGTGGTAAATCTAAAACTGCTCTAAAAAAATAAAGTCTTAAAAACAAAACAAAACACCTGATTGACAGAAGTCTACACAGTGAGTTGGGTATTTAATTTTGATAAAACTGGTCTTCATTAGGAGTAAATGTCTCCAAGGCACTATGGTTTGAAGGAGGCAGCATGAATTCCAGAATTCAATGATGCAAAGAATTAACTGGACTGTAAATCCAGTGGAGACTTAACCATGCTGCTCTTTTTATTAGGATTGCTATGGTTTACAAAGTTCTATTGGTTTTGAGTGATCTATCCCTAACCCAATCCCCCACCCCCTGCCACGCTTAAGACCTGTTATTTGTGTCGCGTACTTCTGTAGAATGCAGTTTTTCAGGAACGCATAAGGTTACTAGAGTAGAAGCACCTCTGTTATTTGTATATAACAAAGTATTTTTTGGGCTGAATACACCGGGACAGACGAGGGCATCTACTGATAACATAGCTCAGCTTTTAGACTTAAAAACCCTTAATAAAAGAACGCGGGACTAGGGAATCACAGTACTCCACATATTGAAAAAGTGCTTCTGGTATAGCATATCACAGCTTACAGCGAGTGAGGACCGAGAATCAAAACTCTGCTTCAGGGATGAGAAAACTATAACCTAGAAGTTATTTTCTACTTCGCATCTTGCCTCCCTAGCAAAGTGTTACAACAAGCCTTCTTGTATAGGCCAATGTTCATTATGCCAAATAACTGGCCATCTTAACAGTTTCTGCATCACGTTACAGCCAAGTCAACAAGGAGGCTTTGTCCTTCCCCAATGCAGTTCCAGTTTTATTCTGTGGTTCCACAGCAACCTCAGCAACTGCACATCATGTAGTACTGCAGTATTTACAGAAAAAAAAATCCAGGTAAAGGTAGATTCTCACTGCTCAGACAGCTGTTGTTCAAGGGTTAACTACAATCACCTTTCTCAATCCTCATAACTGACACCCCCAGTTCCGCCACGGTTGCCATCACCGTCCTCCTCTCCTTGGGTAGCAGCCCCCTGTGTCTTCTGGCTCCATTTTGTCCAGAGAAAGAACAAGAATGAGCTGAAATTCTAAGGGAGGAAACCTAGG
Organism: Delphinapterus leucas; assembly: GCF_059928025.1. Lineage (NCBI taxonomy): Eukaryota > Metazoa > Chordata > Mammalia > Artiodactyla > Monodontidae > Delphinapterus > Delphinapterus leucas. The sequence continues at coordinate 39,097,574 of NC_143147.1, forward strand.
GGAAGCTGAAGATGTTGAATCTTTGGGGGAGCCTGGCTCAGGGTCATCCCAACCAGCAGGCTGTCTACTTTTACTGCCATTTGGGAAACTTGTCACACTTATCAATCCTAGAATAGAGCTTCTTCTCCAAGGATCATATCCATTCCACACCACCCCATCCCTCACTATTGGCTACACACACACACACACACACTCAGTGCACACATCAGAGGCAGACTGCTCATGATGTCCTCAGTAGCAGAATGGATCATGTAAACATTAACATATTCATTGAATGAAAAAATAAAGATGTATTTCATTTCTTCATAGGAATACTATTAAAATGGGACAGTGGGCTCCTAACCAAGGACTCAGCATTAAATAAGTCAGAGACATGGTCAAAAATACATCCTAGGAGAAAAGATTATAAAATCTGTTATCACCTAGAACAATAAAAGTGTGCTGCTTCAACTTCTATAAAACAGACTTAAATATAGCTGCAATGATTACACAAGAGCCCAATGAGCTGTAAGTGCATAAAAGTGCCATTGGATCATACACTTGAGCTAGAGCCTAATTTGATGGCTATAAAGGGTAAATGCTAATCTTGCTCAACTTGTTAGAGTTTAGATGGCTCATAAGAGGTGATTTAATGATCTAAGATATCTTACGGATTCCTGTATTTTCTCTTGATATGTTCCCCTGGAACCAGCTGAGGTATTTAAAACTATTTCCATGAGTCAGTATATCCAGTGTTCAATGTGTTATTGGTAATGGCAGCCATCCTAGCCAATCTGGTCCAGAGCATTGAAGAAACAAGGTGCACTGGAAGGGGTGGGGACCTGGCACTTGACACACCCACCCAGGATATGCCCTGGGAATGCAGCCCACAGGTTGGGGTGCTAGGAGGCTCTCCAGTGTTGCAGGCAGAACGTGGAAGCTGGGGAACAGGGCAATCAATGATAAGCAGTTGTTTTGTAAAATAGGAGACATCAGGGTCATCTGATACGACAAGAGGCGGATACAGGGTAACAACAGAGCAGCTAATAAATTAACACCCTTGGCATTCTTGGATGTCACAGTCACCACTTAAAATACTTTTGAGGGACCCCAAAGATCCATGACATGCAGCCATTTGTCATTCTGCCAGGACAAGCATCTTAAATACCTGAGCACGTGTGAGCTAATTGAGCGAATGACTGGTCTTCCATCTCACCATGACGCTGTGCTTCTTTGCTCATTGTTGGGCATAGAGAAATTTTCCTTAGGTAATTAAAAAATAACAATAACCACAATGTTTTTTTTTTCTTTGAAAGAGGAAGTTAGCTGCTGATGCTGGTATTAAACTGAAGAGAAATTTAGTCAGAAAAATGAAATATAACTGAATGTCAAACTCAGCTGTGCTGGGCTGGAAGGGATGAACAGGTCCACTTGTGTTCTATACAAAAAAAAGAAATTAAAGAAGCTGTTTGTGTATGGCACAGAAACTGGTCATCAAAAGAGAGTTAAATTTTAGTGAACGTTGAAAGGGAGGTGAGTAGGTGATGAGAGGCTACACACGACAAGCAGGTGACCCTTTGATTCTGGAGAACAAGAGTCACTTATACAGGGCTTCCCTGGTGGCACAGTGGTTGAGAGTCCGCCTGACGATGCAGGGGACACGGGTTCATGCCCCGGTCCAGGAGTATCCCACATGCCGCGGAGCGGCTGGGCCCATGAGCCATGGCCGCTGAGCCTGCGCTCCGCAACGGAGTCACTTGTACAATGTTGGGGTTCGAAATGGCTTGGAAGAGTATTGCTCAAGCATGTCACGGGTTTGCTGCAATTGGAAATCAAGCCTGTAGGCGCCGGTTTCGGGAAAGCATGTTTGCAGGTAGCAGCCATTTCTCCCAGCTGGAGTTCAGAGGCAGGACTTGGGTGGGGCTTGGGCAGAGCCAAAGCAAGGTAAGGACTTAGTCCTGGGAGGACTAGGGTGATAAGAAAAAGGGCCTTGATGCTTCTATCTCTTTCTGCCATGTGAGGACACATGCTATTTGCAAGCTAGGAAGAGAGTCCTCACCAGAACCCAACCGTGCTGGCACCATGATCTGGGGCTTCCAGCCTCCAGAACTGGGAAAAAAATAAATTTCTGTTGTTTAAGCTAAAAAAAAAAAGGCCTTGTTGGCCCCAGCCAAAGGAACCTAGGACAGAGCAAGAAGTCAAAGATGATCTCAGAGCAAGCGTACCTTTATGTCGTGTCCCTGGTCATCAGACTAAACATTAATCTTCCTTTTCTAAAGTTAGAATTGGTCCTAGAAATTGTGACAAGGCTGAGTCTACAGATTTGGGAGGAGGATCAAGGGCTCTTGGGTATAAGGGAAGAGAGCTGCAGAGCTAAGAACCTGGAAGGGGGTGAGAAAAATTGCCCGATGAGAAGTATCTGGAGCGTCATACTATTGCAGAGCCCACGGTCAAGTCAAGTGCAGTAGCGTCTGGTTGTCCTTCTCAATGGAGAACCTTTACAGGACGTTCTCAATGTGTGCCTCCTGGATAAAGTTAGGATAATTTGTACTGTGTCTGTTTGACTAAGTTGGGATGTACATTTCCCAGGATTCCCTTCTCTGTATGGTTCCAGGTAGGATTTGGCCAAAAAAGGAATTGGCATGAGATTTGGAAGGTGGAGGGGAAGAAGCAGCCATCACCCTCGGCAGGTTGTTGTGGTCAGAAGCGGTTACAGATAGATGCAGAGGTGCCTGTGGGTTCCAGCTCGTCCTCGTTCTCCTCTGCTCCTGCTCCGGACGCGCAGGCGCAGCGGCCATGGCTCACGGGCCCAGCCGCTCCGCGGCATGTGGGATCTTCCCGGACCGGGGCACGAACCCGCGTCCCCTGCCTCGGCAGGCGGACTCTCAACCACTGCACCACCAGGGAAGCCCCTGATCTGCCTCTTCTTACCAACTGCTAACCCTGATGACTAAGAGTGGCCCCCGACACCAGATGCTTGACAGTGATCCACAAAGGCAGTCGCTCCCCAAAGGCACAGCTTCCCACTGACCTCCCATGAGACTTGACTTTGCCACCTATCTCATTTTGGTGCTGGATGTGCTTAGCTTCTCAGATTGACCAAACAGTGATCTCTTCCCTGATCCCCAACTTTCCTCCTGGTCCTTCTCTTCACCAGTTTCTCCCATCATTGTGTAAGTCTCCTTCCTATAATAAATTCCTACTCTATGACTTGGAGCATTTCTGCTTCCCTGAATAACCTCTGACTGCGTTACTAGTAGCCTGTGGAGACTCCTGGGAAATCGATGCACGGAAGCTTCCACCTGCTTACTTATCGTGAAGATTCTTTTGTTGCAAGAGACGGAAAGCCATACTGAACTAATTTAAGCAAAAGAGGGACCGTTTTGGGCTTATATCCTCAACCCATGAAAGAAGAGGGGTGACTGGAGCCAGGGTTTCAAAAACTATCAGTCTTTTATCTCTTCTGCTCTTTTCCTGTTACCTTTCTCCTTCCCCCTATCAGGAAATACTGATCAGCCCAGCTCAGGTCATGTATCCACCACTGGTCCAATTACAGGCCTGAGGAATGAGGCATTATAATTAACCCAGGTGGGATTGCTTGCCCACCTCTGTGACTTGAGGTTGAGTTTATTATCAGGGGAACTGTCGCACAAATGTGGCCACTAAGAGTATTATTGTGAGCCAGGAAGCTACCTTCATTTATCTCTATCGCACCCTGCTTAGTAAATTAAATTGGCAATTTCGAACACAAGAAAAGCCCTTTCTAGCTAAGCCATGCAAAGAGATATCCAATGGTTGGAAGACACAAATTGCCTAGGCCCCTCACAGAATCTGATATTACACGAATATTACACTGGAAACCTTAAAAACAACTACCAGGATACCACTGGGCATCTTTAGATGGAGCTCTAAAATGTGTCTCACTAGAGGCTTGTTAAGATAGGCAGAAGACATTCTGGCAATGAAAGAGCTACTACCTTCTTTGTTTTTGGACATTACAAGAAACAAGAAAATGAAAGGATGAGAAGTAAAGGTCTTCATTAGGAAGCAAAGGAAGTGAAAGGTGGAGACTATTACATCTTTACTACATTGAGTCTCCACAGCCACAGACATGGTATCATCTCTCCATTTGTTTAGGAATACTTTTAAGTCTTTCAGTAAAAGCTTTAAATTATTTTTCATAGAAGTCTGACCGTATTTTATAAGACTTATTCCTATATAGCTTCTAGATTTTTGTTCTATTATGAATGGTATTTTAAAATCAAATTTTCCAATTATTTGCTTTTTTTTTTTTTTGCAACTTTCTTTTTACTGGAAATTGTAGTCAACTTTTTCATCAGTTCTGAGGATTCGTCTGGAGAGGCTCTTGAATTTTCTAGAAATTTTATCTCCTAATTTTTACACAAAAGTTAATTTTCCTTAGGTGAAATATGCAAATTTAATAATGTAAAGTTAGGATCATAATACCCTGTATTAATTTTCTTTGACTTAACAACTAACATTTATTTAGCTCTTACTGGAAATCATATGGTCTATGGAAGTGTTTTGCAAAGCATGTCTCATCGACCAAGAGGAGGTTTTCATATTCCATACTACAGTTCTTTCTCAGAGATTCACAAAGGCCCTGACAAGTCCTGCAAAGAAACCTCTCTACCTCAGTTAAATCCTGCATTCCAAATTTATTTCATCACAGAACCCCTTTTCAGGCGATACCTTTCAGCTTTCTGAGGAACTGCTTTTTACAAAGAGCTCACTTTGGGAAATGATGGTCTCAGGAAACAGTTATTGTGAAAATTGGTTAACTCCAGGATTTTCTCAAAGTATGTGCTGTCTCTTTCACTATATTCTGTGGAAGCTAAGTTGGGTAGAACAAGGCTCTATATGGCTTTATCTGTTCCTACTCTTCCGTTTTTAACAATAACTGTCTATGGGTTAATGTTAGCAATATAAAAAGAAAGAAAAATATGCATATTAATTTTCATGAGCCTACCCACTACCTCTATTCCTCAAGAAAGGGCCACAGCTGGTCACAGTGGGAGATGATCCTTGAAATTCTGTCAATATCTTTTGACTGATATGGAGATGAGATTTTTTTTCTGGTGCTATTACTCTTCCTGCTAAACCCCAGGTCATCAGCTCTTATGTCATGTTGTTTCCTTACATTGTACAGAACCGCACATGTTTATCGAAAGCTGTCCTTTCTGTGTTCTGGATTATGTACAAAGGCCACAGTTTATCAGAGTACAACTAAATAACTGGAAATGGAGAAGGCCCACAAGTAGGAACCAATTTTATTAGGGAAAAAGAGTTCTAGTTATGTAAGTTTTCCTTGTATTGCTATTTCTGATCAAACAGAGTGTTTATTAGATCATTTGAAAGGATAATGATGAGCTTCACCCTCGTGTACATCAAAATCATTTGTGGAGCTCTGAAAAAATATAAATGACTGAGCCCTATCTGGGACCTTCTGAATTAGAATCTCCAGGGAGGAGCTTGGGCATTTGTATTTTTAAAAGCTCTGCAATTTATTCTCTGGCTTTTATGATGTGGCATTTCTTTTTTAATAAACCACTTTCCCACATGGCCCTGCCTAAATTTTTCTTCTGATTTTGATATTAAAAAATAAGGAATATTTTTAAAGAAAATAAATAAATTTCAAAACCACTTCCCAAACACTAACAATTTTTTTCCTTGTTTGTCTCTAGTTGTTGTTTATGTAGAGAAATTCTTTAATTCTGAATTTGTCACTTAACATTTTGTTAAAAAATGTTTCCATGCTTTCATGTAGTGATAATAATTGTCACTTTAGGAATCATGTAATATTCCAACAAGTTTTTATTTGTATCATAATTTAACTAACCATTTCTTTATTACTAGACATTTAAGCTGTTTCTCTGTTTTTAGCCATTCTACAGAAAATGGCAATGAAGAACTTGATGTATATGGATTTTGCTTTTCTTTTGAATCAGTTCCCTTGGAATAATTTTCTTGAAATCTGGTTATTGGCTCAAAGGATATGAACGTTTTTTACGACTCTTGTTAATGATTACTAAATTGCTTTCCAAAAGGTTGAACAAATTCACAAAGCCATGCCTCAACTCCACAGCATAATTGCCGAGGTTTTCAGGGAGGGGCAAGCAATACTAGAGGTCTGTTAGGTGTTCCCCTGACAGGTAGAAGAAATCACTCTATTACCAGTCCTATTACCTTACTTAAGAAGAAAGACAGGGCTTCCCTGGTGGCACAGTGCTTAAGAATCTGCCTGCCAATGCAGGGGACACGGGTTCGTGTCCCGGCATCCGGGAAGATCCCACATGCCGCAGAGCAACTAAGCCCGTGCGCCACAACTACTGAGTCTGCGCTCTAGAGCCTGTGAGCCACAATTACTGAGCACGAGTGCCACAAGTACTGAAGCCCACGCACCTAGAGCCTGTGCTCCACGACAAGAGAAGCCACCGCGATGAGAAGCCCGCGCACCGCAACTAAGAGTAGCCCCCGATTGCCGCAACTAGAGAAAGCCCACACGCAGCAACAGACCCAACACAATCAAAAATAAATAAATAAATAAAAAATATTAAAAATAAAATGTTTCTCTTTGCCCAGGAAATGGTCAAAGACCCGAAGATAACTGCAAAAAATTAAATTAAAAAAGAAAAGAAGAAGAAAGGCAATCTAATAACAACAGTATTACAGAACTGCTCAGCTATCTCATCTACCAGGCGCCGGCACTTTCCATGCATTCTCTCTAATACTCAAAATAACCCTGGCAAATTAGATCTTACTGCCCCTCATTTTACAGATTAGGAAAGGGTGGGAAGAGAGGTATGATAACTTGCCCGAGGGTCATACAGCAAGTTAGTACTGAAATGGGGGTTTGAACCCTGTGTTTTATCACTGCTATACCACACTGCATTTTACGCCACTGATTTCTGAAGCAGCCACGGAATCTCACCAATTATTGATAGATACCTCCTAAGTCATAAATCGGCTGTAATGGGACTTCCCTGGTGGCACAGTGGTTAAGAATCCACCTGCCAATGCAGGGGGCATGGGTTCAAACCCTAGTCCGGGAAGATCCCACATGCCACAGAGCAACCAAGCCCATGAGCCACAACTACTGAGCCTGCGTGCCACAACTACTGAAGCCCACACACCTAGAGCCCATGCTCCGCAACAAGAGAAGCCACTGCAATGAGAAGCCCGCGCACTGCAAACAGTAGCCCCCGCTCACCGCAACCAGAGAAAGCCAGTGCACAGCAACGAAGACCAGGGCAGTCAAAAATAAATAAATTTATTAAATAAATAGGCTGTAAAATGGAATATGATATAACAGATGTGGTGGGTTAAACATGTCTCCAGTTCTCTGCCTCTTCTCCCACCCAGAGGTGGAGTCTATTGGTGCTTCCCTTGAACCTGGGCTGGTCTGGTGACTTATTTTGACCAATAGAATGCAGCACAAGTGATGCTGCCTAGGTCTGGACCTAGGTCTTAAGACACCTGGCAGATTCAGCCTTCATCCTCTTGGAACCTCAAGCCACTATATAGACGTGTTCCACTTCCTTGCTGGAGAGACCACGAGGAGGGAGAGGTAGATGCCTGGCCAGCCCAGCTGTTCCAGCCATCTCACCTCAGGCACCAGACATGTGAGTGACGCCATCTTGGATCCTCCAATCTCAGCTGAGTCACCATGCCAACAACATCTGGAGCAGAAACAAACCCTCCCGATGAGCTGACAAGCAATCGTTGTGTGTGTGTTTTTTTAATTTATTTATTTTTGGTTGTGTTGGGTCTTCGTTGCTGCGCGTGGGCTTTCTCTAGTTGTGGCGAGTGGGGGCTACTCTTTATTGCAGTGCACGGGCTTCTCATTGTGGTGGCTTCTTTCATTGTGGAGCACGGGCTCTAGGCGCGCGGGCTTCAGTAGTTGTGGCTCACGGGCTCTAGAGCACAGGCTCAGTAGTTGTGGCGCACGGGCTTAGTTGCTCCGCAGCATGTGTGATCTTCCCGGACCAGGGCTCGAACCTGTGTCCCCTGCATTGGCAGGCGGATTCTCAACCACTGCGCCACCAGGGAAGCCCGCAATGGTTGTTTTAAGACATTTCAGTTTGGGGGTGAATTGATACGCAACAATAGAACTAAAGCAATACATTTTATTTTGGTGAATGTCAAATGCAGAAGGAGTACCGATGATATAGTCAAGCTTCCTTAACCCTAACACAAGCAGAATGAAACTCGTTGACATTTACCACCTCTCCTCCCACCTCTGTACTGACCTCTGTCACAGCCCTGATCCCACTGTACACAGCCTTTGTATACATCCACGTCTGCCTTCCCTACCACATTGGGGGTATTCACCTTGGTAACCACAACACCCTACACAATGCCTGGCACAAAATAGCTGTTAATACATATTTGTTGAATGAACCTCGACTTGCTCTTGACTTATTGATGAAAGAACTTGAAATGCAATCATTGCTTTTATTCTTGGGCTCAGCACTGTGCAAAGTATTTTATGCTGAATATCTCATTTAATTATCACAACGATCCCATGAAGTAGGTCTTATTATTATCCTCATTTTACAGAGGAGGAAACAGAGTCTAGGCAAAGTTCCTTGAGGTCACAAGTGTACCTGTGCTGAGCAAGGCAATGCTTTAGGCTTTGACAGCAATTAGATGAATGAAGGCACTTCAGTATGGTGCCCAAAACCCGCAGGTGTCTGGTTGGATGACTGTGTCATGGTAGACAGCACTCGCTCTGTGAAGGCTGCCTCCCAACTACAGGAACGTCAAGGAGGGTTGTGCAGGTCAAGTTCTGCACAAGGGCATCCGGCCCAAGGGCAAGTAGGGACTGAAATCCAGGCTATGCTATCGCACTGTGCTCACCATGGTGCCTGGCACAGAGCTCCCTGTCTGGGGGAAGGGACCCTTGTTACCTAATCTGCACAATGCCACTGGGTGGACTAGTGATATTCCTGGGTAGAATGTGCTAGTCTATGGGAAACCTGAATGCCTGATCAAACAGAAGACAGAGATGACTAAGAAACTTGCCAGGTTTTAGAATGGATAGAGCAAGGAAATGGTTCCAGAGAAATAGCAGAGGGTATGTGGAGGCTGGGGGCAATGGAAAATTTGAGAGAGGTCTGAGCCCCCATAGTGCTATGTGCTCTGCCCCATCCCTCCTAGAGGTGGGTCACCTTGACTAAATGTCTCATCCCCAGGGAAGTTCCGGTCTCTCTGCAGTTACTTGAGACTTCCGGATCTTGCTGTTTCAGACCATCCCAGCTGCAGTGGTGCACAGCAAGGTATGCAAACTAACAAAAATATTTCATAATGATTATTAACCTTACCAGAGAGGGCTCACTGCAATTTTTCTCATAGAGTCCAAGCAATTCAAACATTCATACAGCACCCAGCATGTGTGGCCTTATGGATCCCAACAGTTGGCCCCAAAGAGATGCCTCTCATGGAACAAAATGAGGTAGGTAACAGTCTACCTATAGAAGATTTAATTGCTTCTCTATATGCACGAGCTTGGCTATAGTTGAAGGACCTAACTTGGTTTGGGGTAGAATTTCACCCTATCTGGAGTAGCTTGCAGAGTTTCTCAGGCTCCACTTCAAAACTGGAAGAAGCTGGGAAGAGTGGAGGGGGCTCTGGGAAATGGCCAACCATACCCCTGCCAGACGCCCACTGAACAGAACCAGAATTAAGATCTTAAATATGTAGCTGGAAAATTCCCAAGAACTATGTAGTGGTGATGGTGTCAGAGCCTGAGTAGTGCCTATCTGAGGCCCTTTCATCATAGCCACTTGGATGAGGCCTCTGCCTTGTGAAGACATGGCACCTTGGGCCCAGATGGGAGGAAGGGGACAGCCACCTTTTATCGACTGCTGAATGACTTCACATTCTCTTGTACCACCTGGCACCCGTGGGTTCAAGAAAGAAGGGCACTGTATCAGTTTCTTAGGGCTGCTGTGACAAAGTACCACCAACTGGATGGCTTAAAACAATAGAAATGTATTGTCTCACAGTATAGGAGGGATTAAGTCCAAAATCAAGATGTTAGCAGGCTCTGTTCCCTCTGAAGCCTGCAGAGGAATCCTTCCTTGGCCCTTACTTGCTTCTGGTGGTTTGTGGGTGATCTTTGGCATTCCTTGGCTTATAGATGCATAAATACAACCTGCTGTCATCACATGATGTTCTCTCTGTTTCCCTGTCTTCGCAAGGCCATCTTCTTATAAGGACACCAGTCATATTGCATTAGGGGTCCAATCTACTCCAGTTAGGACCTCAGCTCAACTAATTACATTTGCAACAGCCATATTTCCAAATAAAGTCACATTCAGAGGTGCTGGGGGTTAGGACTTCATCATTATCTTTTTTTGGGGGGGGGAGACAATTCAATCTATAGCAGACACGTTCCTGTATAATACCGCTCTCTGGATCCCTAGATCCGCCTCTAGTACAGTGAACTGGTTAACCCATGGGTTCCGAGCCAGATTTCTTGGGTTAAAAACTTTGTCTCTGCTGCTGTGTGACTGAGGTTTGCGGAGGTAAGAATAAGGTGCTGTGAACGGTGCTGCGCGTTAGGTGCTCATTAAGTATTAGCCCTTAGTGTTGTTACTTCCCAACTCTGTCCATTGACTTCCCTAGAAGGAGACCATTTATTCTTCCCTGCAGACACGCATGTCCTGGGGCAGAACCAAATGCTTCTACAGTTTAAGGGAACAGGGAGTGGGATGGAGAGTAAGAGAGGTTTGTTTCACTTTGTCCGGGGTGTTATATTAATCTAATGAGACAAAAGCAATATATTAAAAATAACCTATTTCCACAGAAAATACCATACTTATAAAACTATGTGTGCAATTTCGGGGAGCTCATGGACATCCAGTAGCTTGGGCAACCTAGCCTAAAATCCCTGCCTTAAGCAGGCTTTTGCCCATTATGAGCTCATGTTGGAGTTTAATAATAGAATCCTATTTTCCTCATGGCCACGTTCTTAGACTCACATTCCATCCTCACCTCCCTTCTCATTCCTCTATCTTCTAATCTCATACTAGAATCACTCTTTGACCTCTGAACTGCCCTGACCTTGTGGTCACCTCCTCAGCCACAGCTGCTGGGCTGATTTCTAGTTGTGATTACAGTTAATCTGTGTTCTCACCTTTCCCCCTTGGACTTGAGTCTTGTATCTTCCCTAGTGTTCCCGTTCTCCCACTCCTCTTTTCTCCCCTCATTCCTTTTATCCTGGCAGGCTTTGCCCTCATCCCCAGGCATAGATATGACCGACATCTCCGTCTTCTTTGCCCCTGCTTTCTGTCCCTCCTTCTCATAACCATACTCATAGCTCCATCTCCCTCTTTCTTCCTCTTCCTCCCCTCTGCCTCCGTCCCCCCATTTTTTCCTGCCACCTTTCCAGGTCTCACCCCCCGGCATCATTTTTCAGTTTCTTCCTTGTGGACGTTTCCTACCTCCACCACCACCAGGGCATTGTCTGCCTTTAAAATATCCACTTTTTACATGGTTTTCAATACATACTTGTATTTCCCATCCACTCCTCTGAGCTCAAGTCCTCTGAGCTGCAGGCTTGCATATCCAGCTTAATTACTATTTGCACTTGGATGTTACGAAAACATTACAAACTTAATGGGTCCAAAATGAAACGAATGATTCTCTGCCCCCATCTTCCCCAGTCTCAATAAACTGTACCCCATTTCACACAGTAACTCAGGCCAGAGGAAGTATTGCTCCTTCTTCTTTACCCCCAACAACATGAGTGAGTCTTGTTGCTGCTACTTCTAAAATCTGTCTTGAGTCCAAAGCAGTCTCTTCATGTTCACTGCCATGACTCCCGGCTCAGCCAACATGATTTCTCACCTGGGCCACTGTACCAGCCTCCCAACTGGTCTCACTGCTTCTATGCTAGTGTTCCTCTAGTCCATTCTTTCCACAGCAGCTACAGCTCCTATTTCCAAACAGAAATTATACTGTGTCACTCTCTACTTAACCCTCTTTAATGGCTTCCCATTCATTCACTAAACATATTTTTACTGAGTGCCCTCGATGTGCCATACCCTCAACAATGCCTCCACTCACGAAATAAAAGAAATATGTAGTATGTAGATAGTGGTAAATGCTGTGAAGAAAAATAAAGAAGGCGTGAAGGACAGGGAATTGTGTGTGTGTGTGTGTGTGTGTGTGTGTGTGTGTGTCTTTACAGTTATTAAACAGGGACTCCAAGGAAGGTTTCACTGAGACTGAGTAGGTGATCTTTGAGCAAAGGACTTGAAAGAAATGAGGGAGTTGAGCTCTGCAGAATATTCCAGTTGGAGAGAATAGCAAGTGCAAAGGCCCTGGGGTAGAAGTATGCCTGGGAGCTAAACAGAGAAGAAGAAAATCTAAGCTTTACTATGGTTTATAAAGTGGTCCAGTTCCCTCACACCCCATGCCCCCCAAAAAAACCCCTCCTCCCTTTATAATCTCCAACCTTCTTTTCTAGCACTCTCCCCACCTCACTGTAGTCCATCCACACCAATCTAGTTCACCAAACGCTGTTTCCTGCAACACAGGCAGTGTTGCTGCCTCTGCTGGAATACTCCCCAACCCTTATTCTCAAGTACAATTTGCAAGGCCAGCTCCTTCTCATCAAGCAGGTTTCAGTTTAAGTTTCACCTTAGGCCTTTTTGAACCACAGAACCTAAAATAGGTCTCTTGTTATTTCTTTCCTGATTGTTTCCTTCATGTCCCTAATCACACCATGCAATTGGGATTCATATACATATATGAACTTAAACTCAATAGGTATCTCATCATCATTTAAATTTGCATTTGATAACTAGTTAGGATTAACCATGTTCCCAAGTAATAGTTCTTGGCATGATCTCTTTTCACTTAAAGTCCCTGTGTCTCTGGCCAGCTGGAACCCCCCACCCTGTCCACCTGTTTGGGGGCAATTTATTTTCTCAAGTTTCCTCAGGGAGTCACTGATAGATCATGATGACTATCTCTTGGTAGGAATTATTCCAAAACCCAACCCCCTTTGGAGGAAAGTTTGTTTCACTTTGACATCACCAAGTTGTGAAAATGCGCAAGAGTGCCGCATCTGAGTGGTGCCACGTACTCCCATTACGCAGTTATTATCGTGCAATTATTAATATCACTAAATCATGCGTACAATGTAATGATGAATTACAGTGAATAGATCTATATAATATAGATCTATATTCTATCTATAATATATAGTATATATAGGCAAGGGAGGCAGGCAAGGGGAGCCCTGCGCATCACTTGCCCCTTTGCCTTTTCCAGGGGCCTCTCTATACAGAGGCAGGCAGACGGTCTAACTGGCCCCTCGAAATCTCCCACACCCGAGGCGGGCGAACTCGCGCAGGTCTTGAGGGGTCCAGAGCTTCGAGGTTCGTAGGTGGGGGAGGAGCAAGGGGCGTTCCGAAGACTCCAGCCAGGCCTCTCCCCCGAGCCCAGCCGAGATTACAGCTCATCTCGCGAGAGCCTGAGCAAGGCCGGCTGCGGGCGGCGGGGGCGGGATGTTGGCGGAACACTCTAGACCGCGCCCCCTCTGGCGCAGCTGGCAGAGGCGCTGGCGGGAGCGGCCGGCGGCGCGCACGCGCAGGTGAGCCGGGAAGGCGCGGGGGCACAAGGGCGGGGGGCGGGGCCTTGCGTCGCGCCGCGGGCACGTCTCTGCGCGTCCTCAGTATTTAATGTCTCTGTGTTCCACGGGTCTGGGCGAGCACGTGGGGGAGCGGCCGGAGTGCACCGCTGCGGGACCGGCCTGGCAGAGGGGCTGAGGCGGGGCAGAGGCGGGGGCCGAGGGGCCAGGGGGCGGCGGCGGCGCGAGGACTCTGCATCCCGACGGTCGCCGAGGAGCTGGTAAGTTGGGGCCGCAGGGAGCGGCTGAACTGGGGACCACCTGCCGGGGCCCCGAGGGCGGCGCCGTTGGGGTGGTGGTGATCCTAGGGTGCAGGTGCAGGGTGCGTCGCGTGCTCCAGGACTCATGGGGTGCGAGGCTCCCGACGCTGAGGGCGTGCAGAGGGGTTCCGGCCCGTCGCCTGCTGTCAAGCAGGCCCTTTCTCTTTCGTCGCCTGCGCGCCCCCTCGTCCTTCTCCGCCGGGTTCTTGCTGACAAATCGCTTGTGCTTGGCTGGGGCCGCGCTCCGCAGCCGCGCGGTGTCCCCTACGCGCGTCACCATCCTCGGGGGCGGGAAGCGAGGGCGCGACGCCCGGGATACCCCTCTGCGGCTTAACTTTCCCCGAGTGCACACACTCTCCCGAGAGACGGACCTGAGTGCGTTCCACCCAAGGTCGCCCAACCCCACACGCGTTTACTTTTCAAAGGTCGTGTGTACCCAGTCTGAGCCGGGAGAGGCGCCGGCGGGCGGGCTGTGGGCAGGGCCAGGTGCTCACAAGGGCGAGGAAGTGTCCCAAGGCCTGCGGGCACTCCTTCCCCTCTGAGTTGAATTGGTCACTTCAGGAACCTCACCCAACTTCTGGACCCCTTTATATCGCCCGGGGGTGCTCCCCATCGAGGCCGGCGGTGGCAGACTGGAGCTGGTCGCTCTGCCCCTGGGAGTTCAGTGCGGCGAACCAGGGGAAGGGGCTCGGTTTGCAGAGCCGGGAGGATGAGCTAGGAGATAGGTCGTGATTGGAACCTTGTTGCGGGCGGAGGGAAACCGTTTGAACCGAGTTAGGGTCCCGATGTGAAAGGCTTGGTGTCTCTCAAGAGGATTAGCTTTTGCAGCCCCTTAAAGGGTGTGGGAGAGGCGGAGGCTGTCCTGTCCCGTGTGCCCGCTGACTTAATGCCCGCGGGTTTGTGGGTCACGTGTCGGGCTCCGCCTGCACCCACCTCTGGTCCTCGGGCCGGAGGGACCATGCTAGTTTCGGGGTTCTGGATCAAAGTGTGTTTGGGCAGGCTTTCACCAGTTTTACTATTTTGTGCCCTTGGGTGCGGTTCCTCCCATTTCCCCTCCAAGGAAGGCACAAGAGACGGATAGGAGCTGTTGGTGTGTTGGGTGGTGCCGAATAGACCTGGGACTGCTTGGAAGCCCTGGGCGTTTCGCGGTCTCCCTTCTCCGCGGAGATGCAGAGGTTGGCCGGCGCCTTCTTGCCCCCCGGCCTCTGCTAACACAAACCCGGTGCACTTAACTCCAGGTGTGAGAGGAGGCCTCTCAAGTCGGGTAGGGTGTGTGGGCAGGACAATTAGGTTAAACTAGCCATCTTTCCCCCTATGAAGTTCAGGCTGCTTGGTGTTTAAATTTATTTCCTGCAGGGAAATCTGGGTTGCTGGACACTTGGTACAGTCATATCTGTTGGTTGGTTTGCTATCCAAGCCCCCCACCCCCTTTGTCGAAATTATTGATCAAGAAACACCATTCACAAGAAGCTATTAATTCTGGCAACTAGTGACCTTACTTTGCTACCCTGGTATTGTAACTAAGTCCTTCCCGGATTCGTTTTTTTTTTTTTTTTTTTTTTTAATTCTATTTAGAAGTTTGGGCTCTTAGTAAGCACCACCCGCCCTCTTTACTCTTAAAGGTACAGAGCATCTTTGAAATGCAGAGAGGGCAGCGTGACTTGACCATTTATCAGATTCCTCTTTTCTTGAAGTTCAGGTGGTTCACCTGCTGATTATTTAAGATTTTCTCAGCACTGGAAACAAGTGAAGTAATTTTGGGGGAGCTTTTCTGACTTGTGTTGAACCTTTCCTCTTGAACCTCAAAACTAGTTTTGTGGGTTCTGGGTAGTAATTCCTGGGTATATTCTCGGATGAAGAATGGCCCTAGGCTAGAGTAGGTCCTACAGGTATGCAAATCTTCGAAGCCTTTGTGCCTACCTGGATTAAATAGGCTCTATTGTCATATGTTTTGTCAGGTGATGGCCCAGAAGTTGCAGGTAACTGATCCCCTCCCAGCCTATGAGTGAGACTGGTCTACTGTCTAGCTGGAGCCCTTTGTGTGAATATCATTTCCTCCTCCCAGCTGTTTCTAGGAAGTACACTCAGACTTGGCCACTGCAGGGTGACAGTGAAGGTGTCTGTTGGAAGTGGCTGCTCAGGTGCCAAGGGGATGTGTCTCCAAGTATAAGGTTGCTCAGCATCAATATTTTAAAGTAATTTGTTTTGCTCTACCTGGTAACCCAAATTATTCTTGGGCTTTGAACCCAGGCCAGGTCATAACCATCGTTTGTGGGTGAAGGCTAGTTTTAGGCTTTTCAGTGTTCTCCCATCCTAAAGACAAATTAAGATAATATTTGTGGGGCATGGCACTGTGCCTGGTACATGATGGGTGCTCAAGCATTGATTTCTTTTTTTTCCCCTCTTTCTTAAAGAGTCTCTGAGACTGACTTTAAGTTTCCCTTGAATCTGTTAAGTGACTTGAATTTTAATAAAAGTACCCTACTCCCCAACCTCTGACCTGGAGACTTGGTTGGAAGGAGGGGGAAAACAAATTGGCTTCCCCACACTTTGCCAGCCTGCCTCCTGGCTCAAGCCTACAACACCCCATGTGCCTGGTGAGCTGGTGCCTTCCAGCCCATTCTCCCCGGGCTCCTCCTTCCTCATCTTCCCTGTGAGTCTAGAATGAATGGGCTTCTCTGCAGTTTGGACCGCTGTGCTCTTGTGGGGAAGTTTTGGGTGTGACTTAGTACCTTCAGCTTACCTTTCTAGGCAGTTTCCCTCTGCTCTGGGCAGGTGGTGGTGGGTCCTTACGGGCCTCTTATCCCACTGAAATCATTTCATGCTATTTGAGTTGCTGATCTTTGTGGGATGTATTTTAATCCTAAACCTTCATTTCTAGGGCAGGTTGTTTCTTCCACATCCCTTTCTGGTGTAATGTCTCACACAGGTTTCACCTTTGATCATTTAACATCAAGTACCCATTGTGTGTGGCATTTCCACCGAGCAAACCTGCTGGCCCTCGTACCTAGTTTTAAACTTGGGCCGTGTAAAACAGTGACAGTGTTTCGGGTAGGACAGAGTAGCTGGAGAAATAGCTGGTGGGGGCATGGAAACTAAAATTTAGGGGACACCTCTTCCTTGATAGTTACTCTGGGAGGTGAGTTACAAGCAAACGCCTCCCTAATCCTTTAATCCTGACACCTCTGAGTGCAGTTGAGGAGGGTGAAGCTAGAGTTCATTCGGGATTGTTTCAGTGGCTAATAAAAAATACAAATAGAGGGATAGAGAAACCGACAAGTGTGGGTTTGGACTTAAACTAGAGGGCTTTTGTGAGAAGGACAAGGAGTCATCAAGTCCATGGGCTTTTCACCTAATCTTTCTGTTGCTTTCTAAGCAGATTCTTGCAGTAAAGGAATGTGTGTTATCATTCAGCATTCTGAGGACTGGCTTTCAGTTATAAGGAACTTTCGAGGTGTCCTTTTCCTCCTCCTAAATGGTTCTACTGAGTGGTCTTTGTTCTGTCCAGTTCTTGCCATCTTGAATGTCTCTGCAGCTAGGTTTGATAAGTTTGCAGCAGTTGACAGTAAACATTCTGTCCCCATCTGGTAGTACAGCCTGGCTGCCTTCACTTAGCCGGTCCTCACTGAGGCCCATGTACTTAGGAACAAAGCAGGGCCTCAGAAGAGTTCTGGAAGTAAACGTATGCAGTGCTGAGGGCTCATGAGACTTGTTTCACCCTGGGCTTAGCTAGCAAGAGCCCTGGATTGGGGGTTGTGGGTGGAGGGGAGGTTGAGATCTGGGTGCCGCTTTCAGGGTTGAAACCTGGCTGGGGTTCCAGGCAGGTCTGTTGGCCCTCAGGGTCTTAGTTTCTTCAGCTGGTGAAAGAAGATTGGTCAACATCAAAGGCATTCAGATTGTGCCCCTAAGAGCACAATCTGACTAACCCCTGGAGTTAGTCAGCCCCTTAGGGCTGCTGGGAGGTAGAGTTGCCTGCAGGGTTGTGTATGGGAGGCAGGGTGTGTTTGGGCTGGGGATGCCTGGGTGGTACAAGCCAAAGTCTAAGAAAAAAATGACAATCCACTGGTTTAGGTGCATTTGAAGTTCATTTAACGCTAAGGTGCTACTGTAGTAAATATTTTTATGTTTTACAATATCTTTATTCTCTTAAGTCTGTCTTTAGGGTTGAGGGTCTAGAGCTGCCTTGTCCTATAGGGTAGCTACTAGTTATGTGTAGCTAGCTAAATATAAATTTTTTAAAGCATTAAGTAAAATTTAAAAATTAGTTCCTTGTTGGCAGTAGTCACATTTCAAGTGCTCAGTAGCTTCATGTGGCCAGTGGCTGCAGTACTGGACAGTGCAGGTTCTGGAACATTTTCATCATCGCATAAAGCTCTGTTGGACAGCACTGGACTTAGTTCTTTGCCCAACTCTAAAAGCTTCATTGTCTCGCCTTGTAAAGCATCATGTGTTTGGGCTTAGTCTTCCATATTCCACACACCCAACAGCTTTGGTGACAAGTTATTTATCAGTCCTCTCCATGGCATGTTCAGAACAAGTTCCGGTCTGCCAGCTTGGAGGGCAGTGATCAATTATGAAACAGTTTGAGAAAGGAGTGTAGTGAGGGGTCTGGGGATGGGAGTGTGAAGTGAAGGGGCCAGACGCTAAGCCTTTGGAAAGCCGTTTTCGCTTGAGAGCCTATTTATCAGTGTAAAGGTCCTCGCTGCTTCTCCAAGGCCAGTGCTCACTGGCCTTGGTCGTTACGTCAGGAGACTTGCTGCTTGGTCCTTCACTCACCTGATGACTTCCCGCAGGTCTCAGTGTGGGCCCTCTGCTGAACCAGGTCGCAGACACCTTGCGGACAAGCGTCATTTTCATTCTGCTCCTCCGGTCCATCTCAGTGTTAGGAGGCCTGGCTTTACTGAAGGCCTCGGGGAGAGTTGGTCCCCAGTGGGGATCCCGAAGTGTTGGTGTGGAGCCGGCTCTGGGGAGTGCGCTTTATTTCCAGATGCCCCTCATCTAGTCCTGGGTGTGCTTAGTTTGAACCCTACTCGACTGGCCTCTGGCATATAATGTGAACTCTTTTTTTGGACCCCAACAGCAGAAGATGTATAACAGACACTTACTGAGTACCTACCGTATACCTGATAATTTAGCAGGGTTTTTGCACGTTATTCCCTTTTTATTCTCTCTCAATCCTATGAGGTTAAGAATTCCTAGTTTGTGGACTTTCCTGGTGGCGCAGTGGTTACGAATCTGCCTGTCAATGCAGGGGACCGGGTTCGAGCCCTGGTCTGGGAAGATCCCACATGCTGAGAAGCAGCTAAGCCCGTGCGCCACAACTACTGAGCCTGCACTCGAGAGCCCACGAGCCACAACTACTGACCCCACGAGGCACAACTACTAAAGCCCTCGCGCCTAGAGCCCGTGCTCCGCAACCAGAGAAGCCACTGCAATGAGAAGCCCACACACCACAATGAAGAGTAGCAACTAGAGAAAGCCCGTGCCCAGCAATGAAGACCCAATGCAGCCAAAGATAAATTAATTAATTAAAAAAAAAAAGAATTTCTAGTTTGTGTATGTGGAAACAGAGGCCCTAAGGAAGGCAAGCTTATCCTAGGGCACAGGACTGGGCTGTCTTGGGGCTTAGATCAGGGTTCAGTATCTCTAGCTCCCTGCTTAGAGGCTGTTTCTTGTTAACCGCCCCATTACCCCTCCATCCTCATCCAGAAAGTGAAACGGGGTTTTTAAAAGAATAAAATCCCACAAACTGAGTCAGACTGTTAGGTCATTACAGCCTCATTCAGCCCTAGGAGGGAGGTATTTGTATCCCATTTCTTTGGTTGTTATCATTTTACAGGAAACAGAAGTTAAGGATCTTTAAGGCAAGTGTTTTATCAGAATTATGCAACCATCCAGTGCCTTCCGAGCTGCATAACCATGCCTTAGGGCCTGGAAAACTGCTCTCAAGACTCTGGCTTAGTTTGGTCACCTGGTTGAAAAGGCAGCCTTGAAGTCACTCATTCCCTGGCTAGTAATAGTGTGGCCTGTCAGACCTCACACAGGGTTTCGAGACCATCCCCTGGCCTCAACAGGCCGTCGCCTGAGAGTAGCTTGGCTTGCCCCCTGTTGGAGCAGGCAGCAGGATCCCTTCAAGCCCAGCCCTCAGCTCTCAGCACGCTGCCCTGCCCACCCCCTTCCCTCCAGCCTTGGCTGGGAAGACAGATCTTCTGCCCCTCCCCCTTCCTGCCCCTCCTGAGAGATAGGAGTGGCTTGCCCTGAGCTGCACTGGGATGGGCGTGAGTTCTGTCTCTAGTGAGGAGAGGCCATGCTGAGACTAACCTCCTTGCTTTGTCCTTTGACTTTGGTGAGGCCCGCCCAGCCAAGCATGTGCTATCATGCTATTTTTAGCAGGTGGTATCCTTTAGGAGGGCCAAGTGCATGTGGCTTCAGTGTACGGGGCAGGTCCTGGTGCCAGAGCTGCAGCCTCTCCTAATCAGGGGAGGAAGGAGAATAAAGCCACCCTAGAGACTGTCATGGGGGGTGTGTATGTGTGTGCGGTCACTTAAGAGGTCCCTGCGCTGCTTTTTCTATCTGGACCTGTGGCAAGGACCCACCCCTGCCTCCTGGGCCAGGCAGGCATGTGACCGAGGCAGCCCAGTGAGCGGGCACTCCTGGGTCAGGATTGCTGTCCTAGGGAAGGACGACCCAGCAGCTGGTTTCTCAGGAAATCACGTTAGTTCTGTCTTCGTGGGAAGCCACCCAACCTGAGGACAGGCCACTAAAAACTCTGTAAAACTATGAACCCGCGGCAGCCTGATAACTGGCATCCTCTGACTTAAGCCAAAATAAAACCACGAGAGAAGGCAAACCCGTGCCCTTCAGCAGGAATTCTTACTGGGAAGCCACTGAGGCTGAAGAGATAACGAAAAAGGGGTTTGACAAACAAGTTTTGTTCCTCGCTGCCCTCCATTCTCCCCCCTTTCTTGTCCCTTCTTTCCTCTAACTTGGAGCTGCCAGCTCCAGCCCATCTCTCTTGTTTCTGATTAAGAAAGCTTAGAGCCATATAAGGTCCTCTGTTGCCTATGGTTTACGTTGGCTGGAGAACAAGGTTGTTTTCGCAAAGTCCGATTCAAAGAAGTGGCAGGGACTTCTGTGTGTGTGTCTGTCTGTCTCTGTCCTCCATCCGCAACCCCACCCCCACCCCCGGAGGGGGGCTGGGCCACCTTATTGGGACAGATGCACTTGAGGGTGTGGAGGCACTGTGGTGAGAGGGCTTAGCTGCGGTCTTCCAGGACTAAGGATCCCAGGGCTTCCTGGCAGATGCATTCGCTGAGAACTCAGAGCGAACCTCTGTTGGCTCACACAGTACGTGCCCGCCATGCTACCAGCCACAGAGGCACTCTGTCCTGGAGCGGACGCTGCAGTCAACTTCTGTTTATTCAGAAACTACAGTCCCCTGGCTTTTCGGGCAAGTCAGTCCCCCTCTCTGGAGGGAGTTGGGTGAACCTGGTCTTCCAGGTTCTTAACCTTCAGCATGGCTTCTGTGCAGCGATGCTGGGGAGCAGTTTCTCTGGCAGCGGCCCTCCAGCCTCGTCTTTGCCTCCCCTTCTTGCTGTCTCTTGAGTCAGCCAGGCTTGTTCCTGCCTTAGGTTGCTGGCACGTCTTCTCCCCGCTGGAACCTTCTCCCCCTCTCCTTTCCCTGTCCTCTCAAGATCTTGGCAGAGCTGCTCCTTGCTGTTCACTCTCCTGCCACCTCTGCAGAGAGACCTTCCCTGACCATTCTGTCTAAAGCTCCCCCTCTCCCAGGCACACTTTATCCAGGCTTCGTCAGCCTGGGTTCCTCGTTTAATCTGCGCAACACAGAAAGCGATTGGCTTTCTCAACTCTCCCAACTAGTACCATTCTGGATGCACAGGAGCATGGTTAATTCATTACGTGCAGGGGATGCCTAGGGCTCAGCTGTCTGAATCTGTTGAGAGAGGCTGCAGGTTCCGGCTTCTTTGCGGTATTATCTCATCTGAAATGTGATTCCCTACCCCTCCTTCCACCTTTGCTTCCGGAGGGCTCCCCCACCTCCCTGCCCCCAACCCCAGTGGAACCTGGCTCGCTGTGGGTATTAAAATCTTTATTAAATGGCTAGCCCTGGGGGGTTCTGCTGCCTGATGCTGGTGTGACCTCACCGGGGTGGGGGGATCATACGCCTTGTCTCTGAAAGGGTCTAGCTGTCAGTAAGCATGTTCTCTTTCTGAGTGTTACTGTATGTCAGCGGGGCAGTTGGGGGTTTTCTGAAGGAAGATTGGTATCAGTTATTATGGAAAATAAAGCAGTATAAGTTTGTGCATAGATGAATTGGGGGCTTCCCTGGTGGCGCAGTGGTTGAGAGTCTGCCTGCTGATGCAGGGGACACGGGTTCGTGCCCTGGTCCGGGAAGATCCCACATGCCGCGGAGCGGCTGGGCCCGTGAGCCATGGCCGCTGAGCCTGCGCGTCCAGAGCCTGTGCTCCGCAACGGAGAGGCCAGAGCAGTGAGAAGCCCGTGTACTGTAAAAAAAAAAAAAAAAAAGATGAATTGGCATTAATACATATTTGTTATAATGGTTGACAAGAAACATAAAGTTGTATGGTAGTAGAGCATCCATTGTAGTTAATACTTCAGAATGTATTAAGTTTCTGTCAAAGCGTTGCTTGTAGACAGATTTGACTTTTGACTGTTAAGCTTTGAAAGAACAGCCCTTTGCTTGGAGTGCTTCCCCACCCTGTCCTGTTCTCTTCTAGAGGCAGCCGTCCTCCCTGCCATTTACCTCTACACAGTTGACTCTTGGTCTCCCGGGGCGTTTGTTCCAGGACCCCCGCAGATAACCAAAATCTGTGGATGCTCAAATCCCTTACAGTCTCTGTCCTCGGGTTCTGCATCCATAGATAGGGAGGGCTGACTGTATTTCTAAATAGTATACTACTCCTTTTTTTCCTTCCTTCCTTTTTAAAAATATTATCTGTTTTGTTTTTCTGCTCTGCGAGATAAGGACTTGGCCCATTCCTACACTTTTTCCCCCCTCATCCTCTCAGTATAGAGGTAACCCAACATTTGGTCACATGACAGTGTTGTGATCTAAATATTGCTATGGCTGCAGTCCTATTTCCTTTCTTGTCTCCCCCCTCCCTTCTCTTCTCCTAGTTAATTTCCTTTGTTTCCTTAGCTTAGTTTTCTTTGTATGTCTCACCAGGTCTCTGAGTCTCCCCTGGGCCTTGGCCACTGCGGGTCGATTGCCGGGAAGCTCCTCTCGTGCTTAAACTTACCGCAGACTCAGCAGTTCCGAGTCGCTCCTGGGAAGCATCCCCGGTTCCCTGGCTCTGCTTCCCCTTCATCCTGGGACTTCCTTCTCCCCTTCTCTTGTGTTGCTTCCTGGATTGGTGCCCCCTCCTTTCTTGTTTTACTCCCTCGTCTTGGTGAGAAAGTGTGCGAGGGTGGGCAGCCAACCAGGAGCACGCTGATCTGTGCCCAAGGACAAGCCCCTTTGAAGGCAGGGGTCGGAGCTGTGCAGCTGAAGGCTGAGGGTTGGTGGAAAGACGGCAAAGACAACCAGGCCCCCAGGTCCCTTCTGCCA
This sequence comes from Delphinapterus leucas, assembly GCF_059928025.1. Classification (NCBI taxonomy): domain Eukaryota; kingdom Metazoa; phylum Chordata; class Mammalia; order Artiodactyla; family Monodontidae; genus Delphinapterus; species Delphinapterus leucas. The sequence goes on from NC_143147.1 coordinate 39,121,062, forward strand.
CACCAGCAAAAGGCCGGGCTTTACTTCAGGAGTAGTTGAAATGAGAGGGGATCTGGACCTGGGTACCAAGTCGTGGTGAGAATGAAAGTCTGCATGCTGAATGGGGCACCCCAGCCCCCTTGGCTCCCATGGCACTGCCATTAAGGCTAACGTCCTTTCATCTCTCACCCCAGGACACTAGAACATCCTAATTTGGGGTGTCTGGCAGCCTGATTCCTACCCCCGCCCCCTGGCCCAGCCAGGACATTTGCCTGACTTTTGGGCTGTGGCAGAGGGTGGCAGTACCAGGCCCACTGGAGAAGAGGTCATTGGGGGGTTTTGCCCCCAAAGAAATTGAAAGTCTTGAAAGAGGGCAGTGCGTTTGTTGATTCCTGTCTGTGTCGCACCGAGCTTTGTACGCTGTTGGTACCGATGAATATTTGTTGAGTAGAAATTACCTTATGTGCCTTTGTGGGATTTCTGAGTTGGTCATATTGCACTGTCTGCCATCTGGAAAGTCATTGTCTTACCTCTTTGCTTTTCCCACCGGAGGTGGTGGTGGGAAGGGTCTTTTGCCTCATAGCAGCATCTTTTCTGATTCCTTCTGAAGGCACATGCCGTCCTTATTAGCTTTCAGGTGAGCGTGTTGCCAGAGCACACCTGCATACCTTTTGGGCAGTCTTGTGTTCTGTGGTCATGGGTGGGAACTCCATGTGCCTGGGAACAGTTTCCTGGCCCCTGCTCTATCACTGTCCTCAGAAACCTGTCAGAATTCACTTGTAAAGCAAGAAGGTTGCCAGGAGCCAGGGATAAGGGGCAGGATGGATGTGACATAGTTGTTCACGTTTTTAAGAACCACATCCCTACCCCCAAGGGAAGCAATGGGAAGTCCTTTGTAGGAGATGCTGATTTGCCCATATCATCTGAAGCCTGGTGAGACTGGATGGCTGTGGGTTTGGTCAGAGGAGGAGGAGAGAGGTTGGGCAGTTAACCCTGCGTGGGTCCCTGATTTCTCGAGTTTTCCTAAGTGGAAGTTTAATTTTCAGTTGAGCTGGAGGAGGAAGAGCTCTTAATTTGAGACCATGTCCAGATGGGATTTTTTTGCTTCTGACTCTTCTTACCTGGAGCTCAGGTACTGGACCCCGAGTTTCTGCTTTGGTTGGAGGAGGCTTCAGTGAGCAGGTTCTCCCACCCAGATGTTACTGGGCGAAGCCTCTGGTCTCCCGGAAAGCCGACTGGAAGTGTTCCGTGACTTTTGTGGGACAGCTGGTCCACCCAGAACGGGCAGTGTGGTTGGTCTAGCTCCCCTGGCAGCTGTGCTGGGCCATCACAATGGAGGGTGTGGGGGACAGTCCCCACTGTGAGCTAATTTGGAATCTTTAGGGTGCCAACGTGAGTCACAGCCCATCCAGGCCCCCTAAGGATGAAGGTAACAACCCTGTGAACACGGGCTGGGCGAGACCAGCCGCCTGAGGCATGGCCCCAGCGCTGTGATTCCTGGGCCCCAGCCATGCTGCTGAGGGTCAGTGGCCCAGCTCACCATCGTCCCCCACCCCCAGGGGCAGGACCATACTCTGCTCAGCAAGGTAGGTGCTGGTCATTGCAGCTTTTATCCAGCTCTTGTGTTTCCTTCAGGTCTTCGGGGACACCATCTAGCACTGCGCTGTCCACTAGGTAGCCACCAGCTGTATGTGGCTCTTTAGATTTACATTAACATCAAATAAACTTTAAGATTCAGTCCCCCAGTCACGCTGGTCACGTTTCCAGTGCTCAGGGGCCCCCTGTGCCTTAAGTGGCCACCAGTCCTGGACTGCAGTCCCCCCTCGGGGGCGGCTCAGGCCTCTGCCTCTTGCGACCTGCTCTGCTTTGGCCGTGCCACAGCTGCCACGGCTTCTTCCCGTTGTCCTGACAGTAGAGGTCAAACGCCATTTGTCCGGCCCTGCCAGCTATTTGGCTCCAGCTCCCGGACTCATCCTGCTCTACTCTGCTGCCCCCTCCATCCCCCAAGGCATCTTGGGTTTAGAACCTTAATTTACGCTGTTAGCCCACCATTACAACCTAAGGAAATCATGGCCTTCTTTGAGACAGCCTCCTTGTGTTCTCTTTGCCCACTTCTGAAGTCAGGCTCAGCTTGGTGCATCTGTGTGTGAGAGACAGAGAGATTCTTCCCTCCGGACTGTGAGCTTCTGGTGGCCAGAAGCGTTTTCTTGCAGCGACTTAAACGTATTTGTATGTGCAGAAGCTCAACCTGATGAGGAATTGGGTAAATGCATCCTATACAAACCCAGAGACACCCTTGTAGTCTTGTAAAGACCTTTGTGTATGTGGCCTTCCTCTGGGGTGGGGGGCAGGTGGGGGACGACATGGGCCTAGCCAGCAGCCTGCCGTTAATTCTCTGAATGCAGTGGCAGCAAGTGCTAGGCTTTAGGTTCTGAGTCATGTAGCTGTTCCCTGTCCTCGGAAGGCCCCCTTCAAGAGGGGAAGCCCCTTAGCAAGAATTTGATGTGCTGGACACTCTAGAGATGGGCTGTCTTGCGCCCCCTGTTGGTGAACACCCAGGGACCGTCTTCAGCAAAAGTGAATATGTAACGCTGGAATAATGGAAGAAATGTTCAGATTTCTTGGAGAGTGTTTAAAAGTCCACTCAGAACACAGAGTAGGGACTTCCCTGGTGGCCCACTGGTAAGACTCTGCGCTCCCATTGTAGGGGGCCTGGGTTCGATCCCGGGTCGGGGAACTGGATCCCGCATGCATGCCGCAACTAAGACCCGGATCACAGAGTAGATCTGGCTTCACTGGCCAGGCCCAAGCCCACACTGGACTTGTACGGCTCTTGGTCCCCTAAGCTCTTGTTTTAGGATCGATTTTTTTTTCGCCCCCATCATGAATCACATGCAGCTCTTTTTCCACAATAACCACAGCCAAATGGATTTAGTGGCACCAACACTCTTTGTTTTCTTGTTTAGTAAATCTCCCAAAGACCTGCCTTCTTATTTAGCAGAAGGCTCTAGACTGCAGCGACTGCACTGGTCATCACGCTTGGGAGTGAGGCCATTACTTCTCCAGAGGTGAGCTGTTCTGAGAAGCTGCCTGCTCCTCTGGGAGAAGGAAGACATCTTTTTAGAACCTGGACTGACCAGGTGAATGCTGAAGCCTTGTGGGGCTGTGGCACGTGCCTGCGTTGAGCTCTGTGTGACCACTGGGCAGCCAGCCAGCCTGCATCTATTTCCCAGCAAATGGACCTGCTAAAAATAAGCAGGCAGCCAGATTCAAAATAGCCAGGTCTCCTCCGCACCAGTGCTAGGGCCGGCTCTGCATTCTTCTGCAAGGTTTTTCCTGGGCCTGGGGTGGGAGGCCCTGGGGGAGGAGGCCATCTTCATTAGTGAGTGTGTGTGAAGGCCGTTAGGCCTCCAGTGTTAAATGCCACTACAAACCTCTTCAGAGGTTCAGGTTTAAAAAAGAAAACAAAACACATGCACTCAAAACCAGGGCAAGAGAGCAGCTCATACATGAGTCTGTGCCCAGAGAAGGAAGGTAGCAGTGGGCCTCGTGAGGGCTGCAGCTGTGTGCGCGTGAAGGCAGCCCCGTCAGGATTCAGGGAAGGTGGGTGCGTCCTGCACCACCTGTCCAGGCCTATCAGACCGGGTAAAGCAGGGAAAACGGCGCCTTACCGATGCACAAGTCTGTCTGAGTGAATTGGCTCAGGTAGGGCCCTTCGAAGTTGAAGGACCGAGGAAGTGAGGGACTTTCCTTGACTGGTGAGAAGTGGGGCTCCCCGTGAGGTGCCCCCAGGCCGCCGCGCCCTTGGTGAAACCCACTAGCCTCCTGAACCCGCCACCTTTGGGTGGGGTGTCTGCTGATCCCAGCGGCTCCTGGCTCTGTTCTCGGTGGAGCTGGCTTCTGAGGCTATTCACAGTCCCCTGGTTGCTAGGAAAAAGTAAACGAGCCCTGTGTTCCCCTTCTTTCTGGGGATCTCATACCTCTTTTCTCAAGCGCCTGGAGCTCTCCCTGTCGGGCGGTTCCTGTCCCTGTGGGCATGGAGAAGAGGGGCCACTGCTGCTCCCCACGTAGAAGCAGCGGCTCCTGGTGCCCCAGCTCTAGTCCCTGGGGTGAGTGGTGGCCACTGGGATCAGGTGGGACATTCAGTGTCCTGTGGGGTGGCTGACACTGCTTCACGATGGCAGCATCACCCCCCTTCTCTGAGGCCCTTCTGGCACAACAACGGGGTATTTGTCTGGCTTGGAAATGCAGAAAGTGTCTCCTGAGCTGTCATTAGCTGAGTAGCCTGTTGGGGGGTGGTGGGGGGGCTATAGATGGTGGATCCGGGGGCTTGAGCCTCAGTCTCTTGGGGACCGAGCTCGGCTGGCAGGGTTAGGTGGGCAGGTGGCAGCGGTGTCCCTGGGCTACAGAGCAGCAGGCAGGGAGCACGTGTCATGGCCCCAGGTGGCTGGTTCTGTGCATTCAATCTGAACTAGGGCTGGGAACGGAACAGGTGAGGTGGCAGGGGAGGCCAGGGACGTGGTGGGCTGTGGTCTGGGTCGCGGTGTGGACCTCCTGGAGTGCAGAACCAAAGCTAGACTGGTGGTTTGTGTTGGGCCTCTGCCTTATTGTAGTGTAGCCAACTTCTGAGATCCTGGGGGTTGGATGGGGACACCTGCTGGAGAGCAGACCCCTGTGATCGGCTTTTAGTTCCAAAGGGGGGGCGGCTTCTTCCAGCTATTTTGAGAAGCAGTTTATGTCTTGGTAGCAACTCCCCCCTTATACGCGCGCACACACACACACACACACACCCATGTAAGTCTGTGGCCTTGGGTCCTTGGTGTGTAAAGTGAGGAGACTGCCCCCTATGGGTAGTTAAGACATAGGATTCTTTTTCTTCCTCTCCATCCCATTCCATTTAATCTTTTACCTGAGACAGAGCATTGCTAGAATACTATGGGGATCACAGCTATAAGCCCTGCTGAAATGGGATTAGAATAATAAGGAGTTAGAATATAACTTTACTGACGAGAAGAAAACCTGTGTTCAGACCCCAGCCCCACTTCCTGTTGCACGTGATCTGTTGGGTGGGACTTGATTTCCTGATAATGGGCCTTATCCTGAGTGTGCCCGTCCCCCATAACCTCTTTTCCTTCTCAAATTTCATTTTATTTATTTATTTATTTTTATGTGAAGGACATTGAACAGAAAGCAAATCTCCATAATCTACCACCACCTTTTTGCGGGTGTGTGCAGGTTGTTACAGAACAGTGATTTCCCCAACTTGACTGCACATTGGAATCACCCGGGTTGGAAAAAAAAAAAAAAAAAAACCCGATGCCCAGGTCTCACCCTCAGATTCTGATGTAATTGATCTGGGTACCACTGTGAGATTTTAAAAGCTTCCCAAGTGATGCTGATGGGCAGCCAAGTTGGAGAATCTCTGTTAAAGAAATTTAAAAATCTCTCTTTCCAAAAGGAAAAAGGGAAGACTATTCTCTATTTGCAGATAAGGAAAAAAACAAGTTTGGTAAGGTTTGTAGGATACAAGATCAATGTACACACCTTCCCCTCTTCCACAGCTGAAAGGCTTGGCATGGATCCTTCCCAGTTTTTCCATGGGATTATGTGGACATAGACATCACATACCCACAGTGGTCTACAGCTTTTATTTTCCGTATCATGGCAATTTTTCCATGTCAGTACAGGAGAATCAGCTTCATTTTCCAAAACTGGTATGACCATGGAGTCTACAATAGATTTAGCAGCCATTGCTTTGAGTCTTGTTTCAAATGGTACCCCAGTGAGCACTCTTATATAGACCTCTGCCTGTGGTTTTTTTTTTAAGGAAAGATTCCAGGTGTGGGATTTTTGGGTCATAGGGTAGGGTCATCAAGGTGTTTTGTTTTTTTTTAATTGGGGTATAGTTGTTTTAGAGTGTTGTGTTAGTTTCTGCTGTACAGCAAAGAGGAGTTAAGTTCCCTGTGCTATATATAGCAGGTTCTCATTAGTTATCTGTTTTACACATAATAGTGTATATATGTCAGTCCCAATCTCTGAATTCATGCCACCCCGCTCCTTTCCCCCCTTGGTGTCCATACATTGGTTCCCTACATCTGTGTCTCAGTTTCTGCCTTGCAAACAGGTTCATCTGTACCATTTTTCTAGATTCCACATATATGTATTAATATACGATATTTTTTTTTCTCTTTCTGACTTACTTCACTCTGTATGACAGTCTCTAGGTCCACCCACGTCTCTACAAATGACCCAATTTCATTCCTTTTTATGGCTGAGTAATATTCCATTGTATATATGTACCACATCTTCTTTATCCATTCATCTGTCGATGGGCATTTAGGTTGCTTCCGTGACCTGTAATTAGTGCTGCAGTGAACATTGGGGTGCATGTGTCTTTTTGAATTATGGTTTTCTCAGGGTATATGCCCACTTGTGGGATTGCTGGGTCATATGGTAATTCTGTTTTTCTATTCTACTGTTCTCCATAGTGGCTGTATCAATTTACATTCCCACCAACAGTGCAAGAGGGTTTCCTTTTCTCCACACCCTCTCCGGCATTTATTGTTTGTAGATTTTTTGATGATGGCCATTCTGACCGGTGTGAGGTGATACCTCATTGTAGTTTTGATTTGCATTCTCTAATAATTAGTGATGTTGAGCATCTTTTCATGTGCCTCTTGGCCATCTGTATGTCTTCTTTGGAGAAACGTCTATTTAGGTCTTCTGCCCATTTTTTGATTGAGTTATTTGTTGTTTTGATATTGAGCTGCATGAGCTGTTTGTATATTTTGGAGATTAATGCTTTATCCATTGATTCATTTGCAAATATTTTCTCCCATTCTGAGGGTTGTCTTTTGGTCTTGTTTATGGTTTCCTTTGCTGTGCAAAAGCTTTGAAGTTTCATTAGGTCCCATTTGTTTATTTTTGTTCTTATTTCCATTACTCAAGGAGGTGGGTCAAAAAATAGGGCCATCAAGTTTTAAGAGGGGTACAAACTTCTCCTTTGCTTGGCCTGTACAATGCCTCGTCTGCACAGACTCATTAAAGTGGGTTCTAGATTTAATGTGGAGTAGAACCTGAGTTCAACCTCTTGGCTGTGTGACCTGGAGTTACTTTAACCTTTAGGGTGGTAATACATATTCCAGACCCAGTGGCTGAGGATTAAGCAATGCAAGGGAAAGCATGTAGTGAGGTTCCGTGTTTGAATTTGAAGCTCTAAGGTAGCATCATTGAAGTTTTGTGCCTGAAGGGATTAATATAGTCTTCTGAGCCCTGGCCATTGTTTAACTCTGCTTTGTATTTTCCAATCCCATTGCTTCATCTTCAAATATTAGCAAGAAGGTTTATCTTTACAGATGAAGGAGTTTCTGGAGATGACCCCTCCCACCCCTCCCCGACCCCCTCACTTTGGAGCAGAACACTTTTCCTAGATTCCTTCACAAGCTGTCATGTTGCTTGTGAGTCCTTTGCTGGTCTTGTTAAATGGTCTGGGGTAGAGCTGAGATACTGTATTTATAGCAGTTTCTCAGGTGATGCTCAGTGCTTCTGGTCCATAAACTGCACTTTGAGAAGCAAAGTCTCCAGGACTTTTGTGTGTGTGTGTGTGTGTGTGTGCAGTGGTTGGACTTCTTTTTGCCTCGGCTGAACATTAGAACCACCTGGGGACCTCTGTGCTCTGGTTTTTCCCGAGAACATTGATATAAGTAAATTAAACATTGATATAAGTAAATAAGAGTTGTTAAAGCATTTACATTCATCTCTGCAACGAAGCACAAACCAAATTAAGGAGTAATTCACCGTATCAGTGGAGGATTTTTGGTTTTAAGAAGACTTACAGTTTTTGCAGACAGAATAAAATTTGCTGTATGGGAGGCAGAGGATACAAGTGTGTATTCTAGAATAAGTTTGTCGCATACCTCTAATGAGAGCTAACCCTGCTTTACAAGGATTAACACGTATCTCAAGTGATCTTATACCAGCCATCCTTTACAAGGTGTGTCCCCATCTTACAGGTGAAGAAAACAGTTCCCTGTCTCCTGCCTTCCTCTAGGCTCTTATTTCTGCTTACTTGGATCTAATGGACTCTAGGTCTTCAGCTTTCTTTCGCTTAATACTCTTTGTCCTGCTCCCAGAATAAGCTAGAGACACAGTTAGGTGTGTGTGCCTTGCAGACCAAAGCTGGTTCTCTGTTGTCTATAGGAAAAAGTCCAGACTCTGCAGCGGGTGCAGGACCCTCATCGAGCCCAGTAAACGACTTGACTTTCAAACATGACCCTATCTCCACGCCACTGTGTGTTTTACTGGTCCCTCACCTTGGAGTATCCCCTATCCTTTTTCTGGGGCGGCTGCGTTGTGTCTTCGTTGCTGCGTGTGGGCTTTCTCTAGTTGCGGCGAGCGGGGGCTACTCTTCGTTGTGGTGCGCGGGCTTTTCATTGCAGTGGCTTCCCTTGTTGCGGAGCACAGGCTCTAGGTGCGCCGGCTTCAGTAGTTGCAGCATGTGGGCTCAGTAGTTGTGGCGCACGGGCTTAGTTGCTCCGCGGCATGTGGGATCTTCCTGGACCGGGGATCGAACCTTTGTCCCCTGCATTGGCAGGCAGATTCTTAAGCACTGTGCCACCGGGGAGGTCCTCCCCTATCCTTTTAAAAATCTTCCTCATCCTCTGTTCTGACTTTACTGCTGCGTAACTACTATTTCATTGACTCATGATTTTGGGGGTGCACGCGAGGGACATGTACATGTGGATTCCATTGGTATTTAAAAATGCTCCAACACCACCTGGATAGATAAGTGCTCTGGGAGTTTAGAGAACTAAAGCACTAAACATAACTAGTCCCTTGGGGGAACATAGGGAGAATTTGGCATCAAGAAGTGATGCAAGGGCTTCCCTGGTGGCGCAGTGGTTGAGAGTCCGCCTGCCGATGCAGGGGACGCGGGTTCGTGCCCCGGTCCGGGAAGATCCCACGTGCCGCGGAGCGGCTGGGCCCGTGAGCCATGGCCGCTGAGCCTGTGCATCTGGAGCCTGTGCTCCGCAACGGGAGAGGCCACAACAGTGAGAGGCCCGCGTACCGCAAAAAAAAAAAAAAGAAGTGATGCAGGAAGGGATTTGGTTTCAAGAGAAGGCTCAACTTGTTTCAAGGGAGTGTGCATGGATGAGGGAGCAGAAGTGGGGGGAGGTGTGTCTTCCTGCCCACCCACCTCCAAGGATCACCCAGAGTCTTGGGTGTGCTGAGAGGGAGGAATGCTCCTTCCAGGGTCAGGGAAAGTGGGGGAGCAAAGGCTCTGCCGTAACCTGTTTGTCTTTGCTGTGCAGTCATATCAGGATCCTCTTACCTGGCTCTCATAGCATCCCCTTCTCTCTCCTGTTCTCGCAGGTATAATTACTTCAGGCCTCCAGGATGGCGATCCAGTTCCGCTCACTTTTCCCCTTGGCACTGCCTGGAGTGCTGGCGCTCCTCGGCTGGTGGTGGTTTTTCTCTCGTAAAAAAGAGCACCTCAGCAGCCACAACAAACAGATGGGGGCCAGCGCTGTGAAGCTGAGGGCTGGCCCTGCCACGGAGGAAGCGCTCCCCGTGGAGGACCCCTGTCCTGGAGCAGCGGCCCCGCCCCCCGGTGCCGCCCATCCGCCTGAGAGGGAGCTCCCCACCGCCAGCAAGCCCCCCGTGGAGCCGCCGGCCCTGCTGCGGGCACACCCGGCCTACCGGCGATCAGAGTCCTCGGGCGGCCTTCCCAACACCGCGGACACGAGCTTTCAACCAGGACCACGCAAAGAGGACGGTGCAAGGGTGGAGCTCGCTCTGACGGGTGACGAAGCCAAGTCCGCTCCTCTAGAGTGTCCCCTGCCGTCCCCAAAAGGCGTTCCGTTCCCCCACGAAGCAGCTGAGGTGTGTAATCGAGAGACCGTGATGGGCAGGCCGGCAGGGCGGCGCCGGCAGGGCCAGTCTGCAGCCCCCGCAGAGAAGGTGGACCCTGGGGAGAAGACCAGGGAGATGGGTGGCGCCGAAGGCACAGGTGACGCGGTGACGGGAGAAAACGTGCCGGAAGAAGGTCCCGTGTCCCGGGAGCAGGGCCCCGAGTTGCCGAGCAGCAGAGCCCCCAGCCTGGCTCCCTTGGGAGGAGGGGGAGAGAAGGGGAGCAGCCTGCTGGCGGTGTACGAGGACCCCGTGGGGAAGTTGCTGAGTAGCTTCGTGGAGTCGGCCCACTCGGAGCTGGCAACGCCCAATGAGACACCAGCGCCCCGGGTCAGGGGGAGCAGAGGCTGGGACGGAGACTTCAGCCGGGAGCTGGGCAAGGAAGAGACCTTGGACAGAAACGAGAAGGTCGAGCAGGCTGCCTTCCAGATCATCTCCAAAGTGATCTTGGAGGCCACCGAGGAGGTGCTGACCACCACGATGGGCAGGATCGCGGGTCGGATGCATCAGGCCTCGGCTGCTCAGCTCCAAGGGCCGAAGGAGGAGAGCTGTGCCCTAGCCCACCAGAGAACTGCCCTGGGCCAGGATGCCGCGGAGCCTGCTCTGGCCACAGCGGAGGCAGCCACGGGCCCGGTGGACGCCGCCTTCCCCTCCGCAGACCTGCTGGCAGAGGATCTGCCCCCACCAAAGACGTACGTGAGCTGCCTGACCAGCCCTCTGTCCAGCCCCACGAAGGACAGGAAGCCAAAGAACTCCGCGCACCACGTCTCCCTGGCCCCCTGCCCTCCACCGGCTGCCTCCCTTGGAGAGTCACTGGACGAGGCGAGCATCCTGGCGGAAGATGCCGCCTGTGTCACCTGCGTGTCCAGCAACGGCCAGGGTGTCCCCTCCGTGGCCTCCTCTGGGCAGTGCTCAGATTCTGTCAGCACTTCGGGGCTCGAGGACTCTTGTACAGAGACCACTTCCAGCCCCAGGGACAAGGCTACCACCCCGCTGCTGCCAGAAAGTACTGTGCCCTTCAGCAACGGGGTGCTGAAAGGGGAGCTGTCGGACCTGGGGGCTGAGGATGGATGGACCGTGGGTGCGGAAGCAGATCATTCGGGAGGTAGGAGGGCCTGGGGTGTCCCTCAGAGGACCAGGGGGTCTCCCTTTATTTGGTCGGGAAAGGCAGCCGGCCTGCCTCCGCTCCTTGTGCAAGTAATGACGCTCTCCAATGCTGTGTCTCAGCCGGCCTGCAGAAAGTCGGGGTACAGCATAGAGCTGGTGGGTAACTTGAGAAGTTAAGCTGCCCTGAACCCCAAAGCCACGGGAACTGTAACTTGGTTCGTCAGCCAGGGACCCTTCCCAGTCCTTCCGAAGGAACCAGCTCAAAGTTGGGTTCACCCATTAACCTGAGTGTGTCTCTCTCTTAAACGCTAACCTCGTAATAGCTTTTTTTCTAAAAAGGAGAGGCCTCCTCAGCTTTAATTCCCTTGAGTACCAAGGATGGGTAAGCTTTTTTTTATGATTTATTTCCTTTTAATCACGTGCTTGTTCCCATGTCTTCGCCTGCTTTCCTTCTCCAGAAGCTCTTTCGGGGTAAGTGCCCAGAGAATGGCCACAGCCTTGAATCCTTGCGGGAGGCTCACGCCTCCCTGCGTGTTGCTGTCACCTATTCCTTCGCAGAGAACCTCAGCCATTTCCTTTCTGTGCAGCTGCAGTTCCACCCCCGGGAAAGGGGCACTTTGGTAACGAAGTGTCCACTGGGTTTTTCGAGTGCTGACCCCAGCGTAGACAGGTCAGCAGCTCCTGTCCCCGGTTTTGCAGCTTCCCTGGGGTATTTTCATTGATCTCACGGAAAGAGGCCATGGATTCCCTCTGTGGGTATCCAGCTTGCTTGTCCTGGAGCCACTCCCTACCGTTGCGGCTCCAGGAAGGTCGGGACTCCTGGGAATATTGCTGCTTTCAGCAGCACCTGGTGTGTCACACGCTACAGGTCGTCACCTGTAAGATGCTATTGTGTGTACCTCCAAAGAAAAAAGAAATGCTCCTGCTCCTGAGTGTAGGAAGCCAGAGACCGAAAGGTGCACCCAACTTCAGGGATGTTAACATGCTTTAAAATTATTTTAAAGCATCTTAAAATGGGTGCAAATCTTTTAGGAATAAAGGAGTTTCCCTCTGCCTCTTGCCCCTCAGCCTCACCATGCTGACTCCAGTTTGATTGTAGTAGCTACTCAGATGTGTCCAGGCTGCAGGGGAGAGAGTGGTGAGCGGGGAGGCGTGGGCATGGCAGGTGGGAGCATGGTGGAGCCACCCACTGAGCACTAGCTGTGCCCGGCTCCAGGCTCGAGCCTTCCAGGATTCTCCGCAGTAGCCCTGCCTTGGGCGCGAGGAAGTCAAAGCTTACAGTGGCCCAGGGACCACCCAGCTGAGTGGAGCCGGCCTTGCCGGAGTTCCTGGTGTGGTTGGAGCCGCCTCTAGGTGTCACTGGGGTGACAGGCCCGTCCTGTTCCGTCGGGCAGCGGCTGGGGGCCGTGTACGAGCCGAGCCCCCCGTCAGCCACCTCTGGTCCTAGCAGGTCGGCTAAGCAGGCTTCTCTCCTAAGGGGTGGTGTTCCCTGCGCGAAGCCCGTCTGAGCCCCCGGGGTTGAAGGAGTCACTTCATGGTGACTCGTCCTTGGCTGGCAGCCACGCCTGTCTCCTCGGCACCCAGGCAGCGTGTGGATTGCTCGGCAGAGGACCGTGTCCGTCCAGGTTTTGGAGAAGCCGTGTGGAAGACAACCTAGTTAGCAGACTCTGAGGAATGACCTCCTTCTGGCAGTTGGGCCTTCCATATTGAAGCCAGAGCCACTTCTCTGAAGCTGGTCTGGCCCCCGTTTTCTGAGATGGGCCCCTTGGCACACCCCGCGCGGGAGTGGAGCAGCCCCTGTCGGAGCCAGTCCCGCTCCCCGCTCTCTCCTCTCGGGACCGGGACCGAACTTTCGCTCCGGTTTTGAGCAGGGGTCGAAGACCCACCCTGGGCCCAGAAGAGCACTCAGAGGGGCGGCACGAGTCAGGCCTAAGCAGAGGGGAGGGGGGCCTCCTTCTGTCACCTTCTCTGGCAGGGCCCTGTCCAGGATAAGGGCGATGGAGGACTCTCTGTAGCTCTGCTTGGCTGAAGGCCACCGCCTGTGTGCCCAGGCCTGGGGCCTTGGGGACCAGGGGCCCTTCGTCTGAGGGGCTGCATAGTTGGAAGGGTGCGGACCAGCTGTGACGGGTTGGTCTCCATGGGGACCTGAACCTTCTTCCAGCTGCTGAGACCGTGGGACCTGCTGGCCCCCCTCCCCGCCGTGGGCCCCCCTTCCTGGGCCAGCGTCGCTCTCTTCGTAGTTCACCACTTGTCTCTGCTCCAGCAGCTGTGCTGGGCGCGGCTGCCAATTAAGCAAGCGGGACTGTAAGTGACAGGCTAAAATTAGGTGTCTCTACACCCCCAGGCCTCCTTTCATTGGGGACTGTTCTGAGCCTTCTAGACTGCGAGTTGACAGTCACCTGCCAAGTTTGAGGGAGGGGGCAAGGGGCGGGGGCCTCCCGGGAATGCGAGTTTGGAAGTTGGATGTTATTAACTGCTCTGGCTGGTGTCTGTGTGTCTGTGCGTGTTGCTTCCTCCCCTGCAGGTTCGGACGGGAACAGCATGGATTCGGTGGACAGCTGCTGTGGCCTCAGGAAGCCTGAAGGTTTCCAAAATGCCCAGGCGGGCTCCCATCCCAAGAAGGTCGACCTCACCGTCTGGGAGATCGAGGTGCCTAAGGTAAGGGCTGCGAGCTCTCGGTGCCCCCAGGCGCAGCGTCATCGGGCTGGGGGCAGGGGTCTGAGGGAGGGGCCGTAAACCGGAAGAAGCCCCCAGGGAGCCAGAGGCTGAAGGGATGGGAGCGCTCCACTTTGCCAGGGTCCAGAGAACTTCCTGCAGAGTGGAATCCCTCCGGCTGCCTTCAGGAGCATCCTCTTCACACTCGCAGGCCTGCTCCCCTCCTCTGGGGCTTTTCTTGTGGGCCTGGGACTCAGATATGTTTGGAGATGGCAGCAAGACCGGACTGAGGGCAGGGGCCGGCCGGGAGTCCCCTCACTGCTCTTCTCATGCTCTCCAACGCAAAATGTGTTTTATGATTGAGCACAGCATAAACCTGTATCTTAGAGGGCTTGAGAAGTATAGCAGTGTAGGAAGAAAATAAAAATCAGGCTCTAATTCCACCCCCGAGAGTGACTGGGAAGACTTTTATTTCCTTCTCATCTTGCACCCTGTGGTTTTTAAACAAAACTAAGATTATGTTGCTCTAATTAATGCTTTTAAATATTTAACAATTAGCTTTCTGAGTTATTCTTTGAAAATGTAATTTTAACTGCATTATGCATTGTGTGAATGTCAGTTTACTTCACCAGTCCCCCAGTTCCAGGGTGCTTAAGTGGTTTCTAGCTTCTTTTCTAACTTACGTCTTACTAGCTTGATCTTGATGTCTGTCTCTGGGGCTCAGAAATAATTGGCCGACTGCATTCTCCTGAGGCTCTTAGCCTCCCACCGAGGTGGAGACTTGGATTGGTTTGAACTCGGGGTCTAGGGGGCTGCTCTGCCCTGCGGTTCTGGCTCCCTGAGTTCTTTCTTCCCCTGGTCACCCTGATGGCAGTCCTGCCCTCTTCTCCTTCAGTGGTTGCAAAGGGCACACCCAGGCAGCTCTGGGTGAGGAGTGACCATGTCTCTAGCGGCTCCTCGGGGTGGGGTCGCTGGGGAATGTTTCAGGGCTCGTCTTAACATTGTGGCTAAGTTTGGAGCCCAAGGGCTCTTTCATAGACCTTTATTTTCAAATCGAGCCTCTTCTTCGGACCTGAGCAGACTTGGAGGGGCGGACGACTTGTAAATCAAACTTTGTGCTAGTGAAACATCTCATAGCGTGGATCTGGGAGGAGAAAATACTGCCTCTGCAGCTTCTGAATGCGGGCCCCGCTGTCGGGGATGAAATGGAAACTGCCCAGGCCTGGAGCCATACTGCCTAGTTCAGCTGCTCAGTAGCCGTGTGAGTTTGGGCCAGTTACTTAACCCCTCTGGGTTTGTTCCCTCAACTGTAAAAGGGTGATAAACACATGCTGTTTGTTTCATACATTTACTCTGAGTAAACGTAAGTGCTTAGAACGGCCCCTGGCAAGTGAGTGCTGACGTGTCAACAGATATTATGTTCGAGCCTGACCTGGTGTAAAACAGAGGCAGGTCTTGGGGATGCCGGGAGTTGACTCCTCGTTAAGTTCTCGTCTTTCTTTCTCTCTGGAAGCACCTAGTTGGCCGGCTGATAGGCAAGCAGGGACGGTATGTGAGTTTTCTGAAGCAGACGTCTGGTGCCAAGATCTATATCTCAAGCCTTCCGTACACCCAGAACGTCCAGATCTGCCACATAGAAGGTCAGTGGCAGCTGCTGCCCTGTGTTGGGTTTTCTTACCTGAAGTGTAAGTAACTTGAAGCATTTGAGTCCCGGTTGCTCCGCTTTTGGGATTTAAGTCTCTGAGTGGAAAGCCCTGCTTCTCACCCTAGGTGAAGGGAGTGGGGCTTCCCTTTACCCTCATTTCCACTTCTGGTGCTTGAAAGAGACTCGGGTCCCCCCCCCCGCCCCGAGTCTGGTCTTCTGGTCAGGAAAGGTGTGGGCACTCGGGCAGGCCAGGGGTCCTGGGTTGACGGTCGATGAAGGCTGGGCCTCCCTGTCTGCTAGGCTCCTGTTACCGTGAGTGTAGTCACAACAGTAGAGGTCTCGTTTGAAAGGTCAACAGGCGGCAAGCTTCTTGAGATGCCTTTCATCCTGAGGCGAGGCCTGGCATTTTGGCACATTACAGATGTACCCGAACTCTAGGAAAAGTCCCGTGCAGTGGGGGGTGTGCCTGAGTGCCCTTCTGCTGCCTGTCTTACCCCTGTGGCTGTGTCGTGCTTCCCACACCCCACTCAGGCTCTCAGCATCATGTGGACAAGGCACTGAGCTTGATTGGGAAGAAGTTCAAGGAACTGAACCTCACCAACATCTACGCTCCCCCACTGCCTTCGCTGGCACTGCCTTCTCTTCCAATGACTTCCTGGGTGAGCATGCCTCTGGGGGCCGGGGCTGCCTGTGCCCCTTTCCCCCAGCCTACCCCAAACAGGAGACTCCCAAGACCGTGGGCCAGGAAGGCCGGGAGATGCCTGTGCCCTCTCACCTCTGCCCTCCACTGGTCAGTTCTGCTTCTAGCCTGTGTTCTCTGGATCGGGTTGAGGGCCGGAGTGCTGGTAGGAAGCCACAGGCCTCTCGGTCCCTGCTGCTCGGAAGGACCACTCTCCCCTGGCTCTACCGCCTGGGCACCCTTCGTGTTTTCAGGGCATTTGCCTAGAGAGGATTATAGCCTGTCCAGACTGGGTGTGTG
Source organism: Delphinapterus leucas (assembly GCF_059928025.1). Lineage (NCBI taxonomy): Eukaryota > Metazoa > Chordata > Mammalia > Artiodactyla > Monodontidae > Delphinapterus > Delphinapterus leucas. The sequence goes on from NC_143147.1 coordinate 39,137,336, forward strand.
CAGGCTGGCTCGGGACTCCTTAAAGCTGGTGCTGTGTCCTGGATCACCTCTGAGACCTGGTTGGGACCCATCGTTTTGGGCTCGAACGGGCTCTTACTGTGTCGTTGTTCCTTCCTCCTAGTTGAGCCAGGTCTAGCGGTGGCCCTGGCGAAGGCTCCCCTTCGCCTTCCTGCCTCACGGGAGGTTCCCGGGTCATAAAGGAGAAGAATCCCTGCCTCCGCCCCCACCCCGGAAGCCCTGGCAGAGGGGTAGCGGGTGCATCGGGGGCCTGCGTGCTGGGGCTGCAGGCTCTCTGGGGCCTGTCATCCTTCCCTGCTGTGTGCCCCCAGCCCTGTTGAGCCCCGTCTCACCGGGAGTAGAGCTGTAGGGTTCTGAAGGCCGAGAACACTGCATTTCACAGGTGGAGTGAATGTGCAGCTCCAAGCAAATGGCCTCCCTGGATTTTGTTTAGGGGAGGGTATCTTCCTCCCTCCAAAGACCCTTGTGCTTTGCGGGGAGAGGTGAATGTCCCTTTCCTTTCCCATGGGTATTTGAGAGTGGGCTGAACCCCACTCCATGCTCCACTTCTGAATCATAGGGTTTTTCCCACCAGGTTCGACCACAGACCCACTCTTTTTTTAAGTAAGTGAGTGGTTGGTAAGACTTCCTCCCCTTGTGCTCTGTGGCTGGGTGGGACTGGAGAGGTGCCTCTCAGCCAGCAGCACTGAGAGGGCGGGAGCGGGGTGGGGGGGAGGCACAGAACTCTCAGCCAGAGGCTCTTTTTGTGGCCACCTGGCTGGGAGGTGGAGTAGATGCCCTACTGTGTCCAGCGCACCTGGATGTTGCCTTAGTATCAGGGAAGCTAGTGCCTTAAGGACAGTTTTTTTTTGTTTGTTTGTTTGTTTTTGAGAGACCAGTCTTGGCCTCTTCTAGGGTCTTTAACATGGGACCTCGCACCGAGCAAACCTGCATTCCAAATCCCAGAGTGGGAATGAGTTGGGAGGATGTCTGTGGAGAGTTGAGAAGAACAAATGACTCGGACTGTGCAGACCTTGACAGTGGACCTGACTTCAGGCCTCTGCTTGCTGGTAGAAAGGCAGAGCAGAGAGATGCTGTCAAACCCAGAGCTCCTGGGGTCAGCTGCAGGTCCCAGTGAGCTGGCTGAGGGGTCCGAGGGCTGGTCTACCTCTTATTCTTGTTCTCAGTGGCCACCTCATTCCTGTTTGCCTTCCCTGGGTCTTACAGACTCTTGAAGAGGCGAGGGAGGGAAGTTGTGCCCAAGCCAGTGGGAGGCGGGACGTTGCATCCACAGCTGGCTCCTGGGAGCCTCTCTGCCCAGCTGAGCTGAGGCCGCCTCTAGTGGTTACTTGTGGTATTGCAGGGCAAGGGCCACAGTGGAGCCAAACACTGCACGGCTAAAATAGTTTTCCTTGAACCTCTGTCAGCCTCTGGGTGCCATGTTGCTTTGGGTAGTCATGCCTTTTTCAAAGATGTGCCAGTTCAGAGACTTCCCCTGGGGCCTCAGTGCTCATCCCAGACATGAGAAGAGTTGCTGCCGTGCTCACCACCCCTCTCCTCTGCAGCTCATGCTCCCGGATGGCATCACTGTGGAGGTGATCGTGGTCAGCCAGGTCAGTGCCGGGCACCTGTTTGTGCAGCAGCACACACACCCTACCTTCCATGCGCTGCGCAGCCTGGACCAGCAGATGTACCTCTGCTACTCTCAGCCTGGAATCCCCACCTTGCCCACCCCGGTGGAAAGTAAGTGCTGTCCCGGGGGTCAGAGGGGAAGCTGGGCTCTGGCCAGGCTTGGGGAGAAGCTTTGGGGGGTCTCCTGTTGTTCTGCCCTTCGTCTTGACCGAGAGGAGGCTGTTTTGGACCCTTCATGGGCGCAGCATCCCTGGGTTCTTGCTGTTGGCATGGAGTGTGCTGGGCTGAGTTTCCTGGCTAGCTCAATATGGCGCCTCCATCGGCTGATGGAGGAAAGGGGTCAGAGTAAAGTGCTGGCACCTGGGTTTGGATCCAGCTCTGCTACTTAACCCGTTGAGTGGGGCTGATGCCCACTTGATCTGGGAATTGCAGTTGGCTACTGTGTGTGTTAAACATGCACAGGACCTGATGCAGATGCAGGCCCCACAGAAGATCCCCAAAGGCAACAAAGTCCTGTGGTGGGTTGGGTCATCTCTAGTGGACAGGTGAGAAAGTCAGTGACTTGCCCAGGTGGTCCCTGCGCAGGAGCTGTTACCTTTGTTGCCCTCGTTAGCGGGAGGGAATCGAACGTTGAAACGTGTCTCTAACCCACCCCATCAGGGACTCCTAACCTGGAGCCCCCAGAGGGCTTTAAGGCGTGAGGAAAACCTTTGAAATTTCGGTAGCATTTTTTATGGGTTTTCTTTTAGAGGAATAAGGATTTCACTTTTGTCAGATTCTCTGATGTTGCTTCAGCCCAGAAGTAAAGACCAAACTGGAGGCCAGGAGGTGACTACGTCAGGGGCTGCCTTTAAGGGTTAGGACACAGTGTGGCCAGCTGTGTCACAGACCCCCACCCCTGCTACGCCAGGGTGCGGTTGGTGACACTTGGGGGCACTTGCTCTCTGGCCTGGTTGGCTGCCCCGGGCATTAGTGCTCTCAGTACCTTCCTGAAGCAAAGGCCAGAAGAAGTGGGGTTTGGGCCTGGGAGCCTTCTGATGAGCCGTCCATCTGAGTTGTCCTGGGCCAGAGCAGGTGCTAGCAACCAGCCATCGAGATCTGCACTTGGAGGCTCTCGATTTTTTTCTGGGACATTCCCTTAAAGAGTATAAGGCAGATTTGCTGGTCCATTCCCTGAATTTTGGAATTTACTTGGTTTATTCCAATTAATCTGTGTCTACCTCTGGCTTCAGTAAGTCTCAGAGTAAACAGATGTGGATGAACACTTTTTGGTCTGGGTAGCTTTTTGGGTGGCGCAGATGTGAGGCGGGCCAAGTCCTTCCCTTGGGGGATGCTTGCTGTCGCCCTGCCCTGCGCCAGGCCTTTGCACATGCTCTCGTCCTGCCCTGCAGTAACGGTCATCTGCGCTGCCCCTGGCGTGGACGGTGCCTGGTGGCGAGCCCAAGTGGTGGCCTCCTACGAGGAGACCAATGAAGTCGAGATTCGCTACGTTGACTACGGTGGATACAAGAGAGTGAAAGTAGACGTGCTCCGGCAAATCCGGTGAGTCGGGTGTGGTTTCTGCAGAGCTGGAGCCTGGGACGTGGGTTGATTCTTCCCTGCTGCTGCCTACTCTGTTTTAGCAGAGTATGATATAAACAAACTCCATGCTCGCCTCAGCCAGACGGAGCTAGAAAGGCCCGTCTGGTAGAAGAATTCCCCCAAGTGTCATTAGGCAAAAGTGAGGCGACTTGTCTTTGGGAGCGGGATGCAGGCAGCGCCTCTGAGCCCAGGCCTGTGGCAGGGCGAGCTGGGCGCTGTGGCCTGCTGTCTGTCATGTGTAACTCTGTGTGGCTTCACCCTGGGTTGTGGGGGTCACGGCGCTAAGCAGAAGGCGAACGTCAGCCCAGAGTGAGTCAGCCGTGAAGTCCGTGTTCAGCTTGTGCCTTTCTTGCCTTTCTAGGTCTGACTTTGTGACCCTGCCGTTCCAGGGAGCAGAGGTCCTTCTGGACAGCGTGATGCCTCTGTCAGGTAACAGGTGGGGCCTCTGGCTTGGGGGGCTGCAGGCAGGTGTTGAAAGTAGGTCTTTCTCTTTGAGACCCTCGTTCTCACCTACAGGGCTTAAGCAAACACAGATTGCTGCCACTCTTCCGATGGAATAGGTCTGGGCGGAAGTCTGAGAACTCGCATTCCTAATGAGTTCTGCAGCGATGCCAGTACTGCTGGTCCATGGATCACCCTTTCAGGTCCACTGTTCTAGACTCTGCCCAGGCCTCCAGCTTTGAGAGGCTTCCGGCTTCCAACAGAGGCACCTACCAGAACGGGGCTCATAAGACGTTCCCAGACCTTAATCCTGCCCCTCCCGTCCTCACTGCTTCTCGCCTTGGGTATGTCCTTGTACGAGGACGTGACCTGTATAACCTGACAAAGAATGTGGTCTGCGTGCCCTGCCCACTTAGAGTCACTGCCTGAATTGGGCTGTGTGGCCAGCTGCCTCGATCTGAATTCCACCTACATCGCTCTGGGAGCTGGTTGACCTTTGGCCACTGGCCTGTGTCTCCGTGCTCTCGCCTGTAAAGCGTGTTCTTGATTCGGTGTGAGAACACATACAGCGTGCTCAGTCCACGTGGCCCCCAAATAAGTGGCGGTGGTGGTGGTGGTATTTCCGCTGAAGGCAGAGTTTCTGTCCCTTTGGCCCTCCGTCCTCCAGCGGTTGGCGTGCAGCAGGCACCCCGAGTGTACCCACTTGGAGCCCCGGGGAGGCTTGGGGCTCTGAACCTGGCGTAGGTGTGGCTACGCCCCATGGAGTTCTTAAGTCCACGGGAGTGTGCGAAGTCTTCTGCTTGGAAAACACCTGCAAGCTGTGTGAGTGACGAGTGCCTCGCCTCAGTGAGAGTCTAAATGCTGCTTTTCCTTCCAAAGATGATGACCACTTCTCACCTGAGGCGGATGCAGCTATGAGCGAGATGACAGGCAACGCAGCACTGCTGGCTCAGGTGTGTGGCTGGGGGGGGGGGGGGGCGGGGGCGGGGGGCAGGCCGGACAGGGTCTGTCTCAGGAGCCTCCTCCCTGGCATCTGCAGTCCCTCCCGGCCTCGCCTAACTCTCTGGGCTTCTTGGGAACTGACTTTTCGGTGCCTGCTTTCCTGTGCCTCACCCCGGCTTGGCCAGCAGTCTCTAAGGAGAGGTGCATGGGGTAGCTTTTAAACATGGTGTGGAGGGTTTTGTTTTTGTTTTTCTTTTTTTCAGGTGACTAGGTATAGTCCAACCGGCCTTCCTCTGATTCAGCTCTGGAGTGTGATTGGAGATGAAGTGAGTTCTGTCCTTCTTTCCCTTTGAACGCCCAGAGACGCTGTTGGTGGCCACAGTTGGGAGTAATGCTAGTGTCATCATAGTGGGTAGAGGCCGGAGATGCTGCTAAACATCCTGCAGTGCACGTGACAGTCCCCACAACGGAATGTCCGTGAGCCTTCCTGGACCTTGTCCATTTGGGTTTTCTCCTTCATCTCCTGGTACTAAAGCCTAGATTTCCTCAGCCTATTGGAAAGGCTATTTGCATGCCGACAGAACCTGTAAGTGAATCCCCTGTTGGCCCAGAAGATGAATCAAATTTCCACCCCGTGACTCAGGCGCCTGCTGTGAGGGGGGAACCCACGGTGGCTTGGGGAGTGGTCCCTGGTGCCGTGGCCATGCTCTCCAGAGACCTTTCTCTCCTAGGTGGTGTTGATAAACCGGTCGCTGGTGGAGCGAGGACTTGCTCAGTGGGTGGACAGCTATTACTCAAGCCTCTGACCCCCTCCCCACGCCGCTTCTGGAGTCTTTTTTGCACTGTTGAAGTTGGGCTTGGTACCCAAGGCAAAGACTTTACATCAGAATTACAAACATTTGTCCTCCCCCGAAAGTCCTTTCTTTCTGTACTGTAGTCATGTTGAGATGTTTCATCTCTGAGACAAGGAAAGAACTGTGGGTTCTTTTCAAAGCCATAGGATGGCGCATAACAAGCCAGTCGGCTTAACCTGGTTGCAAGCTGTTTATTTAAAACAAAAGTGGAAGGAAAACTGTTTCAACTAGGTTGTCCTGCCCCCCGCTCCATTCCGTTCCTCCATTATTCCTATTTCCTCCGCTACCCAAACCCAAACCCCTGTAGCAGACAGGCCAGGGGAGGTGTTGCTTGCTTGTGGGGAAGGGTTTCTTTTACCTTCAGAGTCTATCTTCAGGGAGCAAGACACGAACTGACTGATGGGCATTGATCACTTGTACAGCTTGCAAATGAATTTATGATATTTAACCATTTTTTATAAATTCCGTCTAGGTCTCTAAGAAGGCAGACTTTTTAATGCATCTGTAAATACAAAGCAATCATACCTCCAGCCTCGGTCAGTGGGAGAGGGGGGAACTGTTGTCTTGCCAAGCCTGTTGTAATTTGTAACCATTTTCTATCTGTGCAAACTCTGTAAATATGTTTAAAAAATGTAATTATTTTGTACAAGATACACTGGAGAACAAAGGGAACCCACGATTTTTCCACATCCCATGTTGTCTGTGAGCAGAAGTTACTTGTGCCGGCTACCGCTGCCCGTCCCAGCTCCCATCGCATCCTGCATACCTGACAGGGTGACTGTATGGTATAGGTGTGATCCGGGGATTTTTGTTTTTGTTTTTGTTTTTTTTTCTGTACAAATTTGTTTAAAAAAAAAGAAGAAAAAAAAGCAGCTCATTGAATTACCTTGCAGTGGTGTGTGTTTGATTCTTTTTTAGACTGCATTCAGCACTGTGCAGTTTAAATAAGCTTATATAAATCTCGAATTGTGTACCTTGCAACTTTGAGTCCATTTTTTTCCATGGTGAAAAAGGGGAGTGAAGGATGGTTGTACGTGTGATGGGCTGTAGGGTCCCAACTAAACCAGGAGACCCACGGCTCCTTTGAAGACAGTTTAGCCAGAAATCTCCGTCTGGTATTTTCCCTGCCTTGGCCCCACACGGTGGCAGCCAAGCTTCCTCTGGCTTCCCCAGTGATGGTCTCAAATAGCCAGGCTTGAGTTTAAAGCACTGGTTTCCCAAATTCTTTGTGCATTCCTAATAGATCTGTGAAGTTATTTAAGGTACTGTAGTGCTAAGAATGATATAAAAAAAAATACATTTACATGGTGAGAGCAGAGCTAAGTCTTGATCCAGGGGCCCCTCCTCTTAAAGGTAGGTCCAGGCCTCTGTGCCTCTGGGCTTGCCCACCCCTCCAGGGGTCTCTGGAGAGCTGAGATAGCCCCGGGGTCCTTCACACTGAAGGCATCCTCCTGCAGAGCTGCAGCCACTCTCCCAAGCTGTGGGGACCAAGTGGTTAAAATAAGAGCCTCAGTTTCCCTCATCTGTGGGATCAGATAATGGTACCAGCCTCGTAAGGCAGTGAAATGAAATGGAAGTGTTGGGTTGGCCAAAAAGTTCGCTTGGGTCTTTTTCTGTAAGGTGTTACGGGAAGACCCGAATGAACTTTTTGGCCAACCCAGTATCTCTGCTTGCACAGAGCTTGGCCCACTGCCAGGTCTCATGTGGTCTTACCTGCCAACAGCCCTAAGTCCCAGCGGCAGTTGGGTGTGACTTTGGCCAAGGTGGATCATACTCAGGTCTAAGCTTTTTCCCTACAGTTTGCATCACTGGAGCAGGAAAGGGTGTATGGGAGCCTTCAAGCTAGTTTGAGGAGGGTTCACAAAGCTGGGTGTGTGGGTTTGGTCTCTATCTTTGCGAGCCATGGAGGGGTTTTGAAGGTGGGAACCACGTGATTCTGGTGCAGGAAGGAGGATGGGCGAGGTGAAGGAGCAGAGACCAAAGCCAGGGTGGTGCAGCCGAGACAAGCTTCCTCTGGGGTGGCTCTTGGTCTGACAAATGACGGGGTCAGGGTCCTTGGATAAGGCCCCAGGACGGGGGAGGGGAGGCCGTGGGGACGCGGAGGTGGGCTGTTCTTGGTGTCTCGGGTTTTAACCTTCAGGGGTGGAATATTGGAGGGAAAGTGAGTTGGAAGTTGCTGAAAGGCATGTACTCTTCGGATGAACACTTATTAGATTGCTGTGGGCCTTTGATTAATTTCCAGAGTTCTGAAAAAGTTGAGTTTGACCATTTTGCCGGTAATCTTGTTGCTTTTACAGAGGAGCGGGTTTCAGGTTTTACAGAGGTGCTTATTCCACCCGGCCAGACGGTGACCCTCCGGGCGAGTACATTTTTGATATGTTCTTTGAATTACCTGTGGGCCATCCAGGGGCCAGCTGAAGTGTGAACTTGACCTCTTGGGAGAAGCCGGGGCTGGAGAAGGGTGTAAGGGAGAGGTGGATGGCTGAGCACAGGAGCTAGAGCATCCAGCCTGTTCTCGTTGCAGGTGTTTGTGTGCACTGTAGCCCCTCTCTGGTCCTTGGAGCCCTGCTGGGTACGGGAGGAGTGACCAGACCTCGTGGGGTGTCAGTGTGGAGGCTGGGTTCTGGGGTTACTGCTGCACCTTGTACAGCTTAGAGGTGGCACCTAACCACTGCAAGCTGAAGATCGAACAAGGTTTAGCTGGAGAACTTCCTGTCAGACGCCGTGCTTTTTTACAGGTAATACTTATTAGTCCTCATGACAACCCAGCGAGGCAGGGCCTGATGCCACAGGTAGAAGATTGAGACTAGACAAGTTTGCGGATGGAGTGGAGCTGAGACTCAAAGCCAGGTTCTCAACCACGACTGCTCTGCAACAACATGAGGATGATCATGCCTCGTGCCGTTTCCCCGAACACACACCGCAGTGGCTAATTGACCAGCCCACAGGAAAGCTGTGGAACTGAGAATTGGAAAAACACTGGCAGGAGAGATCCATCATTTTGCCTATTTTTATGTAAACAAATCCAGGAGAAACTTGGCAGCATCTAGGCCAGAGAGTGAACATTTTTAACTCTATGATGATCAGAAAGTAAGACTAAGAGTCCGTGAACAAGTCCACATAAAGGATGTGGACAGAAAATTGAAAACCCGGGCCCGTTTCAGGACCAGTGCCGTCCAGTAGACATAGTTTAAATTTTCTAGGAGCCTTAGTAAAAAGGAAAAAGCAGATGAAATTAATAATAGTTTAACCCATTTTTTCAACATGTAATGGACATTAGAAATATTGAGATATTTTACAGTGTTTTTATACTAAGTTTGGAATCTCACGTGTGTATTTTACACTCCAGCCTGTGGGTTCAGACTCACAGTAGCTCAGGTGCTCCACAGCTACAGGTGGCTGGAGACTGCCAGTCTGTACAGCTCAGGAGTGGACTCTTCCATTGGTCACCATCACACCAGTACTAACAGCCTCATGGATATGTTCTTACTCAAAAAGTTCTCGGGCTTCCCTGGTGGCGCAGTGGTTGAGAGTCTGCCTGCCGATGCAGGGGACACGGGTTCGTGCCCCGGTCCGGGAGGATCCCACATGCCGCGGAGCGGCTGGGCCCGTGAGCCATGGCCTCTGAGCCTGTGCGTCGGAGCCTGTGCTCCGCAACGGGAGAGGCCACAACAGTGAGAGGCCCGTGTACCGCAAAAAAAAAAAAAAAAGTTCTAGATTCTTTTGTGCATTTATTTCTCTAGATGAACTTTAGAATGATTTTGGGGGGGAGGGGATCATGGAAAACGTTCTACCACATTTGAAAATAACGGATATTGTTGGTTTGGTATAAAGTGTTATGTAATCTATCAAATTCAGCTTGTAAATTATTTAAATCTTTTTCTTTTTTGCTGTCTCCCTCCACCACCACCACCCCCCCTTTTTTTTTGCCTATATGTCTATTTCTAAGAAAAGTACATTAAAGGATTGTATATTGGTATTATCATGTTTTCCTGTTTTTCCTCGACAGCTTCATTTTATAAGTTGGTTGAAGCTTAGTTTTAAAAAGCTCGTGGGAATTCCCAGGTGGTCCAGTGGTTAGGATTCTGGGCTTTCACTGCTGTAACCCGGGTTTAATCCCTAGTCAGGGAACCGAGATCCTGCAAGCCACGTGGTGCGGCCAAAAAAAACAAAAAAACTCGTGAATGGTATTTTCTCATCAATATAAAATGTCTTCTTGTTTGGTTCTTTTTGTTTTGAACTTATATTCAAAACAAAAGCATCTTTTCTCTATCACTTTACAGGAGATAGGTGGTTTGTAAACAGCACATTGCTAGAATTTTTTTTTTGGCGAAATCTGGAAAGTCAATATAACTTGTTGATTGTGATCACTGTTGCAATATTATTTGCCATTTAGTTCATTTTCCTATTATGTTTTCTAACTGGCTCTTCTTTTGCTTTCTTCATTTTTTGTTTGGTCAAAAATTTTCCCTGTAGTAAGTTGGCATTCAACATCTTGATTCTATGTCATCAGTGGATTTCAGTTAGCCACTTTCTCCCTGAACAGGAAGAAAGTCAGCAGAATGTCAGATTTTTGCCTTTCCTACAAGTGTGCGTGCACGTGCACACACACACACACAACACACACACACACACACACACTCTCTCTCTGTCTCTCTCTCTCTCTGTCTCTCTCTCTCTCTGTCTCCTGGGTTTTGTTGAAATCATCTAGAATTCAGGATTACAAACTTCTCACATGTGCCTCTATCTCAGGAATCTTTTAATGGTGATATTGAACTTCAATCATGTTATCAAGAAAGTTTTTGGTCCAACTCCCTATTGGGAGCTCTGTTTGCTCACCTCTTTCTTATATACCTCTTCCCAAGTTCTTTATTTTGATTCACTTTAATCTGTTGTTTCTTTTGAGTTTTTTTGTTTTCTGAACAGGTATGAATCCTTGCATGTATGAACCCTGTCTTTTTGTCCTGACACACCAGTGTTTGTCAGGCTGAGCATCTCTGCTGGAGTGGACATCTTATTGCCAAAAAATCCACCCGCTCTCCCCCCTGCGCACAGTAGGATTGCACATCTTGGCACTCGGGCATCTCAGCAAAAGGTGGGTCGAGGTGGCCTTTGTCCCAGGGCAGATGCTTCAAGAGCCAGCGTGTGACTCACTGGGCCTCTCCCTCTGGCCCAGCATCCACCGAGTTCCAAATGGAGACTAATCCATGTGCCTGGGTCCCGGCATGAAGATGGTGCAGGACAGAGCTGCAGCCAACCCAAGACAGGGTGTGATGTACGAAGCATGTCTGGCGTGAGTCACGAGGTCTGGGGGTCTCATGTGGCCTATCCTAGCTTGTCCTGAGCAACAGAACCGTTCTGGGCCCCAGACTTTCCTCTGAGGACTCAGAGCTCTGGCCGTGGCCTTGGAGCAAGTTCCTTGCCCTCTGTGTCCCCTTAACCGAATTAGATGAGCACAGAGGTACTTGCCAGGTTTGATTTTAGACTGATCTGTAAGGGCCTTCCTGGAGATTCCTCTTAATGAGGCTGACTTATTTTGTATTTTTACAAAGCAGATTATCTAGGAGAGATCTTGGCTGTTCGTTGCTAGCAATAGGCCCAGCTGACATCTGGTGGCGACAGACGGCGTGTGAGAAGCTGGGGAAGGCGACCACCTCCTACCTCGACCAGGGATGGGTTTCTCATCTCTCCCGGCCCCCCTGACTTGGTGAAGGGCAGGAGCTCTACCTATTTCCACCGATCTCTTCCTCTCCATTGAGTGCCTGCTGTATGCCAAGCATCCTGCTTAGAGGGCTGCAAGGATGGGGCGCACTCTGGCCCTTTAAGAAGCATCTCTGTTTGGGAGGTGGGCTCCGTGAGGTCTGCACAGATGGCGCTTTGCTGTGGAGCTGCCTTCCCTCACTTCCTATGGGATCCTGGCGACCACTGGTTGAGGTGGGCACCCGGGCCTCAGAATCAGCAGAGCTGGACTTGAACCCAAGCCTTCCAGACTTGCACCCAAGCCTTCCAGACTTGCCTGCTTTTCCCTGCATGCAGTACCTCTGCTTCACTTTATGGAGCCAGAGGAGCCATGTGGACAAGGACAAGTGAGGCCAACCTTCCTGTGCTGCTGGGGGGGCTCCCGGCAGGAGGTGGCCTCCACCAGGCTCCGCTGAAGGAAGGGGAGGCCAGGGAAAGTGGGGGGAGGGGAGGAGAAGCAAGGCCCTCCTCCCGCTGAGATGGGGCTTGTCCCGTGGGTCTGGCTCATGGCACTTGGACAAGGGGCTGGTAGAAGAGCAGACCAGCAGGCTGTCTGCAAATACGTCCTGTGGGCGAGTTCTGTCTCTGTTTTTGGTTTCTTTAAAGGCGATGAATGTACACAGTACACAATTCCAAAGATACGTGAAGATAACAATGCAAGGCTGCCTCCTTTCCTGTCCCCCAGACACACATTTCCTCTCTGGGGAGACTATTATGAGGTTCTCGTGTTCCTATTCAGCCACATGCGTGACAGTGTGACGTAAACACGGTCACAGCCAGGCCTGTGTTTGTAAATAGTTTTACTCTCACACGGCCATGGCCATTGTTTACCTGTTGTCTAGGGCTGCGTTTGTGCTGCAGCCACGAAGTTGAGAACCTGTGATAGAAGAAGCTGCTTGCACAGCCCCAAATACCTAGTCCTTTACGGAGAAAGTTGGCTGAGCTACCCCCCACTGTAAACACGTGTGCACTTGTCCCCCCAATTTAAAAACCCAACTCAATATGTCCTGCCTCTTGCAACCGTGAAGTCTTCAGACGTTGAGAATTACAGAATCTTGAGGTTCCTTGGGATTCTCTGTAGGGGCAGCTCTGTGTCTTGTAGACTGCCCCCTGCTGAAGGCCTTGTTCCTGGTTGGGTGACCAGGCCAGAGCCCTGGGTGGACCAGGAAGGCCCTCACTGGGGCAGCAAGGTGTGGTCCACAAGCCCAGTGCGCTGGCAGCACCTGGAGAGACCCTCAGGCCCCCCACTGACCCCCATCTTCATCTTAATAAGACTCCCGGCGATTCGTGTGCACATCAGGGTTTGAGAAGCACGGGTCCAGGCGGGTGGGTTGTGTCCAGCCCTGGCTGCGTATTGGAACTGCTTCTAAAACTACCAATGCCTGGGACCTGTTCTCAGAGATGCAGGTTTAACTGAGCTGGGCTGCAGGCTGGGCATTGAGGTAAATACGTATACGTGTGTATATATATTACGACCTTTGAGGTACAATGTATACTCTATATTTGTGTGTAAAGTGCACAGGTCTTGAGTGTAGATTGTACACATTTTTGCATACATTTACACCTTGGGTAACCATGCTCTGGTGAAGATAAAGAGGAACATTTCCCGGAGTTTCTCTCATGGAGTTTTCTAGTCAATACTCCCCCAGGTAATCATCATTCTTTTATCACCTCAAGATTAGTTTCACCTGTTCTGGAACGTCATCTGAATGGAATCATCCAGGAAGCACATGAGCATCTTGTAACATCTTGTAACCTGACCTCCAAAAGTAACAGGAGGTTACTTTTTCAGACAGTCTTTCTCAAATCAGGGGCTCATGCCATCTGCTTCAGAGTTTACCTGGAGTGACTGTTAAAAATGCAAAGTGCTGGGTCCTACCAGAAACTCTTAAGAATGGGCCTGGGGATCTGCATTTTCAATAAGTCCCCCAGCTAAACTCCTGCCCTCTTAAATTTGAGACCTACTGCTTCTACAACTTGGGGCAATTTGATTTCCTCTTTAACAGTTATGCCCCCTCGCTTCAGACTGTGAAAAGGTGGAACACTTATTTCCTTCTTTAACCTGGATGCCAGGAAGTGTTGAGGACTGTTTTGGGTTAAATTAAATTAGCAATTAAATATCGTGTAACCTGGGTGGCTGTTTTGCTGTCTGCCAGTGTGTCAGAGTTGTCATGCCTTAGGTTAGAAGAATCTGGGGGACAAACACCAAAGTCTGTACAGTTGAATTTCTGGCTTCAAAAGATTTGTCCTCCAGTCTCAGTTCTGCCTGTGGTTGCTCAGAGGATGAAGAAAAATCATTTAACTTTGATAAAAAGCTTACCTAAAAAAAAAAAAGTAGAGATAACAAAGGTTTACGCACTCCCCCGCAAGCCAAGAATTTCTTGGGTAATTTTCAGGGTCTGCAATTCGCCCAGCACAGATTGCTGCTACTGTGGTCTTAGATCACTAGATGGTGCCATAGCACAAGTTTCTGGAAGTATTGACTCTACCAACCGATTTGTCTTCGAACAGTGGTTCTTCAAGTAAGGTCTCAATCTCAGAATTTATTAGAAATGCAAATTCTCAGGCTCTACCCCAGATCTACTGAATCAGAAACTGTTTTAACGTGCCATCTAGGTGGTTCTGCACGCTTAAGTTTGAGAATCACTGTCCTAGAATCTACCTTGGGGTAGCTTGGGTAAATGTGAGTGGAAGTGGGTAGAGGCCTTGCTGGAGAGGGGTGAGGGGGGGGGGGGCAGGGGGGAAGGCTGGGGAGGGGGACAGTGAAGGTCGCTGGTGCAGGGACATCCACGTTGTCCATATTTGGACAGGGCTTGTCCAAATAGGAGAGCAGTTAAGGAACAAGAGGCTGGGTGGCGATTTTTTATTTTTCTTTTTAGGTTAGGCGTGTCAAATGGTGTCAGCTGGATGGAGGGGAAAAGGGGGGGTCACTAGGGAACCCCCACTTTAGATGAAAGGTCCTGGAGCAGGAGCAGAAACACAGAGGCTGGCCAGCCTATGTCCCCACTATGGCTATTTTTTCTACCCGTTCTGAAATTTCACCAAAGCAACCACTGTGTTAATGGACTAAAATCTTGCAACCCTCCCAAGATGATCCAGGAAGATGGATGCTCAGAAATCAAAAAGAACCTTGAGACTAGGTGGAAAAATCACTAGTGTATTAAAATCGTATTTCTAGGGCTTCCCTGGTGGCGCAGTGGTTGAGAGTCCGCCTGCTGACGCAGGGGACACGGGTTCGTGCCCCGGTCCGGGAAGATCCCACATGCCACGGCCGCGGAGCCTGCGCGTCCGGAGCCTGTGCTCCACAACGGGAGAGGCCACAACAGTGAGAGGCCCGCGTACCGCAAAAAAAAAAAAAAAAAAAAAAAAAAATCGTAATTCTATCTTTTCAGCCCTATCTGTGTCCTAAGGGGAGGCCAGTGCCAGAATGAATTCATATCCTTTTTTTTTTGACAGACAAAAATTCCTTTTGCAGGTGGCTCCACCTTCAAAGGGGCGATGCATAGTGCAAATAATTTTTTTCAGCTATGACGTGTACAGTTTAGTTTGATTTATTTTTGATGTCAGAAACAAAATGGAAAGTTAGCGTTTTAAAAATCAGTGTGGCTGGCTGAATAAATAAATAAAACGCTCTTAGCCAGAACCTGCCAGTGCCTCCTTAATTGCCCATTGATTCTTTAATTCTCTGCACTTTAACATCTATGGAAATTAAGAGGCCACAGAGCATGGAGATGTCTTTTGTTAAACAAATGAATGAAGCCGGGTTTTAGAGGGTATAGTTCTTCCTTCGCTGTCACCTGGCATTTAAAGGCAGGATGACAAAAGCCAGGTGTTCTGGGTGGTTTCTTCCAGAGCACGGAGGGGCCTCACTTGTATTTCCAGCTATGAATATTTATGGTGTGTCCTCGGACCTGAGAACATATAGAACATGAAGCAATTTAGCAGCAGGGACACTGTGTGTCCCTCCTGCAGCTTCCTGGGCGTCTGGGGAGGTGGCATGGCGTGATGTACCTCTGAAAGGTCACGGTTTGATGTTCGGATCCTCGCCCACTAACCTGAGTGGACCAGCCACAGGTCCTAGGGAGCTGCCTCCATTTCTCTCAGGGAGGGAAACACTCCCAGAAGATTTCTTTATCCTCATTTCCAGGCAGGATGGGGGCTCCGGCCATTCTCACCACCCTCAGGGGAGACCCCTGGTGTGTCCAGAGAGGCTTCCAGGATGCTGTGGGCTTT
Organism: Delphinapterus leucas; assembly: GCF_059928025.1. Classification (NCBI taxonomy): domain Eukaryota; kingdom Metazoa; phylum Chordata; class Mammalia; order Artiodactyla; family Monodontidae; genus Delphinapterus; species Delphinapterus leucas. The sequence goes on from NC_143147.1 coordinate 39,152,755, forward strand.
CAGAGCCTCCGGACTCACCATCCCCCTCAACCTTCAACTCCAGTCATTCCAAACTTTGGCAAGTCGAGTTCTCTTGCTCTTTGCCTCTGCTAAAGCTGTCTCTGCTTCTGGTTGTCCCTTCTTCCTCTAACACGTTGAAGGTCTCTCTTCTAGGAAGTACTTCTGAATTCTCCCCACCAGGTGAGAAACGGTACCCCCCAACCCATCCCTCACGGCCGCCCGGGCCGTCACCACGTGGAGCCCCCTTCTACTGAGACATCGCCTGCTAGCATTTGTGAGTCTCTTGAGAGCAGGACATGTCTTCTCTTTCTGTAACTAGCGTATGAAACAGGACCTAGAGCATCATAGGCCCGCAAAAATATTTTGTTGACAGAATAAACGATTAAGTGCCATTTGCCTTCAAGCAGATACTACAGAAACTCAGTTAAAAGAGGATGAAATGCTGCAAAGGGAATTCCGTGACTATTTCCTTATTTTTTGGCTGCGACTGGCTAAGAGCTGTGTGATCTCAGGGAAGTTACTTAACCTCTCTGGGCCTCAGTTTGCTCATCTGTGAACTAGGGTCAATAATAATAGTGCCGTCTCAAACTGTGGAACTCTAACCTAAAGTTTCTGACATCTAGGATGCACTTATTATATATTTTGTTTATTATTTATGCCCTTCAGCTGCTGAATGGGGTAGGTGTGAGGGCAACATTGGCTGAATGCTTCTTTCAAGAAGTCTCTCAAATAGACCATCTTTATCTGCTTCTGTGGGTTCTTCCAGGGTGGGGTCTACCCCCTTTTCCTGGATCCTTTCCTCCACATTGAGGGCCCAACTGCTGGTCCCCTCTCCTCTGTTCCCTTGATCCACCGTGGGTTGCCTCCTTGTCCATAATTATGGCTCCAGGGGGATGACACCATCAAAACGCCTGCTGCCCAGGCCCCTGCTGCCAGATGCCCTTTCCTTCCCAGCTGGGCTGGGTGGTGAGGCTGGGACCCCCTCCCGCCCCCCCATCCGGGCACACATCCTCAGCTGGCTGCCTGCAGAAGCCCTCTCCTTTCTCAGTCCCAATTCCCCTTTCCATCAGCATCTCCATTACAATAGAATTCTCGCCCTTCTACTTATCAAATCAGCATCGCACCTGCCTGTCTCCACCACTGTCAACACCCCTGCTTCTGTGTCTCCTGCAGCCCGGAGCCCGCGGCTACTCTCTCTCTGGCAATTATGATTCCCTCCCCGGCTCATATCGAAAGTCTTTGTTCTTCTCCCTGAACATTCAAGTTAATTTCTACCGACTGTTTATTCAGCCTTTGTACTGGCGGGCTTGCTACTTAACTCGGGAAACGAAGCCCCGGAGGGAGAGAGCAGGGACGCGGAGTAGCACTTTAGGACAGGAAGGAAAGACACTTCAGAGAGTGAGGGGGTGAGGCAGCAGCTCTGAGGGCCCCTGGGACGTGGGCGTGGGGAGGGGAAAGGAACCCAGGGGGTGGGGTGGCCGGCCAGTCCTCGGGAGCTGCTTTTTGGGTTAGCATCTCGGTAGGTGTTTGGGGGGTAAGCCTGTGTGTGTGTACACATGAATACGTATGCATGTGCAGTTACAAACCTGTATGTATATGTGTAGGAGGCTGGAAAACAACAGTTGTCAACTACCTCTCTGTTGGTCTTTTGTTCTGTGGAACATTTGGAGAGTCTGGGAGGAGGTTCTGGGCAGGCAGAATGCCCTGCTCGGAAGAGAAGAAGCGGAGGTGGCCCAGCAGGGCGGGGCATAGAGGAAAGTGGGAGCCGGGAGGGAGGAGCGGTGGGCGGTGGAGCGGAGGAGAAAACCCCAGTCAGGGTGGCCCGAGGAATAAGATGCCCTTTTAAGTTGCTTGCTGTGAGGTGCTGCTGTGATTCCCTAGCATTCACGGAAAATTCAGTTTTTAGGCAGCAGCTTTGTATTCGAGGTTACTTGGGGAGTAGCAGGGGTGTGGGGAGAAGATGTGTGTCTCGTTTATAAACTAATACCGGGGTGCAGATAAAGCCACAGCCAGGAGACAGAGGCTGGAAGTCTAGAACTTCGAACAGTTGGGAATTTGAAGAAATCTTGGAGAGAGCTTTGGCTGATGGAATGAGGCGATTGAATCAATCACCCCTTAGGGAGCCTGGGTTTTTCTTTATAAACACACATACACACACAAGAATATGTTCATGGGCTTCCCTGGTGGCACAGGGGTTAAGAATCTGCCTGCCAATGTGGGGGACACGAGTTCGAGCCCTGGTCCGGGAAGATCCCACATGCCGCGGAGCAGCTAAGCCCATGCACCACAACTACTGAGCCTGTGCTCTAGAGCCCATGAGACACAACTACTGAGCCCACGTGCCACAACTACTGAAGCCTGCGTGCCTAGAGCCCACAACAAGAGAAGCCACCGCAATGAGAAGCCTGTGCACCGCAACGAAGAGTAGCCCCCGCTCACCACGACTAGAGGAAGCCCACTCATAGCAACGAAGACCCAACGCAGCCCAAAATAAATACATAAATTTTAAAAATATATACGTTCATAATATATAAAATGAATAAATGCAAAATTTTATATAGCACACAATATGTATAAATTATATACAGTATGTTAAATATATTTATAAATGTGTAAACTCATAAGATACATAAAAACCAAATATTTATATAATACAAATAAAATACATGGAAGTATACATTATAGTATATAATCATGTATAAAATTATAACATACGTGAAATATAGAACATTTAATCATGTTTTAAACATATATAAATGTACATATATACATAAAGTATAAGTAAAATCTTGGAAAGTAAAGTCACACCTTTTATTTTTCCCGTTCTATCTCTAACTTTTACTTGGAGTGTTTACTCCATTTACATTTTTCAAATTTATTGCTGTATAAATTGGCATACAATAAGTTGCACATATTTAAAGCATACAGCTTGATAAATTCGGACATATGTACACAACTGGGAACCCATTTCCACAGTCAAGATCATGAACGTATTCATCGCCCCCCCAATTTACTCCAGTCCCTTTGAAATCCCTCCTGTCCCTCCCTGCTGCCCTCACATCCCCAGGCAATCAGCAACCTGCTTTATGTCACTGTAGATTAGTTTGTGTTTTCTGGAACTTTGTATACGTGGAATCGTACAGTATGTGCTCTTTTCTGGCTGGCTTCTTTCTTTTCCTTTTTTAATGGCTGAGTTGGGTCTTCGTTGCTGCGTGTGGGCTTTCTCTAGTTGCGGTGAGCGGGGGCTACTCTTCGTTGCGGTGCGCGGGCTTCTCATTGCGGTGCCTTCTCTTTGTTGCAGAGCATGGGCTCTAGGTGCGCGGGCTTCAGTAGTTGTGGCTCGCGGGCTCTAGAGCGCAGGCTCAGTAGTTGTGGCGCACGGGCTTAGGTGCTCCATGTCATGTGAGAATCTTCCCAGACCAGGGCTCGAACCCGTGTCCCCTGCATTGGCAGGTAGATTCTTAACCACTGCGCCACCAGGGAAGTCCCTCTGGCTGGCTTCTTTCACTCAGCATCCTTTGTGGAGACACATCCATGTTGGTGCCGATATCAATGGCTCTTTCCTTTTTACTGCTGAGTTCCATTGAATGGATGGACCACACTTTGTAGATTTAGCCATGTGTAGAAGGACATTTCGGTTTAATATTCACATGAAAATATCTCTAACCACCCCCCCACCCATGCCACGAATTGCAGAAAGTTCCTCTTCCCAAGTTTCTCCTAATTTCTCAAGAGCCCCAAGAGCTACAGGGTTCATTTCTCCGTGGGTTGTTAAGTTCAGGGCCTGCTGCCAGCACAGGGAGACCTGCCTGGACAGCGCCCTGCCTCAATCCTCCCCCACGGGCCCCATCCGAGGGCAGGCTGGCCGTGGGAGGCTGGCTAACACCCATTCCTTGTGTCTGTGGCTCCTCAGGGAGCTGGGTCAGGAGAGGTGCCAGCAGCCGCCCTAGCACGGTACCCAGGCCAGCCCTACTCTACCAGTTCGCTCCACGTAGGGACACATCTGAGATGCTCCACTGTCTGTCAGGGTGTATTCCTGCTGCCCCAGGGATGCACACATGGTCACACTCGTATGAAAGCTCAGACTATGAGTGCTCAGCCCCTGCTGCTGACCTAGAGCCTCAGGGCTGCCCGAAAGTCTCCAGCTATAGTTTCTGGAAGGCTCTGGGCAGCCCCTCAGGTTCCATCCAGCCTCCTAACTGGTCTCTCCCCCACAGCCTCACCGGCCCTCTTGCTGTTCCTCAAGCACACAGGTGTGTTCCTGCCTCAGGGCCTTTGCACTTGCCAATCCCTCTGCTAGGATGCTCTTCCCCGGGACGTGTGCTCCTTCCTTATCTAAAATTTCACCTCCCACCAACCTTTCATGTCCCTTTCCCACTATGTTTTTTCTCTAGGCATCACCATCTAGCACGTCGTATAGTTTACTTCTCTCTCATTTATCATTATCTCCTCCACTAGAATATAAGCTCTGCGAGGGCAGTAATTCATCTACTTGACCCATCGGTAGCCCCAGCTCCTAGACTGCCTGGCACATGGCAGGTGCTTAAACATTTGTCAAAAGAACGAATGAATAAATGAATGCCTGGCTCATGTTCGTTCTATTGGAGAAGAGCATCCCAGTCCCTCCAGGATGAACAGCCAGAGACAATTTCAACCTAAGGAGGGCATGAAACTTCCGCACTGAGAGCTGGGGACTTAGCTCTCTTTAGCAAGTCCTGGTAGACCCAACAGTGCGGGAACTGTGCCCCCCGGGCTGCTGGGATCACACCAACCTCAAGGATCAGCTCCTCCAGGAGTTTGCAAACTGTTTAAAAAACAGTATATCCCTGCTCTCTTCCCCCAGAGAGTCTTCCTGGAATTTCATTACACAAAACAGATAAAATTTTATTAGTATAAAGCTACGGGCTTACATTTAGCCCATTTATTTGTTAAATGAGGACATTGAGATTGAGGAAAATACAAATTTTACTAAATGTAATGTGGTATCCTGGACTGATTGGATCTTAGAACAGAAAAAGGACATTAGCGGGGAAAAAACACAGTGAAATCCAAATAAAATCTAGAGTTTACTTAATAGTAATATACCCAGGTTTGTTTCTTAGTTTTGGCAAATAGACCACCGTAATGTATGATAGCAAAGAGTAGGAGAAACTGAAATTGTATGAGGGTATTCAGGAACTCTTGGGACTATAAGTCTCCTGTGAATATAAAATTAGCGAAAGAAAAAGGTTATTTTAACAATTTTATTGCATTAGTAAATAAAATTTAACAAAAAGTACAAATTTGAAATTATGGATGACCATTATCATCTTCTAAAACACAGAAATTATTGCTATGTTTTGCTTTGGTTACACAACATTGAAACAAAACCTTAACTTTCTCAGCTGAGCAGTTGAAAATGGCAACAGATTTTAACAGCTGCTGCCTTGCGGTCTCAGGATGTGCTCCGATGAAACGGGGAAGGCGGGGAGCTCACTCTGGGTTCTGTAGGATGGGAGTGGAGCAGCCTTCCCGCTGCCCTGGCACCACCAGTCTGCGAAGGGTTAACATTTGTACAAAGCACGTTGGAGTGTGCATACTGTTTCCTACAGTTTTAAAATAGTTTAAAGTCTCTTTGAAAGGTGACATTTGCATCTAAATTTGCAGAACCTGTGAAGCCTCTCTAGGGCTTTGCCAAGCACAGTTTGAAAACCACTGGTCTAATCACACGTTCCCATTTTACAGATGAAGAAACTGAGGCCTGGAGCGGAGAAGGGACTAAGGCCTCACAACAGGTCCAGCGTCAGCCTAGGTTGTCCTGTTTCCAGCCATGAGGTTTATTCCTGTGAATGGATGTAACTGGATTATTCTTTCTAACCACTGGAAAGAAAGTCTTCAAATGCTTCAACTTATGTCTTCCTCTTGATGGTCATTTACTTTATTCCATTTTTTAAAGCTCCAGTGAACCGTCTTGAGCATATTTCCTTATTCACGTGTCTAGAGCTTCTCTAGGGTACAATCCTAAATCACACGGTGTATATACCCTCAACTTCACCGGAAAATGCCAAATCATCTCCAAGTGCTTATAAGAGTTGCACTCCCCTCCAGAGCAGAGCACGCCCCCCTGTAACTCCCCATCACCTGTGTTGGAATTGTCAGAAAGGAAGGGGACTGTGCCCCGCACCATCCCGCTAGTGTGTGACACCCTTGCCCTCCGGAAACCTTGATTGTCCCAGGACTGGGCTCTAGCCCTGAGCCTGTCCTAACTCACCGTGTGGCCTTGGGTGAGTCACTTCCTGGGCCCCCACCCCAGCCTGACTCTCATCTGTGACATGAGGAGGTAGCGCTAGCTCAGAGGTTCCTAATCTGAGTGCTTTCACTCAAGATTAAAATTCCACCGCCTTCCGCATAAAAAACAGATGTACTCGCAGTATTCTGTGATTGAGAAAATACAACACCATCCTAGGCTACTGTGAGTTCATGAATGACTTACAATGAATTTGTACCTCATTAAACACTGTGACATGTAATATATTTTGAAATGGTCATAAATGTATCTGTGATCAACATATTTCTTCAACACCATGTTTTATACACATATGGACATGTGCTCCACATCCTGGGTTTATACACACTCCACCTCTCCATCCGTGGTTGGAAACTACTGGACTAGAGATGTCGGTGACGGGGAAGGTAGCACTGTGGCTTCAGAAAGCCCTCGATCTGAATCCTGCTTTTGCCATTCACCACGTTGCCTAACTTCCTGGGACCCTAGTTTATTCTTATGTGTGGGTGCGTGCACCGGGCACACTCCACACACTAAATTACATGCTTAGAACAGTTCCTGGCAGGTCAGTGCTCTCTAACTGTTAGCTATTTTTATCTCAATCAATCCTCCCAACAACCCTACAAGAGAGTTATCATCCATTCATTTAAATGGAGGTTTAGATATTATTTATTTATTTAGAGATTTCTTGAACATGACCGTGTTCCAGGCTCTGATTGGGCACTGGAGATGCAACAGTTGCAAATGTCTGCCTTTATGGAGCACACCACAATTCCAATTTTACACTTAAGGATGCTGGAGCACAGAGAGTTTAAGTGCCTTTTCTGAGTTTATGCAGCGAAAGGAACAAATGAACAGAACAAGCAACCTGGTGGCTTTGTCTACTGGCACTTCTTCACCAAGATCCCTTCACTTTCATCTGGGAACTGCTTCTTCTCACACCCAGTCTGTCCATATGTTGCCTGAAGTAGCTGCTCTGGTCTCTCATGACCCTGCTTATGGCCCTTGGACCAAGCAGGGGACAGGAGTTCAAGTCCATGGGTTTTTTGTACTCGGGGTCAGAGAAAATGCAAAGTCAGCCTGTGGAAGCGGTAAGAGGAGAACTTGGGAGTGTTTTCTTCTATATGGAGAATGTCACTCTGCAGGGAGCAGGGAGACTGGAAGCAAGGCATGGAGAGAAGCAGAGATGTGAGCGGGAGAGAGAGGGAGAGACAGACAGACAGACACACTGGTGTTCATCTCTCCAAACTCAGCCATTCCTGATACCCAGCCACATTCCCCTCTGGGCTCCCGGAGACACCCAGTATCTTTATACCAAACTCCCCCTTTTTGCTTAAATTTGCAGCCAAAGGGCTCCTAGTTAATAGACCAGGACATGGCAGGTGTCTGTGAGCAGGTACTCTAAGCCTCCTTGAGCTCCTGCCACGCCCCAGCCTTGCCTTTTGGTGTCTGGAGCCGAGAGTGTCCTGTTCTTAGATAACTTTGCAATACATTCTCTACCTCCAGGGCATGTGGCTGCCACCTAACTCTTAATAAATCAGATGGGAGCTTTCTACATGGAAAAGAGCCTCAGCCATACATCATTTTTGTTTTCCACTTGTGGAGAACAGCTATGCTACAGCAATAACCTGCCACTATATGTCTCAAAGCCCTATTTATATAGCCATATGGATAAATATATATAAATAGGACTGTGGAATAATAGATTAAAGGATGTGCTCATCCATAGAAGACTTATGGGGCTTTCAGGACCTAATGGCGGCTTGATTCAGTAAGAAAAATGGGTCTTCAGCAGGATGTGGCCAAGAATTAGATGAGCCCATAACCTTATAGAGAGCCCACCCGGGAGATGGTGAGGTGGGAGGATTGTGTGAGGTGCCAGAAGCTCTGGCAGAACGAGCTGTGGGAGGGAAAGAGCAGGGCGGGGCTGTGGCGAGTCATGAGCCCTGAGCCGTCTTCCCAGCTCAGGTCACATATTCTGCTGTGTGACCTTGGGTGGGTCGCTTGCCTTCTCTGAGCCTTGGTTCCTCACATATAAATGAGGAATGTGGACTCGCTGCCCACTAAGGCCAGCTTTTTTCACTCTGACATTAAAATGCCTTTGAGCTGCAGGGTCGCTGCCCTCAGAAGGTTGGGAAGATCTCAGGTAGGTGGAGGTTGTCTCCCAGGCCTTGAACCATCACTGGTGTGACCTTCTTGAAGGCTTCCTCAAAAGGGACCTGCAGCCACAAGGCCAGAGGTCCTAGGGCGGTCTAAATAGCAATAACGATGGTTGCTACTACTACTCCCTCATTATTCTGCACGACAGTGTCTGGGCGCATTGCGCTTGTGACCGGCAGCTAACATCTACTGAGTACTTACTATGCCAGGCACCGTTCTGAATACCATACATGTGTTGTCATCCTCACAAGACCCCCAGGAGGCAGGTATCATTATTTCTTCCATTGAGAGATGAAGAAGCAGAAGCACAGGGAGCCCCATGACTGGTCCCAGGCCAAGCAACTGGAAAGTGATGGTGTGAAGATACCCCCTGGAGTCTGACTCCAGAATTCCTAGTCTCCACTGTGTGCATCCCACGTACAAGGGCAGAAGCAGAGGCTACTAGAGGTTAATTAACGTGTGAACAGCCAGGCTCCTCAGACCTGTCAATTTCCTGGGAAGGGATAGAGAGAAAAAGTATTTCTCCCTGCTCCTCGTATTTCTTTCAGTTTTTCCAAGTCAGTCAACTTTTTTTTAAACAAAAGTCTATTTACAGAGGCGACACATAGGACCCACGATAACCACGCGTCAGCCATGCTTCAGTGAACCCCCAAATCAAAGATGGACTGGATAATGTGTACCTGAAGCTATTGGCTTTTTCAGGATTTCGGACTACTTTTGTTGTGTTGTTGTTCCCTCTGTGGGTTGAAACCAGCCTCTTGTGTCTTGATGAGGACACATTTCTCCTGGGGTGTAACAATGCAGCTGGTGTTAGACCTAATGCCAAAGAGAAAACATTTGCTATTTTGGAAGAGTTAATCCTAAATCTTCTTTCTTTGGCTCCTGCCGTTAGAAGAGGCATTTCTGAGGCAGGTCCAGGCAAGACTACAGCTGCAATAATCCTCCCTCGACCATCTTAACACTAATCACGAAACTTTATTGAGCACTTGTAATGTGCCAGGCCCGGTGCCAGAGGCAGATTTAATTCTCCTGACACCTTCTCTAGGAGTTTTGCTGTTACCCTCACATTGCAGCCAAAGGGCTGAGGCACAGTGGTTTATAGCTCGGCTGAGATGCCTCAGCCAGCAAGAGACCTAGCTGGGACTAGAGCCTGGACTGGGCACCCAAGGCCACCCTCCTGCCCCATCAGGGCCCCCAGTGTGGGCACTTTCTCAGACCCTGTCTCATCTCCCACCTCCCACAGATCCCACCCGTCTTCACCTGTCCTGTGGCTGCGTTCAGGACGGGGCCTCCCAGAGGTTCAGAGAGGGCCAGAGAGGCCCTTTCTTTAAGCTTCGGTTTATTACCCAATGAAGACATGCCAAAATGGCTTGCAAACCTTGTAGTGTATTTCAAATGTGAACATGTTTAAAATTAAGGCCATTAGTGCAAAAAATAACATAAAGTAATTTAAGTGTGCTTTTTCCAAGATAGTTACTGGATTTATTTGTTCACAGCTCACACAGACAATAGAATCTGGTAAAGGAATATAAGTATTCTTTTGTTTTTATTGGGATATAACACATACAGCAAAGTATGTGTCAAGTACTCTAATCCTAGGTATACAACTTGGTGGTTTTTACATTCTTTTTTTTTTTTTTTTTTTTGCGGTACGCGGGCCTCTCACTGTTGTGGCCTCTCCCGTTGCGGAGCACAGGCTCCGGACGCGCAGGCTCAGTGGCCATGGCTCACGGGCCCAGCCTCTCCGCGGCATGTGGGATCTTCCCGGACCGGGGCACGAACCCGTGTCCCCTGCATCGGCAGGCGGACTCTCAACCACTGCGCCACCAGCGAAGCCCGTTTTTACATTCTTACATGCATCCCTGTAACCCTACCCAGGTCAGGATATTCACAGCACCCGGAAGGTTCTCTTACGCCCCTTTGCAGTCACTATCCCCCAAGAGGTAACCACCATCATGACTTCTATCACCATGGGTTGATTTTGCCTGTTCTTGAATTTCATGTAAGTTGAGTAATACAATGTATATCCTCTTGTGCCTGGCTTCTTTCGCTGAACGTAACATGTGAGATCATCCATGCTTTTGCATTTAGCGGTGGTTTATTCTTTTTATTGCTATGTAGCATTCCATTGTATGAATATGCACAATTTATTTACCCATTCTCTTATAGATGGGCATCTGGGTTATTTCCATTTTGGAGCTATCACAAATAAACTATTATGAGCACTTACTATAGACCCGAATGTTTGTTTCCCCCCAAGATTCTATGTTGAAAGCTAATCCCCAGTGTCATGGTGTATAGAGGTGGAGCCTTTGGCAGGTGATTAGGTCGTGGGGTTAGTGACCTTATAAAAGAGACCCCCGAGAGGCCCCTTGCCCCTTCCACCGTGTGAGGACACAGCAAGAAGACAGCTGTCCATGAGCCAGGAGGCAGGTCCTCACCAGACGCCATCTCTGCCCGGGCCTTGATCTTAGACTTCCCAGCCTCCACAACTGTGAGAAATAAATTTCTGTTGTTTATGAGCCACCCAGTCTGTGGCATTTCTGTTAGAGCGGCCTGAACAGATTAAGATGACGTTCTTGCACGCGTTTTTGGTGGCCATATTCACTCGTTTACCTTGGACAGGTTATGTGTATGTTCAGATTTCAAAGATATGGCCGAAGAGTTTTCCCAAGTGGTTGTACCGATTATCGCTCTCACAGCAGCACGTGAGTACGGAACAGACATTTAGAGATGGAGGGTAAACGTCATGTCCTTACTCCTTTCAGTGTCACGCTGTGAATGGAGTATTTTGGAGAGACGTCAAAGTTTACACAGGACCTCCTTGAGGCCTGGGCAGCCTCCTGGTGCCCCACTGGGTTCATATCTTTAAGAAAACTCCACAGAGGCACTGCTTTTTCTTAGGAATTGCCTGTATTAGGGTTCTCCAGAGAAACAGAACCAGTAGGATATATAACAGAAACAGAGACCGATTGGTCTGTATAAGAGGACATTTGTTACAGGAATTGGCCCATGTGAAGTCCCACAGGCCCAGGGAAGCAGGTGGTGTCGTTCAGTCTGACTCTGAAGGCCTAGACCAAGAGCGCTGATGTCTGAGGGCAGGAGAAGATGGATGTCCCGGCTCAAGCAAAGAGAGCGGTCCACTCCTTCTCTGCATTTTTGCTCTACTAGGGCCCTCGATGAATTGGATGCTACCCACCTGGATAGGGGAGGGCGATCTTCTTTACTCCATCTCCTGATTCAAATGCTAACCTTCTTCAGAGGCGCCCTCAGAGACACACCCAGACATAATATTTTACCAGTTACCTGGGCCTCCCTCAGCCCAGGCAAATTGAGCCATAAAATTAACCATCACATTGCTGTACTTCAGCCTTTCCTCATCCTCCAGCCACCCAAGCGATGGCGGTGGGGGAAGTGTCCTCCCAATCAATGAGGTCGAAAGGAGAGGAAGTGATCCCGAGTTGCCATTTCTCACTGTGGGATCAGGCAAAGCCACGTGGACTCTAAGGCAGGGTCCTTGACCCCTTTCAGCTGACATTTTTTGAGCAGCTCCCACATGCCAGGCGCATTTGCTACTTCGTGTGACCATTCCAACAACCTTGCAAATTTGGCATAATTAGCTATTACCCTGTGTCAGGCACCTCGTTAATGTTCATTATCACCCATCTTCACGACTGCTCCACGTACAAAAGAGAAAAAGGCAGAGCAGAAAGACGAGGAACTCATGCGGGGTCACAGAGTGGGGAGGAACCAACACAGGACCTGCCCCAGACCGCCCGGCACAGTGGGGAGGCCACATGGCTCCTGGGCCAGCAGAGCCCCTGTTACTGGGAATTACACGTGTGCACGTACACACAGTAGTGTAGTGTACCTGTGAACACTACCTCCTGTGACAGGCACGGCTCTTTCTGAAGAAGCACAAAGGGATGTTTTGCGAATTGAATTACCTTATTTACCAGAAGAGGTGACTTTAAAAAAAAAGATCTAATAGGAGACATAGGGTGAGGCCATTGGAAAATGTGACCCTGTCTTTTCTTGGGTTTTTATAATTGACACTTGCTTCAAGCAGGGGTGCATGGACCCACTCCCCCTGCCACCCCCCCCCCATGAGCCGCCATCACGTGTACATTGCAGGAAGCTCGGCGTCCTGCCTTGGTCTGCAGTGGCCTGAAGTGGGCAAGGCCCCCGACTGGCTCTCTGCCTTGGCCTGGTCGGGTAGGAGGCGTCCACAGCCCGCAGGATTCGGAGTGGTGCGTGAGGGCCAGGTTCTTGCTGTTTCTCCACCCCTTCCCACCACCCTTGCAGCGCAGTACCCACAGAGGGGCTGGTCATTTCTGCCAGGTCTGATGATTTCGGAGTCTGTGAGGTAAGCTAGCACAGTAAAGCTGTAGAAAGTGATACTTTCCAGGTGCAGAAATAACCGTCCCTCTGCTTGTTCCCTCGGATGGGTAGGACGGGCAAGTCGCCAGCCCTGTACGGGGCTCAGTCATTCTGTGGGACGTTGACGGCCTCGCAGGGGGCACAGCGGTGCCCTCCCCACCTGTGATCTCTCGTTCACTCCAGGGGAGCGGCTCCGGGGCCAGCTGCACAGCTGTGGGCTGGCCTTTGCTCACTCCTGCAGCCCAGCCTGCTCCTCCCAGAACTTGCCCCTTGAACGACCCAGGCAACAAAGGGTCCCTGGAAGGGGGTCCCTCCCTCACTTCCCAGGAGCAGCAGAGCTAGCGGCCAGCAGCCACGGCAGGGCAAGGCCCAGTCCTGGGCAGGGGAGGGCTTTGCTGTTAGTTCCCAGCAGCACCAAGCTCGAGGGTGAGGGCTGGAGCCGTGGGGCAAGAAGGCTTATTCTGAGGGGTAACAGACGGGTGGGAGCGGAAGGTAAGATGCAAGGAGGGAAATTCGTGTTCTTTTCGCAGCTACGATGTGCCAGGCACTGTATAAGGTCTTACCCTGTTTGGTCTTCACAACAACCCAATGGACCAGATACTATTTATTATCACACCCAGGCCCAGCGGCTTGGGCACACACGCAAGCAGTGTAGTCACACAAGGCCCTGGGCTCAGAAGGAGGCCTGCACTCAGTTTAATGCTCTGCTGTCAACACCTGGAAATTCTTCATAACTTTTTAGCAAGGGGTTCCGTGTTTCCATGTTGCACTGGGCCCTGCAAATTCGGTACCAGTCCTGATTATACTCATTTACAAACGAGCAAACCAAGGCCCATACGTAATCCGCCCAAGGTCACACCTGGGAAGTGATGGACTTAGTACTTGGACTCAGGGCCGTCCTACTCCCAAGACCATACACTCCAACCTGTCACGGGGCTGTATCCCGGCAGGGTAAGTGGTATGTCAGCACAGTGGTTCTCAAAGCCAGGTCCCTGGACGGGCAGCGTCAGTATCACTTGAGGACTTGGTAGAATCAGACCCTCTGGGGGTGGGGCCCAGCAGCCTGTGTTTTAACAAGCCCTCCAGATGATTCTGATGCAACTCATGTTTGAGATGCTCTGAGCTAAAAGATGGTAGATGACAGACAACGAAAAGAAGAGCGCAGTGAGGGAGGGAGGGTGGGAGGGAGATGGAGACCGTGTGTGTGCGTGTGTGTGGTGTGTGTGCGTGTGCGTGTGTGTGTGGAGGGTGTGTTTTGGGGGGGGTGGTCTGCAGCTGTAAATAGGTTGGTCACAGTGGGCTCGGTGAGAGGTGATGATTGAACCCAAGTGTGAAGGAGATGGGGTGGTGCTCTCTGGGCTTGTCGGGGGGAGTGGGGCAAGAGCCAGGAAGAAGCAAGGACCAGCCCCGAGGCCCGAGGATGGGAATGTGCCTGGTGAGCCTGAGGGACAGTAAGGAGGCCACTAGGGCCAGGACAAGTGCGGCAATGGTGAAGTCCCATTCCCTGTGTCACCAAGGCTCTGGATCCCAATCCCCTTTTCTTGCTTATTCCATCCACGTGACAGTTACCTGGGGAGACAGTTTGGGAACATTACGCAAGAAGGACAAAGGAGGGGCTGTTTCTCTCGATGGGCAGTCATGCTGTTCAGGGAGAAGGCGTGAGGACCCACCTGAAAGTGGGCTTCGTGGATAAACTGATCGGGCCTCATTTAGAACTGAGGCCCCTTGGCCAATATCTTCAACGTGGCTTTCCCACTTCCTGGGGGGTAGCTGCTGACAACAGAGCAGTAGGTCTCAAGGATGCCTTGAGCTCCAATAAATAACACAGGAAGCTCTGGAAATGACTCTGCTGCAGGGGCAACAGTTCTGCAGTCTTAAGGGTTTTCTTAAAATTTCAGGGCCGGCCACTCTCACCACTCTTATTCAACATAGTTTTGGAAGTTTTAGCCACAGCAATCAGAGAAGAAAAGGAAATAAAAGGAATCCAAATCGGAAAAGAAGAAGTAAAGCTGTCACTGTTTGCAGATGACATGATACTATACATAGAGAATCCTAAAGATGCTACCAGAAAACTACTAGAGCTAATCAATGAATTTGGTAAAGTAGCAGGATACAAAGTTAATGCACAGAAATCTCTGGCATTCCTATATACTAATGATGAAAAATCTGAAAGTGAAATCAAGAAAACACTCCCATTTACCATTGCAACAAAAAGAATAAAATATCTAGGAATAAACCTACCTAAGGAGACGAAAGACCTGTATGCAGAAAATTATAAGACACTGATGAAAGAAATTAAAGATGATACAAATAGATGGAGAGATATACCATGTTCTTGGATGGGAAGAATCAACATTGTGAAAATGACTCTACTACCCAAAGCAATCTACAGATTCAATGCAATCCCTATCAAACTACCACTGGCATTTTTCACAGAACTAGAACAAAAAATTTCGCAATTTTTATGGAAACACAAAAGACCCCAAATAGCCAAAGCAATCTTGAGAACGAAAAAAGGAGCTGGAGGAATCAGGCTCCCTGACTTCAGACTATACTACAAAGCTACAGTAATCAAGACAGTATGGTACTGGCACAAAAACAGAAAGATAGATCAATGGAACAGGATAGAAAGCCCAGAGATAAACCCACGCACATATGGACACCTTATCTTTGATAAAGGTGGCAGGAATGTACAGTGGAGAAAGGACAGCCTCTTCAATAATTGGTGCTGGGAAAACTGGACAGGTACATGTAAAAGTATGAGATTAGATCACTCCCTAACACCATACACAAAAATAAGCTCAAAATGGATTAAAGACCTAAATGTAAGGCCAGAAACTATCAAACTCTTAGAGGAAAACATAGGCAGAACACTCTATGACATAAATCACAGCAAGATCCTTTCTGACCCACCTCCTAGGGTAATGGAAATAAAAACAAAAATAAACAAATGGGACCTAATGAAACTTCAAAGCTTTTGCACAGCAAAGGAAACCATAATCAAGACCAAAAGACAACCCTCAGAATGGGAGAAAATATTTGCAAATGAAGCAAATGACAAAGGATTAATCTCCAAAATTTACAAGCAGCTCATGCAGCTCAATAACAAAAAAACAAACAACCCAATCCAAAAATGGGCAGAAGACCTAAATAGACATTTCTCCAAAGAAGATATACAGAATGCCAACAAACACATGAAAGAATGCTCAACATCATTCATCATTAGAGAAATGCAAATCAAAACTACAATGAGATATCATCTCACACCAGTCAGAATGGCCATCATCAAAAAATCTAGAAACAATAAATGCTGGAGAGGGTGTGGAGAAAAGGGAACACTCTTGCACTGCTGGTGGGAATGTGAATTGGTTCAGCCACTATGGAGAACAGTATGGAGGTTCCTTAAAAAACTACAAATAGAATTACCATATGACCCAGCAATCCCACTACTGGACATATACCCTGAGAAAACCAAAATTCAAAAAGAGTCATGTACCAAAATGTTCATTGCAGCTCTATTTACAATAGCCCGGAGATGGAAACAACCTAAGCGCCCATCATCGGATGAATGGATAAAGAAGATGTGGCACATATATACAATGGAATATTACTCAGCCTTAAAAAGAAATGAAATTGAGCTATTTGTAATGAGATGGATAGACCTAGAGTCTGTCATACAGAGTGAAGTAAGTCAGAAAGAAAAAGACAAATACCGTATGCTAACACATATATATGGATTTTAAGGGGAAAAAAATGTCATGAAGAACCTAGGGGTAAGACAGGAATAAAGACGCAGACCTACTGGAGAACGGACTTGAGGATATGGGGAGGGGGAAGGGTGAGCTTTGACAGGGCGAGAGAGAGTCATGGACATATACACACTAACAAACGTAGTAAGGTAGATAGCTAGGGGGAAGCAGCCGCAAGGCACAGGGATATTAGCTCGGTGCTTTGTGACAGCCTGGAGGGATGGGATAGGGAGAGTGGGAGGGAGGGAGACGCAAGAGGGAAGACATATGGGAACATATGTATATGTATAACTGATTCACTTTGTTATAAAGCAGAAACTAACACACCATTGTAAAGCAATTATACCCCAATAAAGATGTTTAAAAAAAAAAAAAATTTCAGGGCCGGTTTAAAGCTTAGGGATGCAGATGACTTTGGATCAATATGCCATAAAGTATGTAAATTAGCTAATATGAGATTTCTAATTCTGCAATTTTAGAATTTCCCCAACTCCACAGGGCTTCTTCTCCAAGCTTCTAGCTTCTGCTAAAAGGGTTCTGGAGAAACCTTCCCTTGGTTCTCCCAGATTTAGAAATAATAGCTGCCTCCTTTTTTTTTTTTTTAATTTATTTATTTTTATTTTGGGCTGGTTGGGTCTTCCTTGCTGCACGCGAGCTTTCTCTAGTTGGAGTGAGTGGGGGCTACTCTTCGTTGCGGTGCACGGGCTTCTCATTGCGGTGGCTTCTCTTGTTGAGGAGCACGCCCTCTAGGTGTGCGGGCTTCAGTAGTTGTGGCACACAGGCTCAGTAGTTGTGGCTCGCGGGCTCTAGAGTGCAGGCTCGGTAGTTGTGGAGCACGGACTTAGTTGCTCCATGGCATGTGGGATCTTCCCGGACCAGGGCTTGAACCCGTGTCCCCTGCATTGGCAGGCGGATTCTTAACCACTGCGCCACCAGGGAAGTCCCTAGCTGCCTCTTATACTTATTATTTCTGTTTTGCCGAGCTGCTTTTTCAGTTCTCCAATATCTATTTAACAAATTATTTGTATTAAATCTTATCTGTTGATTGAAAAAAAAAAATTTCAGGCCGAACTTGCCACTCAGCATGAAATCCCAAGAGGAGAGGATCGGCACAGTTGGCCAGCATTGGCTCATCCTCTTCCTCAGAAGTGACCCTGCCCCTGATGACCTTGTGAACTTGTGTCAGGCAGGGGCCCTGAGCTCCTTTGTCTCTTTTCCTTTGTCATCTCATTCCTAGTCTCAGCCCTTGTGCAGAATCTGCATTTCACTCCGATGGGGGGTGATGAGAACTTGGACTCCAAGGCAGTAGTGGAAGGAGGGGAGAAGAAGGGAAGAAATATTGAGTGAAAGATGGATAGACTTGGTCAAGGATTGGATGGGGGGCATGGTGGGGAAGGGAAATGGGGGATAACTTCCAAGTTGGACACCTGGATAATATTAGCTGACGTTTAATTGAGTGCCAATTCTGTATCGGATAGTATATTAAGTGCACTCTGTGCATTGTTGCATTTAATTCCTCATTATACCCATTTTATAGATGTGAAAACTGAGCCTCAGCTAGGAAAGCACTTGTCTCAGGTCACAAAGTTAGTAAGTGGTGGGTTTGGGATGGAAACCAAAGCCTGCCTGAACCCATGATACCAGTGGTCCTCAAACCTTAGCATGTATTACAATCACCTGGAATGCTTGTTCAACTAGAGATGACTGGGACTTACACCAGAGTTTCTGGTTCAGTAGGTCTGGGGTGAGGCCCGAGAATCTGCATTTCTTTTTTTAAAAAAAACATAGTTATTTATTTTTGGCTGTGTTGGCTCTTCGTTGCTGTGCGCGGGCTTCCTCTAGTTGTGGCAAGCGGGGTCTACTCTTCGCTGCGGTGCGCGGGCTTCTCATTGTGGTGGCTTCTCGTGTTGCGGAGCACGGGCTCTAGGCGCTCGGGCTTCGGTAGTTGTGGCACGTGGGCTCAGTAGTTGTGGCTTGCGGGCTCTAGAGCGCAGGCTCAGTCGTTGTGGCGCATGGGCTTAGTTGCTTCGCGGCATGTGGGATCTTCCCAGACCAGGGCTCGAACCCGTGTCCCCCTGCATTGGCAGGCGGATTCGTAACCACTGCGCCACCAGGGAAGTCCCAGAATCTGCATTTCTAATGAGTTCCTGAGTGATGCTGATGCGGTTGATCCAAGGACCACATGTTGGGAACCACTGCATCCCAATAACAAGGCCATGCCTTGGAATCACCTGAGCACTTACACATTCTGATGCCAGCTGGCTCCCCTCTCTGAAGGTCTGACTGAATTGGTCATCAGTGGCGTCCGAATTTTGGCATTCTTTAAAAAGCCCCCTGGGTGTTTCTAATGTACAGCCAGGGTTGAGAACCGCTGCTCTAAACTCTGTCGATAGGGAATACAGGAGAAATAGCGGGTTTCTGGAGGAAATAATGGTCCCTTTTCACTAATATACAGAAACATAATGACTTCTGCTTTCAAACTGAAAATCCCCAGCATTACAAGCCAATCTGCTCAGGGTCCAGCTAGATGCTAATTGAGTTTCCTGTTTGGGCTGGGTGCTTGTTCTGGGCAGCTTTTCCAACGACCTGAGTGTGGACTGATTGGGACCCGGTGGTTGGTGGGAAATGACAGGATGGAAATCCACTGAGGAGCTGATGACAGGTATCCTTGTAACTGGGCATTTTTCTTATGAATAACGTTTGTGGGGATTTCACTTAAGTTAGCAGCAGCATGTTTTATGACCAAAGCCCTTGCATAATTATGCAACGGAAATGTATTTGAAATTGCTTAAATGGTTATATATAGGTAGGATTTGTTCAAGCATTTGAGGTACTTTTAAGAATTCTGTATTCAGTTGGATTACCTTTGAACTGTGCTTTGGAAATTGGAGTTTGCTATTCCCAGTTCAGTGCTGGGAAAGAGGAGGGTGCTCTGTATAACCTAAAAGCCACAGTGCTTTTTAGAGGGCTGGCATTGTTTCCAAGGATGATTAACTCGTATCTGGTGATTAATGTTTAGGAAATAACTGGGGAGGCTTGTGACTACTGCGTTAAAGTACAAGGAAAGTAAACAAACAATCAAACAATCAAACAAAACAAGGGGACTTCCCTGGTGGCACAGTGGTTAAGAATCCTCCTGCCAATGCAGGGGACACGGGTTCAAGCCCTGGTCCAGGAAGATCCCACATGCCACAGAACACCTAAGCCCGTGCGCCACAACTACTGAGCCTGTGCTCTAGAGTCCACGAGCCATAACTACTGAGCCCACGAGCCACAACTACTGAAGCCCACGCGCCTAGAGCCCATGCTTCACCACAAGAGAAGCCACCGCAATGAGAAGCCCACGCACCGCAACAAAGCATAGCCCCCGCCCTCCGTAGGTAGAGAAAAGCCCTCGTGCAGCAACAAATACCCAATGCAGCCAAAAATTAATTAATTAATTATTAATTATTTTAAAAAAACAAGGAAAGTTGAATGTCTCAATTCATCGGCTCTCACCAAGATTAAAAAAAAAGAGTGCTAATGTTGACTGGATGGAGGAGGAAGAAGAGAAATTGGAATCAGGGAGTGGTAGAGCCTCAGATTTGGAGCTGCAGAAGGCATCTAGACCAGGGACTCAAGCTCAATGCCTTCAGAAGCCTAAAGGGGTGAGGGACCAGCGTGCACCCCACCTAAAGAGGCAGCTGACTGTTCCATGCACGAATGGGGGCCCAATGCTGCCAAATTGCCTGAGTTTTCAAGACAAGGCAGAGATCAAGATCTTAATATAAACTTTCCCAATTTTAAAAGGCTTGCTTAAATGCCATAAATACTGTGTTGGCCAAATAGGTCTGTGGGCTGTATTCAGACCACATCAATGATCTTGTCCAACCCCATTATTTCACAGAGGAGGAAATGTGCCCTAGAGGGTTTACTTGGTTATCGATTTAAATAACGGCAGTCAACTCAGAGCTCTTTGCCTTCAAGGCACTCACAGTCTGATGAGGAAAAGGCAGGAAACAGGGATGGGCTCTGATGGAATGGTCCAGGAGGCTGTGAGGATGGAGACGGGGTGGTCTCATCCCGCCTGCGATCAGGAAGCACTTCCCTCTGGAGAGGAAATCTCAGCTGAGTCTTGACGGAAGAATAAGGGTCAGCCACTTGGAGTGGTGGTGTTAGAAGAGAGGACAGCTTCAGCCAAGACCTAGGGACATGTATGGTTGGAGAAATGCAGAGGCTGTAGGACTGAACCCAGGTAAGAACCTGAACGGGCAAGTGGGAGATTTTGACGTGACTGAAACTCTAGTCCAGGCCCAAAGATGTGCCTTCACTGTGGTGCAGGAAAAAGATGAGTCAAGTGCCTGAGAATCTGAGAGTGGGGCTTAGCCATGCCCAGAGAGGAGGGTGAAAATGTCAGGTGATAAAGTATAGTTTTAGCTTTTACTTTCTTCCTACTTGCTCTGAAACAAGCATTCCAGCACTGCCATCATAATCCCTGAAAGGCTGCCTGATTCTTCCATGGAGATGGCTCATTCTGCTTTTAACAGCTCCTGGTGTTTTGAGTGGATAGATCTTCACATTTCAATAATCAACGTGATTTCCCTTCGGTAACCTTAGCATTCATTGCAAGAGATGCTTTCTTTTTCAGCCCTGAGGCCTTAGAATTTGGAGGAAGGGAAGAAGAAGAGGAAATTCAGATTGTTCTTCTGTGCTATCACATGTTTTACGGGAGTTTCTTTTTTTCTGTTCGTACTGTCACTCTAAGAGGGACCACTAGATTTGGGCAAGAATAAAGGTTGTCCTTTGGGGCTTCCCTGGTGGCACAGTGGTTGAGAGTCTGCCTGCCGATGCAGGGGACACGGGTTCGTGCCCCGGTCTGGGAAGATCCCACATGCCGCGGAGCAGCTGGGCCCGTGAGCCATGGCCGCTGAGCCTGCGCGTCCAGAGCCTGTGCTCCGCAACGGGAGAGGCCACAACAGTGAGAGGCCCGCGTACCGCAAAAAACAAAAAAAAAGAAAGAATAAAAGTTGTCTTATTTCCTCCCCGGGTCAATTATTGATCGGCTGTCTCTGTGGCATCTCTAAGTTTTCGAGGTCCCACTGTTTTCAGTGTTTTCTTGGCACTGAGATGGGATCCAGACTCCATCCCTACCCTCAAAAATCTTACATTCTTGTGGAGAGCTGCGTGTGATCAAAGTCATGACAGGGTTAAAAAGAGGGGCGTCAAATTGTACATGCAGGGATTGAAGAGTTTGATTCCCTTTATTGTTGGTGAAACTGATTCCATCAGCAAACATCTTGACTTGCCATACATTTTTTCTTTTAAACTATATTTAAAAGTCACCATTTAAGGACTTCCCTAGAGGTCCAGTGGCTAAGACTCTGTGCTCTCAATGCGGGAGGCCTGGGTTCGATCCCTGGTCAGGGAATCAGATCCCGCATGCTGCAACTAAGACCTGATGCAGTCAAATAAATAAATATTTTTAAAAAGTAACATAAAAGTCACCATTTAAACCACTTTCAAGTGTACAATTCAGTGATTCTTGGTAGCAATATTGTGCAACCATCGCCACTATCTAATTCTAGAACATAGTCATTACCTGCCAAAGAAACCCCCCACTCAAACTGTCACCCCCGTTTCACCTTCTCCCGACCCTTGGCTAACAGTAATCTGCCTTCTGTCTCTATGGATTTTCCTATTCTGGAATTTCATCTAAATGGAATCACACACTATGTGGCTTGTTTTGTCTGGCTTCTTTCACTCAGCAGTTTTCAAGTTTCATCCATGTTGTAGCATGAATCAGTACTTATTGCTTTTTATGGCTGAATAATATTCCACTGTATAGATACATCACATTTTGACTATCCATTCATCAGTGATGGACATATGGCTTGTTTCCACATTTTGGCTATTGTGAATAGCACTGCTATGAACATTTGCGTACAAATTTTTGTTTGAACATCTGTTCTCAGTTCTTTGGGGTATATACCGAAGGGTGGAATTGCTGCGACATATGGAAATTCTATGTTTAACTTTTTTGTTGTTGTTGTTGTTGTTTTCTTTTTTTTCTTTGCTGTACGCGGGCCTCTCACTGTTGTGGCCTCTCCCATTGCAGAGCACAGGCTCCAGACGCGCAGGCTCAGCGGCCATGGCTCACGGGCCCAGCCGCTCTGCGGCACGTGGGATCTTCCCGGACCGGGGCACAAACCCGTGTCCCCTGCATTGGCAGGCGGACTCTCAACCACTGCGCCACCAGGGAAGCCCCCTATGTTTAACTTTTTGAGGAAAAGCCAAATAGTTTTCCACAGTTGTCGCATCATCTTATATTCCCACAAGCAAATTATGAGGGTTCCAATTTCTTCACATCCTCATCAACACTTGTTACTGTTTGCCTTTTTGATTATAGCCATTCTAGTGTGTGTGAAGTGATATCTCACTGTAGTTTTGATTTGCATTTCCCTAGTTTTGATTTGCATTTCCCTAATGACTAATGATGTTGAGCATCTTTTCATGGGTTTATTGGCCATTTGTATATGCTCTTTGGAGAAATAGCTATTCAAGTCCTTTGTTCACTTAAAAATTGGGTTGTTTGTCTTTTTGTTGCTGAGTTGTAAGAGTTATGAATATATTCTAGATACTAGACTTTTATCAGATGTATGATTTACAAGTATTTTCTCCCATTTAAAAAAAAAATTTAGCTTTATTTATTTTTTATTTTTTGGCCGTGAGCCATGCGGGCTCTTAGTTGCCTGACCAGGGATGGAACCTGTGCCCGCTGCAGTGGAAGCACAGAGTCCTAACCACTGGACCACCAGGGAAGTCCCGAGTATTTTCTCCCATTTTTTGTGTTGTCTTTTTACTTTCTCAATAATGTCCTTTGATACACGAGTGTAAAATTTTTATTGAAGTATAATTGACTTCCAGTATTATATTATTTTCAGGTATACAACATAGTGATTCAGTATTTTTATACATTACAAAAATGATCACTATGATAAGTCTAGTTACCATCTGTCATCATACAAAGTTATTACAATATTATTGACTATATTCCCTATGTTGCACATTACATTGCAGTGACTTATTTATTTTATAACAGGAATTTTGCACCTCTTAATCTCCCTCATCTATTTTCACTTATCCGCCCAATCCCTTCCCCTCTGGTAACCACCAGTTTGTTCTCTGTATCTTTGAGTATGTTTCTGCTTTATGTTTGTTCATTTTGTTTTTTAGATTTCACACATAAGTGAAATCATATGGTGTCTGTCTTTCTTGAAAAGTTTTTAATTTTGATGAAGTTTAATTTGTGTTTTCTTTTATTGGCTTGGGCTGTTGGTGTTATATTTAAGAAACTGTTGCCTAATCCAAGGTCACAAAGATTTACATTTATGTTTTCTTCTAAGAGTTCAGTAGTTTTAACTCTTACATTTAGGTCTTGGATTGATTTTGAATTAATTTCTGTTTATGGTGTGAGATAGGGATCCAGCATCATTCTTTTGCATGTG
The DNA here is from genome assembly GCF_059928025.1 of Delphinapterus leucas. NCBI lineage: Eukaryota > Metazoa > Chordata > Mammalia > Artiodactyla > Monodontidae > Delphinapterus > Delphinapterus leucas. The sequence continues at coordinate 39,176,793 of NC_143147.1, forward strand.
GATATCCAATTCCCAGCAACATTTGTTGATAAGACTATTCTTTTACCATTGAATGGTCTTGGCATCCTGTCACAAACAATTGATCACACAGAGATGTATGGGTTTATTTCTGGATCCTCAACTTTATTCCATGGATCTATATATCTTATCCTAATGAGTATCACAATGTTTGGATTACTGTAGCTTTGTAGTAAGTGTTGACATTGGAAAGTACAAGGTCCCCACTTTTGTTCTTCTTTTTCAAGATTGCTTAAGCTATTTGGGGTCCCCTGCAATTTCATATGAATTTAAGGATAAACTTGTCCATTTCTGCAAAGAAAGCAGTTAGATTTTTGATATAGATTGAATTGAAGCTGTAGATCATTTTGGAGAATTTTCCATCTTAACAGTATTAAGTCTTCCAATCCATGAACACATGACGTCTTTCCATTTATTTGCTTTATTTAATTTTTTCAATTAACTCAAAATCAATCCAAGATGTAAACATAAGAGTTAAAACTATTGAACTCTTAGAAGAAAACATAAATCTTTGTGACCTTGGATTAGGCAACAGTTTCTTAAATATAACACCAACAGCACAACATTTTGTAGTTTTCAGAGTACAAGTCTCGCACTTCTTTGGTTAGATTTACTCCTAAATATTTTATTCTCTTTGATGCTATTGTGAAAGGAATTGTCTTAATTTCATTTTTGGATTGCTCACTGCTAGTATATAGAAATACAAGTGATTTGTGTATATTGATCCTGCAACGTTGCTAAGCTTGTTTATTGGCTTTAATAGTTTGTTTTGCTTTGGTGTGTGTGAATTCTTTAGTGGTTTCCATATGTAAGATCATATCATCTATGAATAGAGATAGTTTTAGTTCTTCCTTTCCAACCTGGATCACTTCCCCGCCCCCCTGCCTAATTGCCCTGGCTAGGACTTCTAGTACAATGTTGAATAGAAGGGGCAAAAATGGACCTCCTTGTCTACTTCCTGATCTTAGGGGGAAAGTATCAGTCTAAGTGTGACGTTAGCAGAGAGTTTTTCATAGATGCCTTTATAAAGGTTGAGGAATGTTCCCTTCTATGCCTAGTTTGTTGATTGTATTTATCATGAAAGCGTGCTGGATTTTTTTTTCCCCAAGGGATTTGTCTGTATCTACTATAGGTTTTTTTTTCTATTAATATGGTACTGGGTGCATGATAAAGATTCAGTAAATATTTATTGAGTTAATGATGTAAGTGCCACTGCCCTGACAACAGCAGAGCGATGTTGCTGCATAGTTTAGCTGTGTGTTTGTGTGTTGCTGGTCTGTTGTTGTCTTTATGGCATCTAAGTTGGATTGCCCCCAGTCATCACCGTTCCCTTTCTCCCAGCGGTCCTTTTGACCTACAACGACATCTTGGAAGTGGCTGTCTAGGGGTTCAGGTAGTCGAACCCCCTCAGGTCAACCAGAACTGACAACCATACAGAAATCCTATGACCTTGGCCTTTGTAACATTTGGGCTAGCTAAACCAGACAACAGATCTTTGCCTTCCAAATGTGCAGGTCTAAAATGTTAATGTCAAATCCTAAGTGCATTGTGCGTTAGAAAGCTGCAAAGAGTTAACTCCAAGAAGTCATTCCTATTAATCTTGGTGTCTGGATAAAAACCGAATTGGGGACCTCAATTACCTGATTGCGTCCCCCGTAGACTTAGGCGGCAGTAATATTGATGAGGATGGCAATCATTTCTCCCACTTGGAGACCCGATTGCCATCCCATCCTAAGCAATCTGTCCTTCAAGTGCATCTGGAAGCGGGCATTAGTTTTCTCTTTTCTTCTGTTGTAGAGGGAGTTTCTGGTTCCTGAATCCTTAACCCCTTATGCTGCACGACACAGCCCTACTTGACTGAAGAAGGTATTAGAATTGTCTTTCACCGTTCAGGAAACACTTTGATGTTGTCCCGTCTCAACCAATTCTCATCACTGCCCGGTTAGTAGGTATGACCGAGCCCATTTGTCAGGCGAGGGAACTGAGGTTTGCAAAGGTGAAGCCACCTACCCGCCTGCATCCTCCAGCTGGTAATGGGCAGAGAGATGGGACTCAGAACCTTCTTGACTTTCTGGCTCCCGTTACAGAGGGCTTCATCATACAGGTGCAGATATTTTCAAAGGACCACAGACAGAAATGTCCAAGCCTTCTCCTTGGTTCAGTGGTTTGTGGGGGTATGAAGAGCACGGTCTCAGTGAAAGGCTGTGTGGGAGGACAGAGAAGGGTTTCAAAGTGGGCAGCGGAATGGGCACATTTAGTGTCGAAAATCAGACCTCTCTATCTTGCAAGCAGCGGTTTGTGTCCTGGACCTCTGTTTACCCATAGTTCCCCTAGGCTGACCCTTGTCAATTATCCCCCTGGTGAATGATTGCTAGCATGTTTTTGATCTGCTCACCTCCCTCGACAGTGAGCATGTGGTCAGAGGGCATGAATTCCTCTGAGCAAGTGTCTAAGCAAAATGAGTCATGGAAGCAAATCCTCACCCAAAGTAGTTAAGCGTTGGCGGCAAAGGCCATACACCTAAGAAAAGAGTAGGAGCCTTTGCTGGGCTGTGTTCCGAGAGCAGGTTTATACTTCCTTTCCTCCTTTGCCTTCTGTCATTGAACAGAGGGCAAGAGGATGTGAATGAATATGATGGAAAGAAAATGATGAAAGCCATTCATTCACTTATTCCTTTGCATTTAATCCTACGTTTCTTCACTCAGTAAATGTGTATGGAGCGTATCCTGTGTGTTGGGATCTGCGCTGGGCAATGGGGATACAGAAGTGAGCTGGGCAGACATGGTCTTCTTTACCTTCACGGAACTTGGAGTCTAGTAGAGGAAGAAAAACAAAATTAAATAAACAAATAATTACAAATCCAGGTAAAGTACCAGGAGGAAAATAAATAAGACCCTAGAGAACAAAAGAGGAAGACTTAATTGGATTCGATGATCAGAAAGACATCTCTTTTAGGACATGCCATGTAAGTTCTATTTTATTTATTTATTTTTTTAAAATTTGTATTGGAGCAAATAGTTGATTTACAACGTTGTGTTAGTTTCAGGTGTACAGCGAAGTGAATCAGCTATACGTATATCCACTATTTTTTTTTTTTTGGTTCTTTTCCCATATAGGCCATTACAGAGGAGAGTTCCCTGTGCTATGCAGCAGGTCCTTATTAGTTATCTATTTTATATATAGTAGTGTGTATATGTCAATCCCAATCCCCAGTTTATCCCTCCCCGCCTTATCCCTGCGTAACAATAAGTTTGCTTCTACATCCGTGATTCTACTTCTGTTTTGTAAATTCTATTTTAAATATAAGAAGAAAGCCATCTTGGAGCAGAGGAAGAGGTTAGGAGAAAAAGAGTTTTCCACACAAAGCATAAAGCACAGCACTGCAAAGGCCCTGAGGTGGCAAAGAAATTAACGTCTTCAAGAAAATGCAAGGAACCCAGTGTGGCTAATGAGTGGAGAGCAAGGAGGAGAGTGATAGAAGATGAGGTCAGAGAGGTAGGTAGGGGACAGATCATGCAAGGTCTTGTTTTTCCTCCCTAGCCTCCTACTCCCCACATCCCAGTGAGATCTTAGAAACATGTGTCCAATGGAAATAGGTCAAGGTCAATGGAAATAAGGCAAAGGGAAAGTGAGCAGTGGAAAGATTGAACCACTGGCCTCAATTCTTCACTCCTCCATATTCTATATCCATACCCTTGCCATGGCCTCTTGAGTTTGGGCTTCATCTTGTGACTCGCTTTGGTCAATGATATGTGAAGGCAACAAAGGCTGGAAATATGCGGCACCAATGAATATAACTCCTTACACTTCTGCCTTTTGTTATTAAAAGAACAAGCCTTGGGGAGACCAAGGAAGATGAGAGGCACCTGGAGCAGACCTGGACCCATCTTGAAGCCTGGAGTCAAACCCCGCCAAGCCTTAGCTTATGTCGTTGAGTTGTTTGCTTTGCCTTTGAGTTTTTGGAGATGTTTGTTATACAGCATTTTTCTGGCAATAGCTGGCCAATAAGAGCAGGGTGGTGAGGACTTGTCTGAGGAATGATTGACAGAGACTTCTCTGAGGAATGATTATCTGGAGAACAGAAGATTAAAAAGAAACTAAGGTCTGTCACATGCCGGAAGGATTAAGTTTATTCCATGTGATCCTAAAGTACATGTATGAGACCTGTGGGTGGATATACAGGGAGGCGTGTTTAGCTTTACCTGGGGAAGACCTTTTCATCCAGTGAAGTGCCAGGAAAATGGCATGAATTATCTCAGACTAATTTTCATCACCAGAAGGCATGGAACTAACAATGTAGTGCCTACTCTGTGCCAAGGACTCTCATATATTTTTCTTTTACTGCGAGACAGTTTCCACCAAAAAATCTGTGAGGCAAGGATTATTTTAAAGATAAGAGAATTGAGGCTCAGAGAAAGTAAGAAACTTGCAGACGTCTATACATAGCCAGTAAATTGCAAGGCAGGATTTGAACCCAGGTCTGCCTGACACTAAACTCCTCCTATTGGAGAAGCATGTGTCCAGAGGTGGTTTCAAGAGGATTGAAGTACTGAATGGGGAGTGGGCCTGGGCCCCCAAACCATTCCTGCTCCAGAACTTGGCAAGTTTCTTCTACTTGGGGGTAGGGGCGAGGTAGGGAGGGGAAAGGAGAAACGCAGCAAGTTTTTCAAAAAGCTCAATTTATTCCATTTAAATGGTCTCTCTTTATTCTGACGTTCTATCTTGTCAACCGTTCTTTGTGAAATCAAATAATGATGTTAGTTTTCAAATTTTTCTTAATTTAGCAAAAGAAAAAGTTGTCAACCTTGTCTGTCTCCCCAGGTATTTGGGGATGATATAGGCTATGAAATCGAAAAGTCTAGAAGCCTGGATGACTTCCAATGTCTTTTTCAGCTCTAAACTTTTATAACTTTTAAAAAAACTCTAAAGGTCAAGTAACAGCCTCCACGGGCCTCAGGAATCTGCCTTGGCCTGCGGTTGCCTCCAGGCTGAGGGAGGGATGCAGGGTTGGCTGCCTCCTCTGAACTTGAAAAGAAGACAGAAGTCTCATAGATCACACACTTCCTTGGAGCAGTCTGCTTTTGTCTCATGTGGGCCCATTTTGCTGATTCAATGGCAATAGGTCACTGTGTCCCACCCGTAATGGTCTGTGTCACAGTGTTTTGATGGAGAGGGTTGTCAAGGTGCCCACCGAGGTAAGAGCACCTGTTCGGCCGCTAAGCTGAGCTGTGCTGATGCTGCTGAAGTCTCCTGGCAGAAAGCTTACCCTTATTCCTCATCACTCGAGACAGAGCGTTTTCCCTCAGGCTTGGGGTAGGGCTGGGCTTGCTGGGGGCAGCCTTTTAGCTGCCCATGAAGGCAGTTAGTAGGAGCTTCTGGGAGGCTGCAATCCTATCCTCTCCTTCTTGCCCTCCTTCTTCTTCTTTTTTTTTAAAATTTTATTTATTTATTTATTTTTGGCTGTGTTGGGTCTTCGTTTCTGTGTGAGGGTTTTCTCTAGTTGCGGCGGGCGGGGGCCACTCTTAATCGCGGTGCGTGGGCCTCTCACTGTCGCGGCCTCTCTTGTTGTGGAGCACAAGCTCCAGATGCACAGGCTCAGCAGTTGTGGCTCACGGGCCTAGCCACTCCGCGACATGTGGGGTCTTCCCAGACCAGGGCTCGAACCCGTGTCCCCTGCACTGGCAGGCAGATTCTCAACCACTGCGCCACCAAGGAAGCCCTCCTTCTTCGTCTTTTAAAAAATAGCTTTATTGAGATACAATTTACATACCATACAATTCACCCCTTTTAAGTGTATGATTCAATGATTTTAGTTTATTCATAGATATGTGCAGCTATCACCACAATTTAGGGCATTTTTATGACCTCCCAGAGAAACCCCATACCCTTTAACAATTACTCCCCCTTCCCCAACCCCTACCCCGTATCCCTCTGCCCTAAACAACCACTAATCTCCTTTCTGTCTCTATAGATTTTCCTAGTCTGGACATTCCATATAAATGGAATCATACAATATGTGGTGTTTTGTGACTGGTTTCTTTCACTTAGCATAATGGTTTCAACGTTCATTCATGCTGTAAAATGTGTCAATATTTCATTCTTTTTTTAGATTTTATTTTGAGTCATTTTATGCTTACAGCAAAATTGAGGAAAAAGTACAGTTTCCATATAACTCCTGGTCCCCTCCCCTGCACCCATAACCTTCCCCACTGTTAAATCTGCCACCGGATTTGACATTTACTGTCGAATGTAAATTAATTTACTGCATTCGATGTATTTACTACAGTCAATGAACCTGCATTGACACCTCACTGTCACCCAAACCTGAAGTTGAACATTGGTATTGTAAAGATCCACTCTTGGTGTTGTAAATTCTGTGGATTTTGGCAAATGTGTCCACCTTCTCCTTGTATAGAGTCATACGAATAGTTTCACTGCCCTAAAACTCGTCTGTGTTCCACCTGTTCATTCCTCCTTCTCCCCAACCACTGGCAACCACTGATCTTTTTACTGTCTCCATAGTTTTTTCTTTTCCAGAGTGTCACGTACCTGGAATCACATAGTATGTAGCCTTTTCAGATTGTATTCTTTCACTTAGTAACATGTCTTTTCATGGCTTGATAGCTCATTCTTTTTGATGGTTGAATAATATTCCACTGTATGGATGTACCACACTCTATTTATCCATTCAGTTACTGAAGGATATCTTGGTTACCTCCAAGTTTGTGCAATTATGAATAAGGCTGCTATACTTCATCCATTTTATGGTTGAATAATATTCCATTATATTTTATAATTTATACTATTATTATCTTGTTTATCCTTTCATTATCTGATGAACACTTGGATTGTTTCCACCTTTTGGCTACTGTGAATAATGCTGCTAGAAACATCCTGTACATGTTTTTGTTTGAACACCTGTTTTCAATTCTTCTGGGTATTTACCTAAGAGTGGAATTGCTGGGTCATGTGGTAATTCTATGTTTAGTCACTTTGAGGAGCTGCCAAACTATTTTCCAAAGTGGCTGCACCATTTCACATTCCCACCAACAGTGCATGAGGGTTCCGACTTCTCCACATCCTCACCAACACTTGTTATTGTCTGACTTTTTAATTTTAGCCATCCTAGTGGATGCGAAGTGGTATCTCATTGTGGTTTTGTTTTGCATTTCCGTGATGACTGATGCTGCAGAGCATCTTTTCATGGGCCTATTAGCCATTTGTATTTCTTTCTTGGACAAATGTCTATTCAGATCCTTTGTCTTCTTTAAGTTGGGTTATTGGTCTTTTTATAATTGAGTTGTGAGAGTTCTTTACATTTTCTGGATACAAGCCCCTTATCATACATATGATCTGCAATATTTTCTCCCACCCATGCACTCTGATATAGTGCTTGCCTCCCTCTCCTTGCCCTCCACTGCCACCCAGAAAAACCGGAAACAGAGTGTAAACAGAGTTTTGATTTGTTTTTAAAAGCTCACCCACTTCTTTCAAAATAATTGAAAGCAGAGACTCAAACAGATATTTGTACACCAGTGCTCAGAGTGGCATGATTTGAAGTAGCCAAAAGACAGTAACACAAAAAGTAAATTATCGGAAAGAGATCTGGCTTTGGAGTAAACCTGCCTGGGTTTGACTCCTGGCTCTGCCATGAGACCTTAGGCAAGTTACCTCCCTCTCTGGACCTCAGTTTCCTCACCTGTACAATGAGGTGGTAATAATTCCTTCCTGAGAAGGGCCCTGCCTCAACAAGAGAATGAGCTGAGCGATGCCCAGCATCGGGGCAGTGTGATGAAAGGGGTTCTCAACTTGGAGAGAAGAGACCCAGAGGAAGGTTTCCTCTCAGCCCCATCTTTGCTGTCAGTATGACTTTGGGCAAGCTGGTCTTCTAGATCTCAGTTTCCCTGTCTGTAAAGTGGGGATATTAGCACCTGCCCCTATTACACACTGTAAAGTTGTGAGGTTGATAAGAAAGTGTTCAGTAAAAGGAACAGTGTTATACAAAATGGAGATTAGAAAATAAAGAAATACTTGGCAGAATGATGAACTGTTAACCCAGAGTGTTGTTGTTAATTAAAAATGATCCTGTGTAATATGCAGCCATTAACATGGATAATTATGCGGACTACGTAGAAACAGGTGACACCATTTATGAGAGGTAGAATGCTTACAAAGTTATATGGACACAAGAATCAGAACTATGCCCATTGATGTATAATGTAGACAAAGACTAGACGGGATCACGGAAAAGATGTAAGTAATTATTGGACACGGGCCTCGGGAGGATTATGGGCGATTGAAACACGTTCCTGGAAAGTCATCGTCATGTTTTTACAGTAAGAATATGATTTAAAAAAAAAAAAAGTGTGGCAGGGGTCGTTTGGGGACAGGCTGCACTTGAATTCTGTCCCTCATGACCACTCGCTTTGTCGGCCACTGGAGACCGAAACCACAGCAAGCGTCGCCCTGCGGAAGCCCTGCCCTGTCTGTCCTGCCCCCTGGCCTTCCCTGCCCTTCCACACTCACATCCTCAAATGAGGGACGGACCACAGGCCGCTCAATATATGGGACATAACTGTGCTTCCTTAACATACTTTTTTTTTCAGTCAAAGTAAGAGTCCCCCGTTCTTCTCTTCCAATCCCCAGGGCAACCACCTCTCACCTGTTCAGCTGTTTCTTCTGAATGTTATCTGCATATCCCTGTGCAAACACTGCTATTTCTCTATTTTATGTTTTAACAATATATTCATTGACTTCCTGCTATTGGAAGAGGGTTTAGCTCACTCAAGCCCAGCCTCCCTCTCCCTCTGTCTCATTTTCCCAACACAATTATATCACTATTTTGGATTGTATCACCACTTGTCATTTTAGGAAACACACTACACTCTTCTTGTTCACCCACTGTTATCTCCCAACGCTGATCCCCACCGATGCCTCCTGAGAAGGGGCAGCTCACGCCGCAGCCTCCCCTCATCTCTCCTCCTTCCTCCTCTCCCCCGTTTCGGTCATATGTTCTTTTACATCGTCTCCATCCATAGCATTCCCGTTGTTTCGTAACCGTAGTGAAGCCTTCCATGCTTTGCTTAAAGATTGATTCTAAAACTAATAAACAATGTTTACCTTACTGAGATTTATATACATACACATGTGGCTCGTTGCCCGGCCAGTGACATACCTGCTTATATTTGCTTTCTTGCAGTACTTTTCTTGAATCAGGAATTTCAAATAGCTTTTCTTTTTTTTCTAGCACTAGTTGGCTTCACCATATTCTCAATTTGTCCCTAACTTTCCATCCCAACAGGCGTTCTATTGAGTTTCCCCCTCCCCAAGGATCTACCTTCTGGAGTCTTCTGTGCTCCTGCTTCAGTCTGGACAGTAATAATCCAGGAACTTCTTTTCACTGATTTCCTGGGCTCGATCCACACTTTCGGAGATTTGGGTTACATTCTTGAGTTTCTTTCCTTATTTTGCCAGAGCATACCATTAAGTAACATCTTATGCAGAGGTGTATGGTGGGTAAAATTTCTAAATATTTTATGTTTGGAAATGTATTTATTTTGCCTTTAGACTTGACTGATACTTGGGCTGGGCATTGAATCGTAGGTTGTAAATCAAGTTCCCTTAAGACTTTGCAGGCACAGCTCTGTTGCCTGCTATATAGATTTTTCTATTGAAAACCCTGATCCATTCTCATTCTATCACTTTCTAGGGACCTAACCCTCAGTGAAAGATTTTAGGGTGCTCTCCTTATCCTGGCTGACCTCTAGTTCAGTGATGTTCCCTGTTTCAGGTGTGGGCCTGCTTCACACACTGTTCTGAGGTCTTGTGTCCTTCATCTCTGAGAAATTTTCCTGTATTATTTCTTTGATAATTTCCTCTCCTCTGTGTTTTCATCCTCTTTTTTCAGAAACTCCTAATGCTTGGATACTTTTTTGATTCTTCCTCCCTATCTCTCCTCTGTTGGCTTGTATTTTCCATCTCTGGCTTGATGTTTTCAAATCACGCAAGGATATATAAGCTCGAGAACAATTTGTCTTTTCTCTTACAGTCTTATATGAAAATGTATTTCTTGTTATATTTTGTCTATAATAACAGAGTGACAGACATTTCAGACAAGAAATGTTTACTTAAGACTTTTAGGTTAACCATAAGACATAAATCAAAACTGCCTTCAGTGAGCGAGGCTCTGAAAACTTCACTACAAAAATGAGAGTGAGGGGTTTTGGTGGCCTTAGATGAAGACTTCAGTAACTAGGTGAGGCGGGAGCCAGGTAGGAAAAAGAAAACTGTGGTCTTGTCAAGTGCTTCAGGTGCCACTTCTGGTCCCCATGCTCTTGGGGCATGCTGCCCCCTGCTCCCACCCATGCCAAGAAGTGGGTAGCGTCAGCCAATCGGGCCGAGGAACTGAAAGGTTCAAATCTCAAGTCTGTGATGGGATCTTCCCCGAGCAAGGCAGCTGGACTGGGAAGGGCAGGGGAGGCCTCCCTGCCAAAGATAGAAGCTAATCAAGGCACTAGGCAGGGGGAAGCAGGATCCAGGCAGACAAACATCAGAGAAGGGCCCAGAGTGAGGTTTGAGTGAATGTCAGTTAATAAACTGACAGAGGCTCCGAATGCTAACCAGCATCCAAGGTCGTGTGGGTCAAGGGAAGCAGCATTCATCTGGCTTAGGAGGCTGAGCAGGCTCTTCCCCAACCTAAACCCGTTACCTCCATGATGCAGGGTCTTCCTCTGAAGAAGATGAAGCAACAGAATAGAAACATATAACAGAGGCTCAAGGGCCTGATGTTCTTGGACCCTGAGTACATGACTATTCCTCCTTAAGCCTGTATTCGTCCTTTGTGTGCTGTGATGTTGCCCAGAGCTTTGTATTAAGCACCCCCTCAACCCCACCCCATTGTCAGTTGGCTTCACTGTGAGGGGAAGGAAGAGACACATGCACACAGACACACACAGAGCACCGCCACCACGCCAGCTGGTTCTTTCCTTATACACAAATACACTGTGCATGAAGGAAAGAACACTCTGCTCAACACTGTGGTACACTGAGCTGGGACTGGAGCTGCAGCGCTGAGTCAGATGCCCTTCCTGCTTCCGTATCCCGTGGGGGAGCAGACATGTGAACAGAAGAGGGCTGGCAATTCCTTCATGGGTCAGCTGCCTCCAAATGAGAGGCTTGGCAGGAGAGGAGGCCTGCAACCTGTTGTCCCTCTGTTCATTATTTGCTGAAAGGATACTCTAGATAATTAGTCATTCATGCAAATGTTTACTTACTCAACAAATGTCTATTGGGTTCCAATAATGATAATAATTAGCGCTCATTGAGTGCTTGCTCTGTGTCAGGCACAGGGCTAAGCCCTTTGAACTCCATTATGCACCAGATGTTAGGAGGACAGAGATAAAGGCACAGTAACTGCCTTCAAGTTGTCGAGAGGCCAGTAATGAACACTGCAACCATTTCATGTAACCTTCACAACAACAGCCTGTGAAGTACCGTTCCTGAGAGGTAGTATAGTATAACAGAGCCCCTTTTGTATCAGGGACCTGGGTTTGAAACCTGTTTATACTAATTTTTGGCTGTGTAGCCTTGGGCAATTTACTTAAACTGTTTAAGCCTCAGTTTTCCCATCTATAAAATGGGCATGGAATTCATAACAGCTATGTCTTATGGAGTTGTGAGGGTTAAAGGAGATAATGCATTTAAAGTGCTACCGCATTACTTGGCACATAGTGAGCTATTATTAAGCCTAGGGTATTACGGGATCCCAGGAATTAACTTAGCATAATGTTAAATTAAGGCAGCCCAAAGGCATTTTTTACCCACAGGATGAGTAGGAGTTAGACAGAGAGGGAAGTGGAATTAGTCTAAATGGTTTCTATTATTCTGGTTGGAAGCCCAGCATTGCCTTCCTGCTCCCCAACAGTATTTCTGTGGAGCCACAGAGACCTCTTCAGTTCCAACTTCTACCACCATAACTCACAGTGCGTAATTGCAGTAGGCCTTGGAGAAGTCTCTTCTTGTTTCTGGGCTTCAGATTCTTCATCTTTACAGAGAAAATGCTCTAACAATCCCACCTAGGAATCTATCCTTAAGTATGTTCACGACAGCATTACCAATAATAGCAAAAACTTGTAAGCCATATAAATATATAGCAATGGAGAAATAGTTTAATAAATTATGATGCATTCATATACAGAAGACAATATAGCTGCTACAAAGATAGAGGTAACTCCATATGAGTTGATATAGAGAAATGTACTCTAGTGAGCCATAATTTATATGCAATAAATGCATTAATTTGGGGGAATGCAATACAGCTCTATGCATTTTGGCAAAGGTATTCACTTGTCACCATCCCTCCCACCAAGAAAAAACATTTCCATCACTTTAAAAATTTCCCTCATGCCACTTTTCCATTAATCCCTCCTCATCCACGCAGAAGAAACCGCTATTCTGATTTATAACACCATAGATCCATTTTGTCTCTTCTTAAACATCATATTTTTGGAATTATAGTTTTAAAAATATTCAGTTATGTTGTTTCAAGTAACAGTAGTTTCCTTGTTGTTCCTGTTGTACATTGAGTGCTTGTGTTCCCCCCAAATTCATATGTTGAAGCTCTAAACCTCAGTGTGGCTGCATTTGGAGATGGGGCCTTTAAGGAAATAATTAGGTTGTGAGGTTATAAGGGTGGGGCCTTGATCCAATAGGATTAGTGTCCTTATAAGAAGAGGCACAAGGCAAAGGTCATGTGAACACACAGCAACATGGTGGCCACCTCCTAGCCAAAAGAAGAGGCCTCAGAAACCTACTTGGGCAGCACCTTGATCTTGGACTTCCCAGGCTCCAGAACTGTGAGAAATAAATGTCTGTTGTTTAAGTTACCCAGTCTGTGGTATTTTGTTAAGTTACCCAGCCTGGGCAGAGTAGCAGTCTGCTGTTTATTTCTATACCACAGTTTGTTTATTCCCATAAATGTTCATTTGGGTTTTTCCAGTTTTTGGCCATTATGTGCAAATTTTTGTGGCCAACTTGAATCTCTGTATTATATGATAAATGTATGTTTAACTTTATTAAAAAGCACCAAACAGTTGTCCAAGGTGGTAGTACCATTTCATATTCCAACCAGAAATAAATGAGAGTTCCATTTGCTCCATAACCTTGCCAGCACTGGGTATTTTCAGTGTTTTAAATTTTATCCATTTAAGTGGGTGTAAAGGTCTATCTCATTGTGGGTTTTTTTAATAAATTTATTTATTTATTTATTTTTGGCTGCTTTGGATCTTTGTTGCTGCATACGGGCTTTCTCTAGTTGCAGTGAGCAGGGGCTACTCTTAGTTGTGGTGCGTGAGCTTCTCCTTGCAGTGACTTCTTTTGCTGCAGAGCACAGGCTCTAGGCACACGGGCTTCAGTGGTTGTGGCACTTGGGCTCAGTGGTTGTGGCTCATGGGCTCTAAAGCACAGGCTAAGTAGTTGTGACGCACGGACTTATTTGCTCCACGGCATGTGGGATCTTCCCAGGCCAGGGCTCAAACCCGTGTCCCCTGCATTGGCAGGTGGATTCTTAACCACTGAGCCACCAAGGAAGCCCCTCATTGTGGTTTTAATTTGTATGTTCCTGATGACAGATGATGTGGAGCACCTTTTCACATGATTATTGGATATTCAGATATCTAGTTTTCAGATATCTAGATATTTAGTTTTTGAAATACTTTAAGTCTGTTATTCTTTTTCATTGCATTGTCTTTTATTTTTAATTTGTAGGAGTTTTTATATATTTTGAATATGAGTCCTTTGCCAGCTCTATGTATTGCAAGTATTTTCTTTTAGTCTGTGGCTGTCTATCCACTTTCTTAATTATATATCCTGAAGAACAGGAGTTTTTAATTTTGATGAAGTACAATTTATTTATGTTTCTTTTATGGTTAGTGCCTTTTGGGTCTTAAGAAATTTTTGCTTACCCCAAGGTCGTAAAGATATTTCCTGTTTTAGAAGCTTTTTCGAGAAGCTTTATTGTTTTAGCTTTCACATTTAGACCTCTAATCCATTTGAGTTAATTTTGGTGTATAGTGTAAGGTATGAACTAATGGTCATTATTTTCCATACGGATATGCAGTTGTTCCAGAACTATATGTTGAAAAGATTATCTTTTCCCCATTAAATTACCTTTGAAACTTTGTCAAAATTCAACTGAACCATATGTGTATTGACCTATTTCTAGACTCTCTATTCTGTTGCCATTGATCCTTACGTCAATAACATAGAACGTCTTAAAAGCAGGTAATATAAGTCTTCCAACTTTATTGTTTTTCAGAATAGTTTGATTCTTCTAGGTCAGTTGAATTGCCATATAAACTTTAAAATAAGCATGTTGATTTCTACAAAAAAAAAAACAGCTGAGTTTCTGATTAGAATCTATAGGTCAATGCACTCAATCTATAGATCAATTTGCAGAATTGATATCTTAACAATATTGAGTCTTCCAATCAATGGACATTGTAAACCTTTAAAATTCCTCTCAGGAATGTTATGTAGTTTTCAGTGTACATGTCTTAGTCCTATTTTGTTAAAATTTTCCCTAAGTATTTAACATTTTTTGGTATTTTTGTAGAAGTTCTTTTAAAATTTTATTTTTCAATTATTCATTGCTAATATATAGAAATGCAATTGATTTTTTTACATTGTCTTTTTATTATGCAAATCCTCCCATTAGTTATAGTAGTGGTTTTATAGATTCCTTTGAATTTTCCATGCATTAAATCACGTTATCTGCAAGTAGTTTTATTCTTCAATATCAATTTTTATATATTTTATTTCTTTTTCTTGCCTTGTTACATTGGTTAAGATCCCTGAATCTATGTTGAAGAGTTGTGGTAAGAATCCTTGTGTTGTTATGAATTTTAGGGGAAGGTGTTCAGTCTTTCACCACTAGGTATGATGTTAGCTGTAGATTTTCATAGATATTTTTTATTAGATTGAGCAAGTTTCATGTTATCCCTTGTTTGCTGAGAGTTTTCTTTCTCTTTTTTAAAAAATCATGAATGAGTTTGATTTTGTTATATGCTTTTCTTGAATCTATTGAGATGTTCAGACAGTTGTTCTCCTCTATTCTATTAACATTGTGAATTACATTGATTGGTTTTTGCATATGAAACTAGCCTTACATTCCTGGGATAAACCACATTTAGTCACGATGTATTGTTTTTTATGAATTGGCAGATTTAATATGCTAATATTTTGTTTAGGATGTTAATGTCTATATTCATAAGTGATTTGGGCTTGAAATTTTCTTTTCTTATAATGCCTTATGTCAGATTTTTATTTTTTGCCATTCAATTGGTGTCTTTATTCATACATGTTGATTTTTCCCATGGAGAAACTGTTGAAGGGAGAGGAAGGGAGGGCTGGGTGGGGAGCCATGGTTTGTTTATCCTCCATCCAATGGAAGAAGTGAGAGAAAAATATGGAACACTTTAAGAATCTGTGTATCATCCTTGTGCAGGGGCCATACTGATCTGCTCTGTATCATTACAATTTTAGTATATGTGCTGCCAAAACAAGCACCCTTTGTCAGATTTTGATATTAGGGTTATGTTATGCTGGTTTGGAATTGTTTTTCTTCCTTTGTTCTCTGAAAACATTTGTATAAAATTGGAATTTTCTTTTTAAATTTTTTAATAGAATTCACCAGTTAAGCCACATAGGCCTGGAGTTTTCTTTGTGGGAAGGTTTTAAATTACGAATTCAATTTCTTTAACAGATATGGGGTGATTCAGATTTTTCACTTCTTCTTGGTTCAGTCTTAGAAAGTTTTGTTCTTCAAAGAATTTTTTGATTTCCTGTAAGTCATTGAACTTACTGCTGTAAACTAGAGTCAAAATGGATTGTTCACTTTAAAATATTAATTTTTTAATAGATCTTTATTGGGATATAATTGCTGCACAATACTGTGTTAATTTCTGTTGAACAACAAAGTGAATCAGCCACATGCATACACGTGTCCCCATATCCCCTCCCTCTTAGCCTCCCTCCCACCCTCCCTAACCCACCCCTCTGGTCATCGCAAAGCACCGAGCTGATCTCCCTGTGCTATGCGGCTGCTTCCCACTAGATAACTATTTTACATTTGGTAGTGTATATATGTCCATGCTACTCTCACTTTGCGCCAGCTTCCCCCTCCCACCCTGTGTCCTCAAGTCCATTCTCTATGTCTACACCTTTATTCCTGCCCTGCAGCTAGGTTCATCAGTACCTTTTTTTTTTTTTTTAGATTCCACATGTATGAGTTAGAATATGGTATTTGTTTTTCTCTTTCTGACTTCACTCTGTATGACAGACTCTGTGTACATCCACCTCACTACAAATAACTCAATTTCGTTTCTTTTTATGGCTGAGTAATATTCCATTGTATATATGGGCCACGTCTTCTTTATCCATTCAGCTGTTGATGGACATTTAGGTTGCTTCCATGTCCTGGCTATTGTAAATAGTGCTGCAGTGAACATTGTGGTACATGTCTCTTTTTGGTTTTCTCAGGGTATATGCCCAGTAGTGGGATCACTGGGTCATATGGTAGTTCTATTTTTAGTTTTTTAAGGAACCTCCATACTGTTTTCCATAGTGGTTGTATCAATTTACATTCCCATCAACAGTGCGGGAGAGTTCCCTTTTCACCACACCCTTTCCAGCATTTATTGTTTCTAGATTTTTTGATAATGGACATTCTGACTGGCGTGAGTTGATGCCTCATTGTAATTTTGATTTGCGTTTCTCTAATAATTAGTGATGTTGCACATCTTTTCATGCGCCTCTTGGCCATCTCTATGTCTTCCTTGGTGAACTGTCTATTTAGATCTTCTGCCCATTTTCTAACTGGATTATTTGTTTTTTTGATATTGAGCTCCATGAGCTGCTTGTATGTTTTGGAGATTAATCCTTTGTCTATTGTTTCATTTGCAAATATTTTCTCCCATTCTGAAGGTTGTCTTTTTGTCTTGTTTATGGTTTCCTTTGCTGTGCAAAAGCTTTTACGTTTAATTAAATCCCATTTGTTTATTTTTGTTTTTATTTCCGTTACTCTAGGAGGTGGGTCAAAAAAAGATCTTGCTGTGGTTTATGTGAATTTTACCTCAATAAAAATAAATGGATAAAAATATATTATGGATTTTCTAGTTCCAGCCATGACTCAGTAGCTGTGATCAGCCTTTACTTCTCCTTATAAATAACTATAAAAGCAAACAAAAGATATGAAACAAGTGATTTCAGGCCTTGGGCAAGTGCTGAGCTGCTACCTTGAGAGAAGGGTAGCACAAGAGGCAAACCCCATATTCATCCCAGCTTTCTTGCAGGGAAGGTGGTTTCCAAGTTTCAGAGGGTTAGGTGGAGCCCAAGCATATAACAGCAGTTGCACTGGGTAGAAAAGCAGGGACCTCATGGAGGAAACTGACCAGAGTTCAGAGCTGCTAAGGGGGTGGGAACTCACAGGGTATGGAGTGGAGAAAACTGCAGAAAGAGACCCCAGAAATCTGCAAAGGGGTTCCCTTCAGGGACCTAGACAACTGCTAAGCTGCCTATGCCCGGGGTGATCGTTCACAAGGTCTGGTAGAACATAGCTGCTGAGGGGCTGAGAGTTAAACAGAGATTTCAGAGACTTCAGGATACTGGGGCAACCCAGTATTGGAGTTCTGACCCAGCCAGAGTGGAGAAACACAGGGCATTCAGTGGAGACCCCAGGAAGACTGTGTTTTAGGGATAAGGACCATGCTCCAGGAGTAAGCACCATGCTGTAGGATTAAGGGTCAAACCAAAAGAGACCCACCTTAGCAAAGGCTCAAACCAAGCTTCAACAAGGCCAAGGTGACCCATCAACAATTTAACTGTCTGACAGAATAAAATTCAACACTCTGTAGCAAAAGACTTTTAAAAGCCCAGTCTCCATGCTACATCAATCATAATACCAAGAATGTAATGAAAAACTACTACCCATTTTTCTTTTTCTTATTTATTTATTTATTTATGGCTGCATTGTGTCTTTGTTGCTGCGTGCAGGCTTTCTCTAGTTGAGGAGAGCAGGGGCTACTCTTTGTTGCCATGTGCGGACTTCTCATTGCAGTAGCTTCTCTTGTTGAGGAGCACGGGCTCTAGGCACGTGGGCTTCAGTAGTTGTGGCACGTGGGCTCAGTAGTCGTGGCTTGCAGGCTCCAGAGCACAGGCTCAGCAGCTGTGGCGCACGGGCTTAGTTGCTCCACAGCACGTGGGATCTTCCCGGACCAGGGATCGAACCGGTGTCCCCTGCACTGGCAGGTGGATTCTTAACCACTGCGCCACCAGGGAAGTCCACTACCTATTTTTCTATTCCTATCAATTTTCTTGACCTTTGTTCTGAGATATGATTAAGTTACTTAGGCACAGTTTGATTCTTTTCGGTTTGTTTTTAAGCTTCGTCAGGTGAACCAAAGCAGCATTTATTCTCGGGCTAATCTTGTCCCACTTTTTCCATTGCAAACCTTTTCTGAGGACACCAACTGAATATTCTATCTAAATTATGTGAATAGTGCTGCTATGATCATGTATGTACATGCATTTGTTTTAGTACCTCTTTGCAATTCTTTTTGGATATATACTGGAAGTGGAATTGCTGGGTCATACGGTAAATCTAATGTTTAACTTTTTTGAGGAACTGCCAATTTATTCTCCCCAGTGGCTTCACCATTTTACACTCCCACCAGCAACACACAAGTGGTCCAATTTCTTCTCATCCTTGCCAACACTTGTTATTTTCCATTAAAAAAAAATTATAGGGCTTCCCTGGTGGCGCAGTGGTTGAGAGTCCGCCTGCCGATGCAGGGGACACGGGTTCGTGCCCTGGTCCGGGAAGATACCACGTGCCGCGGAGCGGCTGTGCCCATGAGCCATGGCCGCTGAGCCTGCGCATTCTGTGCTCCGCAACGGGAGAGGCCACAACAGTGCGAGGCCCGCGTACCGCAAAAAAAAAAAAAATTATAGCCATCCTAGTGGGGGTGAAGTGGTATCTCATTGTGATTTTGATTTGCATTTCTCTAATGACCAATGACATTGGGCATCTTTTCATGTGCTTATTGGATATTCTTTTAGGAAATGTCTATTCAAATCTTTTGCTCAGTTTTAAATTATGATGTATTTTAGTGAAAATAATCAGTATGGATACTATGATGCCAATTTGGTAAAATAGCAAACATTGTGTGTGTGTACGTGTGTGTGTGTGCAAATACATACTAGAACATAATGGTTAGATGCACAAATTTTTTAGCACTGTCTGGTTGTATCTTACTTCTGCCTTTTTACCACTTGCATAACCATAGACAAGTTACCTAATCTCTCTGTGTGTTGGTTTCCTTGTCTCTGAAACGGGGATAATTACCTCTTAGTGCTGATGTCAGGATGAAATGAGAATGCATGTAAAGGGCTTAGAACAGTGCTCATATAATAATAATAATAATAATAAATAATGCTTATATAATAATAACATCGACAATGATATACAGATATATGTTGGTATATGCATAGAAAAAGGTCTGTTAGGAAAGACAGTCAATTGCTAACAGGGATTTCTGTTGGAGAATAGGATTGGCAGGGGACAGGGCACATTCTCTTTTTAATTCATGTGGTTTTGTATTGTTTGAATCTGTTAAAACAAGTATATAAAAGAAAAATTTACAGCTCAGTGATGTAAAAATAAAGGAACTTTCTGCTTTAACACTGAACTTTAACCTTAACGCTCAATCCAGGCTCTTCACAATTGCCGGATGGCCTTATTTTTCTTATGGCTTTTCAGAGGCTGCAGTTTGCTGTAGCTTTCCAAGAAAGGACGGTGAGGTGGCCCCTGTGCGGCCCTCCACAGCATTCCCTGTCCACTCTGCACCTCTGTTCTCCAGCTACTCAGAACTTCCTCTAGTTCACGCATGTCTTGCTTTCTCAGGCTTAAGAGACTTTCCACTTTGTTCCCTCTGCCAGGAAATACTGCTTCAGACTCCACCCCTACGTGCCTATTATCCTCCTGAACTTGCTTGCTGTGGAAAGCCTTACTTTGTCCTCCTTCCAAGCTGTGTTTTGTGACCCTCCCTTCCCTCTGCTTGTCTAGTGCTCTGTGGGATGCCAACTTTACCTCTCGTCACGCCATATTGGGAATGACGTGTCTATATCCTCTGGGAGTGAACAGGTAGAAGAGGAGCCATGTTTATTTCCACCATGGCTTTGTGATTTTATCCCCAAAGGCTAGCACATGGCCAGAAACATGGGAAGTGCCCGTAACTTTTGTTAAACAACAGAATGAAAGAAGGAGAAACCCAAGCTGCAGCCCTCATCTGTGTATCCTGGCTTATTTAGTATATGACGCCACGCCTCATAAACATAGAGCTTTAAGGATCTAAAGAAAATCCTCTGGGGGAAATTTCCCTAAATGGAAAGCTAAGTAGACTGAAGACCCTTGGCCCTTCACACAATAGAGCTGCCTACAGATTCAAAAAATACTGATGATTATCTCCCATCCAATTCTCCTGGATATTATTGAAAGATCATTTCTTTCTTTGAAATAAAGCAAGATGGGTTTTGTCCTAAGCCTGTGAGTTTCAAAACAGCCACCCCCTCAAGTTCCAGTGGTGGTGCAGCTGTTCCAAAAATGAAAATAATTAGAAAACTATTTGTAGCTCCCTGAGAAACAAATAACTCAAAGTTTCCCAAATTTCCCTACAAAAAAATTCAGAGGTACTGAGTGTCCAGCATGTGTTTCTTGCACAGGGACATCATAGAGTTGAGAGGCTAACGTTGAGTTAGGCTTCCAAGCAACCTTCAGAACAATGGTGTGCGAATGAGGGGTCACATGACGGCATCACCAGAACAGCTGAGTTCCCATGAGGCACTACTAAGGAAGGCACCCGGCCAGGAGAGTACATCCTTCCGTGAGCCAATGTCCAGATCACAGTATTGCTAAACTTGAGAAATTCATCGCGGGTAATTGTTGTTAGTATTGGTGTGGGTTATTGTAACCTATTCTCTTTGGCTTGTTTATTCGATGGTTGTGTGTTTAGGCTGTCGTTACAGTGATGCTGGGGTTGAGTGTGTATTTTACTTGATATTTCAAATTTCTCGTGGAATTTATGAGATTTTTAGTGATAATAAACATGGCTTGTTATTCTGTGTGAACAGGTAATAGAGTTATAGATGCAGGGATGAATAGGATATGGGAGAGATCACCTATATAGGATATAGGTGAGGCACCAATCATAGCCATCCGGAAGGGATGCTTAATGTGGCCTGTCCCACAGGGTCCAAAGAGGACACTTGCCCCTCAATCTCAGCTGCCCTGCGGCTCACAAAAGATGAGGAGAACCTCTTGCCTTTCCTAAGCATACTCATCGCTTAACAGACTTCCAGTGGCTGGGAAGCTGGCGCTGTTGCCTGGCATCCCATGATGTCCCAGCTCCTAGCTGAGGTTGAAACTGATCTCTGGGGATGCAGTGGTTAAGAATCCGCCTGCCAATGCAGGGGACACGGGTTCGAGCTCTGGTCCGGGAACATCCCACGTGCCGCAGAGCAACTAAGCCCGTGCGCCACAACTGCTGAGCCTGCGCTCTAGAGCCTGCAAACCACAACCACTGAGCCCGCATGCCACAACCACTGAAGCCCGTGCACGTAGAGTCTGTGCTCCGCGACAAGAGAAGCCACCGCAATGAGAAGCCCATGTAGACCCGCTCGCTGCAACTAGAGAAAGCCCGTGCGCAGCAATGAAGACCGAACGCAGCCAAAATAAATAAATAAATAAAAAACGATAAATAAATTAAAAAAAAAGATTTCTGGAACAGCCAAGGATGTGGATCTGGCCTTCGCAGAGGGTTTTGTAACCAGGGTAGAAGTAGCCATAGTCAGAGTTACATTTCTGCTTCTTAATATCCAAGACAGACCTGGGAATCAGTGCCAGTACTATTAATATTAATCACCACCACCGTCATCATAGCTAACATTTGAGTGTTTATTATGTGCCAGGCACTCTGTGAAATACTTGAGATGGAACATTTTATTTGATCTTCCCAAGAATCCTATGGGCTTTACCCTCATTTTACAAATGAGGGACCTGGGCTGAGAAGCTAAGTAACTAGCTCAAGGTCACCTAAGTTGTTAGTGGAGGAGGTAAGGTACAAACACAGGCAGGTTTGGGGGCAGTGGTGATGGACCCACCCTATGGTCACCTCCAATGAGTCATGTCCTTGCATTATCCTGTCCCCCTGAGTTTGGGCAGAAGCTGTGACTTGCTTCCAACGCATAGGAAATGCAAGGGTGATGGATGTCACTCCCAAGGTTATGCTATTTATTCAATAATATATGACTCCGTCTTAGCCAACCGGAGCAAGATTCTCCTGATGGCCTCACAGAACAAGCACCCTGCTGTGAAGAGCCTATGGAGAGGACCACGTGGCAGGGAACTTTGGGTGGCCTCTGGGACGTCAGGGCAACCTTCAGTCGACAGCCAGTAATTGGCTGGGGCCCTCGCTCATACAGCTACAAGGAAATGAATTCTGCCAACAACCCGCATGAGTTGGGGAGCAAATTATTTCCTAGTTGAGCCTCCACATGAGAACGCAGCTTGGTAGGGACACCTTGATTGCAGCCTTGTGAGACCCTGGGAGGACCCAGGTAAGCCATGCCTGGCTCCTGACCCACAGGCACTGTGAGATAACAGTGTATTATTTCAAGGCATTAAGATCGTGATGATTTGTCACATGGCACGGAAAACTCACCCACAGCCCACGCACTCAACCAGCCCACCCACATTTGCAGCAGGTCCCGAGGCTCTGGTGTATGGAGCCCCCTGCAGAGTTGCTTTCCAGGGAGTTCCTGCCTCAGTTCTTGGGAAAGGGCCAGAGCAAGAGAATCCTGAGCTTCTTTCTGACAGAAGGCTGAGAAGTGGGGGACCCAGAAACAATGACCTCCTTATCTGAAAGAAGGGTCAGCAAGAAGCACATGGAGCCTTCCGACATTTCTAGGAAAGTAGAGACTTTGGGTTGGGATTGAGGCAGAACATCCAAGGATTGGTCCTAGCAGAAATGTGCTCTTGTGACATTGTACAGTGGGAAGCGGTCTGAGATTTGAACCTAGATGTATCTAATGATGGTGTTTAGTTCAGTCAGTGCTGGGCCTCCAGGCACATTTCACCTTTACTTTCACTGCTGGAATTTCAAGTAAGGCCCACAGGCCACATGCACTTGGAGTGGTGCCACATCTGCTAGACACTTTCAGTTTCTCTGCTCCAGCGAGCATGGCCCTAAAAAGACCATACTGCAGGACAGGGCTGCCTGCATAATTCTTCCAGAGATAAAGTACAACCCTCTGTCCGGGGACTCATCAAACTGTAAGTTTCCTCTTCCCGCTTGACCAGTGTGTGCCCAGCCAGACCTGTGCAGACCCGCCTTAACAAGGGCTGCTGTGTGAGGATGGAACAGGGCGTCTCCAGGCTCCAACCCGACTACTGGGGACACTGGACCCCTTCCCTGGTTCCCACGGGAACTGAGGGCCACGCAAGAGCCGCCCCAGGCAGGCCTGCCCTCGGGCTGAGCTGGCACCGTCCTGGTAGCCACGGGGTCACCTTTACTGATCATACTTTCCAGAGAAGAGGAAGGAACAGCCACGGCCTGAGCGCAGAGATGCAGGCTTGGGCTGGTGTCTGGGAGTCGGCCTGCCCAGCCTGGGGGTGGCCATGGGGATTCTCCGCAAGCTGCCTCAAGAAGTAAGAACAGCTCTGATTCATCTCTTTGTAAGAGCCACAGGACATTTGGGCCCTGCTTCTACGTGCACACTGAAGGGACAAAACACTTGCCTGTTCAAAAATGTCCCTTGTGTAGGGGGCACCTGGACAGGGCCGTCCCCCTGCTGTGCCATTTCCAGTCTATCTGCATTCCTGAGGCAGGATTTCCTGCAGGTGAGGCTCTAGCTTTTGAGAGAAGTGGAAGAGGACTTTCTCCCTGGGACTGGGTAGGAGGCCGGAGAGCAGAGCGTGGGGGGCGGGGTGGGGGCGGGGAGCCCCCCCCACCCTCAGGCCTCCTTCAGAGATGGGAGGATTCCCACACCACTGTTCACACATGACCCCTCAGAGGCCAGGCCCAAGCTGGAGCTGTGGGCTGGGTTCCTGGGCCCTCCTGGGAAGGTCGATCAGAACAACAGAATGCATGCAAGCGAAATAGAGGCAGGCATCCACTTTAGCCAAAATGAATAAGGACATTTAGGAAGACACAGGAAGCTGGAAACAAAAGGTATGTGCAGATGCGCAAAAGTCCAGTGTATCATTCACATCCCCATC
Organism: Delphinapterus leucas; assembly: GCF_059928025.1. NCBI lineage: Eukaryota > Metazoa > Chordata > Mammalia > Artiodactyla > Monodontidae > Delphinapterus > Delphinapterus leucas. The sequence continues at coordinate 39,201,139 of NC_143147.1, forward strand.
TGTGCAAAACACTTGAGAAAGACTCTGACAAAACAACACATGAATCCACGAGAGACCTCGGGAAGGACAAAGACGAAGTGACCCCCGAATCTTGCCATTTTTAACAACAAAGGTGCGATCTCGCTCCGGCTGCCGGTCCCTTCTGAGCGCTGAGCTCACTTCTGTGTTCTCTTCAGTGTGGACCTGTTTGGCATCTAGGTCCATCTGTGTGCTTTTATCGCTTTCATTTTATGTTGATTTTTTTTTTTTTTTTTTTTTTTTTACGTTGCTGTTTCCTCTTTTTCTGTTCCCTGGCCAACTGGTTGAGTCAAGTTCCCATTCATTCTGTTTCCCACTTGCTCAGCTAAGGAATTCTCCTGCCCTCTCCTAAATGCAGCTAAATATGGGGGCCCACCCTTTCCTTTCATTCCTAAAAGAACACACGTTTCTCTCCTATTATTTGAAAACAACACGCCAACTAAGGATGATAGGACAGATATGTAGAAAGTGTGGGTCCCCAGTGACTGGGGAGCTTCGTTGTTAACCCCAAACAGTCTATTTAGGGGCTTATTTTACAAGAGAGAGGAACAGCTTCCCTATCTGCCTCTGGTATTTGGGATTTTCTGTTTCATGCAGCAGTGATAGATTATACTGTTCTGTCTGTCCCTGTGGGAAAATTACATAGTCCCACTTTACTGAGGACAGGCTTGGCCATATGACTGGATTTGACCAATGAAAACCTAGCAGAAGAGACCTCTGCCACTTCAAGAGAAGCTTTGAGAACCACTGTGTTATTCCACCATTTTCTCTTTTCTTTTGCCATGAGCCCAGCAATGCCCTGCATAGGAGATGCTCTAACAGTCCAGGTCGCAAGGTGAAGGGCACATGGGACAGAGCTGTAGCCCCTTCACCATGGACCACTTGTGTGAGCAGAAACTGAATCTTGCAAACCCCTGAGATTTCGAAGTTATTTCTGAACACATAACCCAGTCTATTCAGACTGATATAATCGTCAAATGTAATCCTAGCTCCTGGTGTTTGTGTCTGAAATAGATTTTACTTAACAAAGCATCACGCCATCTAATATTTAATCAACACCCTGGACTTATAATTAACTTCAATTTCCTGGAAAGTGACGAGGACATAGATTAGGTCATCTTCCCAGAACCGCACAGCCAGTAGGGGGAGCAGAGCCAGATTTCAAACTCAGGACTGAATCCCTTGCTCATTTTACGGCAAGTAGCTGCCACATGAGACAGTTCCAGCCTCCCTGGCACCGCGACCGAAGCGCACGAGGGACTGGGCTCCTGCGTGGGGTTTTCTCATTTAATTTCATTTTCAGCTGGAGCGGCACATAGTACTAGGTTTCTGACTGTTACCTTTGGAGTCGGACGTATCACAAAATAAGTATCCTCCAGCCCCCTAACTTCCCATGCTTTAGCAAAAAAGGAGGAAAAAGGTAACTGTCAATGCCCAACTCCTGCTGCCAAACTGGGCATAAAAATTAATGCCCAGTTTAAATGCTCCATACTTTCTGAATTAGAGGCCTGAATAATCCATTTCCTGAATGCAGGGGGAGGTTATCCTCAGTCTCACCTTTGTGCAGGAATTCTAGGCTTCTTGCGAGATTCAGACCTCAGGGCTGTGTACTTAACAGAACAGGGTCCCCATTATCCAGGAGCCCAGGGCACACTGACTGTCTGCTTCACACTTCAGAGTCTGGCAGAATGGCCACCTTCTCCAGGAAACCCAGGCAGTCCCAGCTGGCTCTCCGGGAGAGAGCAAAACTTTTTCAAGGGCCCCTTTCACGAGGGGAAAAAAATCCTTCTTACACTGGCATAAACCTAACCATTCAAGGGCCCCTCACAAATTTTTACACAGGACTTCAGCAGGGGAAGGGAGGAGGTGGGAAACAAAGGAAGAAGAGGGAAGAAAGGAACTCCTTGAAATTGATACTGGACGTGAACAAGAAAATTGTACAAGTTGATGGTGGGGGGAAGAGGTGAGGGAAAGCAGGGAAAACCACCGAAAGTCCCACAGACTAGATGGTTCGTTTTTATCTTGACAGTTTCCCTACCTGAGCTTTTCCGTAAATGGATTTCTAGATCTCCAGGCTATAATTTGGGGGCTAGTTAATGAAAAAATGTTGATTTGGACCAAAGCACACTCAAAATCTCGGCTTGGGACTCCCCTGGTGGCTCAGTGGTTAACAATCCGCCTGCTAATGCAGGGGACACGGGTTCGAGCCCTGGTCCGGGAAGATCCCACATGCCGTGGAGCAACTAAGCCCCTGCGCCACAACTACTGAGCCTGTGCTCTATAGCTGGCGAGCCACAACTACTGAGCCCACGTGCCACAACTACTGAAGCCCATGTGCCTTGAGCCCGTGCTCCACAACAAAGACAAGCCACCGCAATGAGAAGCCCGTGCAGCACAAAGAAGAGTAGCCCCCGCTCTCCGCAACTAGAGGAAGCCCGCGTGCAGCCACGAAGACCCAATGCAGCCAAAAGTAAATAATAAAATAAAAATAAATAAATTAGAAAAAAATAAAGCTCTGCTTCTCAAAAGCTGATTTATTGCCTCCTGCTCCTCTTGGAACTTCCCTTTAAAAGAGGGATGGTGTGGTTTTCTGATAAAGGCTCTTCTCCACCTCCATGTCCATTCTGAGGCGTACAAGTTAGGGACCACCATCCCCTAGCCTGGGCAAAGCTGGCATCAGGAATAGGGGAAAATCTTGGTGGGCTGGAAAGCGTAAAATAAGAGTGTGCCAAAGCAGCTGCCGAAACACCCACAGGTGGTGAGTCTGTTGGGGTGTCTGGGTTGCTACCTGCATGGTAGAGAAGGCAGTGTTGCTACCTCGCCCATGGAAGTGCCTCTCTGTAGGCTGGATGGGGCTTCCTATCTTAGTTTGGACTTGGATCAAGATTTCTGAGATGGCTTGAAAAGTCAGATGCTAAGAGGTGTCTAGAGGCTTGACAACAAGATGAATCACAGAGCCCTAGAGGAGTGAGACTTTCCCCTGAACAGCATCCCACCCTGAACTCAAGGATTAATCTCTTCACATTCAGCCTTTGACCCTAATCAGCTAGCCATGAACAGATTTAACAGCACGTGTTCCCTGGCACTAAGAAGTTAATCCAGGTTGGAGACATGGATTTCTTTAGAGCTTGTGGGATTCATAAAAGCGTAAGAAACCCCAACGTCACCTGCAAGACTTTGAGCAGGACTCTTCACCACATGCTGTCCTGACACAGAGGAGAGGGTTTGCCCAGCTCCTGGTATCACAGGCACTTTCTCTCAAAGTAAGGATGAGTTGGGCAGAGGCTCAAGTCACCTCCATAACTGATGGGGTATCTGTTAGCGATTGCTGTGTAACAAACCATCCCAAACTAGCCTAGGCTGATCATGGCTTGTCTTGCTCATGCCTCGCTCATGCCTCTCTTGTCAGCTGGTAGAATGGCTGGGCCCGGCTGGTCTAGGATGGCTTCCCTCACATTGCTGGCTTTTGGCTGCAGCAATGGGGGTGACTGAGTCATGAATCTCTCATCATCCAGCAAGCTAGCCCAGGCTTATTCTCAGAGAATGAGCAGAAGTGGGAAATGCTTTGAAGCCTAGGCACAGAACTGACTCAGTGTCACTTTTACTACCTTCTACCAATCAAAGCAAGTCACGAGGTCAGCCTGGATTCAAGGACTGGGGCAATCATCTCCACCCCTTGATGCGAGAAACTGTGAAGTTATATGATCAGTGCTGTAGGTAAAGGCAGATGTGGAGAATTAAGGCCATGTTTGTAATCAGATGTGGAGAATTAAGGCCATGGTTGTACACAAATGGATTAGCTGTATTTGTGAGATGGCTGACCCAGCCCATGGGTGTGATGTATGCCCTGGAACCCAAGTCATCTCTGTGTGAAGAGACTAGACTCACAGAGGAATCAGACCTCAGCCTTGACCTCATTGAGGCCGTGTCCCTAAGCAAGCAATTGTAGGGCCAAAGGGTTTCCCACATTCAAAATATTGCCTAGGAATTCTTCTCTCAGTACCTTTTGAGTGCTTCCTGCATTTCACAGAAAGGGAAACCATACAATCAAGTCTTTCAATTTTTTCTTTTTGAAGCAAGGTTTGAACTACCTAAGTCTTCTTTTTTGGAAACACCAGATCACAGTATGTCTGCTCTGTAGTTTCATGGGTTCCTGCTGACTCCCTAAGACACTGCATACATGAAGAGATAGGAGGAGTAACATAAGCTTTGTGGCTTAAGGGTTATAAATCAAGCTTCATAAATCTGGGGCACAAATGTGACCTACTAAGAACAGCAGTGAACAATGGTTCCTGTCTACAGTTATTGAGATCAGGGCTCTCAAGCACTCGACTTGGATGTATGAGTTGGTCTTCAGTGATGACCTTGAAGATCTCTAGGACCACCTGCACAAGCCAATAATGCCTCCAACTCTGGGGAGAAAAACAGCAACACTAGTGGGATGGCTGGATTCTCTGATCACCCCACACTCACCCCACCCCTGGGTGATCCTATGGAAAAGTGAAAAGTTGCTTTTCACCAAAAAGGTCAATGGGGCTGGTTGCTTGCCTATAAGTTGTTCCTCACTGCCCCCCACACTCTGCTTTCTTCCATGCCAACAGAACCTTAATTTAGTTCCAGTACAGGTAGCAATGTGTTTTGGCAAGGTGGAACCCTCCCCAGCCCCAGAGAGTGAATGATGGATTGGTCCAAGCTAACCAATGTAACACATTCTCCTGTGCTAGTGATTGGTTTAAGGATGGACCTATGACCCACTTTCTGGCCAACAGCACTTAAGAAGTCGGCTGAGGGCTTCTGAGAGAGAGTTCCCCCTAATACAAGGAGAGAAGGACTAGGAGAAACCTTCACTCCTTCCTTCCTGCTTTTAGATTTCATTGTTAGGGGAGCAAGTGCTGTTTGGAGGCGTGTCAATCAACCTCTCACCACAAAGGGAAGGCCAAGAGAATCTCTCGAGGGTAACCCAACCAAGCTCCGACACCACTGAGTTGCAGGGCCAAGCTGGAAGCAGGGATAGAAACCCCTATTGTTTAAGCCACATTAATTAGATATTAAGTTACCTGCAGCCAAAAGCATCCTAACTAATGCAGTTAGGGATCATGGAAACTCTGTAACACGTGAACTGAACGTATGGCTATTTCACTTGCAGGGCTTTGGGGGTTGCCGTATCTCCCTGAGGTGTGTGTATATATGTATAAAAGGTGGCAGTGGCAGGTAAAGGCAAACGATCTAATATCTGTGGTCTGGAAAAGGAAGCTATGGCAGTTCTATCAGTGTGTTGTGTCTGCTCTTCAGGGAAGGTTTGAGATAGAAACTTATCCTCTTTGGCAGAACATAGGAGGTTTAGCTAACTTCTACCTAATCTGCCCATTTGCTCTTTTTTCTATACCATTTGGTTAGCCATATTGATAATGTCTCTTTTAGGAATGAGGCTTGGGTATCCATCCGTCAACCAGACCGCCAATCAGTCTTGATGATGTGTGCCTTCAGTCTCAAGAGGTAACTTCAGGGTCTATGTACACGCTTGCTCCACTGTGTGGCAATTGTTTAATTTTTTTTTTCTGTGTCCGTCTTCCATGTTGGATTATGAGCAACTCACTGGCAGGAACCATATCTTTAACCTCAGTATTGCTAAGTTTGGCACAGGATCTGGACCATACAGTGCGCTTCACAGATGATTTTTTGAAAGAAAGAAAGAATGAGTTATATACAAAATTATTTGTAAATGCAAGTCCCACCAGGAGTAGATGACTTTTATGGCTACAGAATGACTTACTTTCTATCTGACTGCCTGAAAAAACTCTAATTAGGGATATTAGGATATCTTATCCCATTTTTAAACCTAACACATCCCAAAATACACTTTAAGGGGAATCAGCCCATCTTTCCATGTGCTTTTTGTGGCATAGTTTGTGCCTAGAAAGCCTTTTTTAATGGGAAAGATGATGCTTCCTAAAGCAGTTCTCCTACTAAATGTGAAGGCGAGAAGTGGAAATATTATTCTCAGAGTTAAAAAAAAAAGATTTTTCATAAATTCACTAAGTAGTGTGTTTGAACTAACTTTAAAAGCTGACAAGGAAACAAGATAAAATATATTTATATCTCTGCTAACCATCTCTCAACATGTCAGTTCCTCTGCAGCCTCCTTGAGATCCATGAGAGACAGCATGTAAGCTGTTCTTTAGACGGCCATCTGAAAACTCATCAAATAGCAAGGTGGGAAGAACAAAATCACCTCCAAAATTTTTGAATTGCATTGATCTGTGGCATAAGCCCTCTCCACAGGAAGAGAAATGATGGATTTGAGACTCACAGGAGGATTCGTTTAAAGTGCTTTGTGTTTTGTTTTGTTTTTTAAATTTATGTATGGAATTGCCCGGGAGTAGCAAATAGACTTTATTTGCTGTATTTCGAGGAAGATAAAATTATCAGGACTGTCTATGTATTTCAAAGCTAGGGAAAACACAAACAGCTTTGAAGCCTCTCCTCCTGGACTTTTTTGTCCTAATCTTCTAAGATATGGTTTTGATAATGTTTATTCTTTTCTTCTTTCTAAAACAGTTGAAAGTACCATTTTTCTCAGTTAAAATAGCAATCTGAAAATAAATAAATAAATAAAGTAGCAATCTGATTTTTAATTACATCAGGTAAAGTACCCATTGAACACCACAGATTATTTAAATGATTTCAAAAGGACAAGCAAAAATTTCTGAACAGCATGGCCACCCTTCTCGCCAAATATCCCTTCTCCTCCTCTCCCTAACCCTGGGCGCTCCCACCAGCAGCACACCCTACTCTTTGTGGGTGGGTTTCTCATTTGGACTCATACACACCATCTGGACAAGTTTTTCTGCTGTGTTTCCCCAATAACTAAAGAGATAAGCCATTTCCATCTGCTTGGAGATAATTTGTAGACTTCTTAAGATTGGTGGTCAGGGGCTTCCCTGGTGGCGCAGTGGTTGAGAGTCCGCCTGCCGACGCAGGGGACACGGGTTCGTGCCCCGGTCCGGGAAGATCCCACATGCCGCGGAGCGACTGGGCCCGCGAGCCATGGCCGCTGAGCCTTCGCGTCGGGAGCCTGTGCTCCGCAACGGGAGAGGCCGCAGCAGTGAGAGGCCCGCGTACCGCAAAAAAAAGAGTGATGAGATCAAGCAGCCATAATAGCGTGAATAGATGCAGCTTCTCCTGCCCACCTGGACCCCACAGAGGTGGCCCCCACCTCACAGTTGGTGATCTCCGTACCCTGCACGAAGGGAGGGATTTGGTAATTCAGAGGAGTAGACTTGCTATCTTTTAGAGCATTTTGGGGGGAGCCAAAAGAGGCCCGTACCTCACAAAGGTGGCCTGGACCTTACGGAGGCATCATGTCAGAACTTTACCATAAAAATACTTTCTTTCTTCACTACTGTTATTAGCTCCACCTTTCTATACCTTGCTGCACCATCAGGCGTGCTGACCAGGGCCTAGTGTTGCCAGCATACCCCACGCCCTACTCCCAAGCTCCCCGTGGCTCTCCAAATGCGTCCTTCGCTTTCTCACGTCTCTTATTTTCCTTCTGCTGTTTGCTCTGCCCGCAATCCCCTCACCATTCTTTGCCATCTGGCAAATTCCTATCATCCCTGATGGCCCAAGAAAACACCCTCTCCTCTGTGATGCTTTCTCCTACCTCCCTGAGGTAACCCTGAGGAACAGACGTACCGTTCTGTGATGACTCAGACATACCTCCCTATGTCATTGGTCCCTTGTGCTATGATTGTTCACAAACACGTCTGCTCCCTGCCTGTGGCCTACCCTCTGGGGAGGGATTTGGTTTTATTTGGCTGGTTATTCCCATCGCCTAGTCCCTCAAATGTTTCCTGGATGAATGAATAGATGGATGAATGAATACAGGAATTCAATCAGTGATATTGAGCAGGTGAGCACTGTTCTGCATTTGGCCGGTGTCCCGTTCCTGTAAGTAAAGTGTGCGTGTGTCTACAGAACCAGCAAAGCAGAGGCACCAAACCTCACACCGGTCAGAATGGCCATCAATTCAAAAGTCTACAAATAATAAATACTGGAGAGGGTGTGGAGAAAAGGGAGCCCTCTTACACTGTTGGTGGGAATGTAAATTGGTGCAGCCACTATGGAGAACAGTGTGGAGGTTCCTCAGAAAACCAAAAATAGAGTTGCCATATGATTCAAGAATCCCACTCCTGGGCATATGCTCAGACAAAACTCTAATTCAAAAAGATACATGCACCCCCTTGTTCATAGCAGCACTAGTTACAATAGCCAAGACATGGAAACAACCTAAATGTCCATCGACAGATGAATGGATAAAGAAGATGTGGTACATATATACAATGAAATACTACTCAGCCATAAAAAAGAATGAATTAATGCTATTGCAGCTACATGGATGGACCTACAGGTTATCGTATGAAGCGACATAAATCAGAAAGAGAAAGACAAATACCATAGGATATCACTTATATGTGGAATCTAAAATATGACACACATGAACTCATCTATGAAACAGAAACAGACTCACAGACATAGAGAACAGACTTGTGGTTGCCGAGGGTGGGGTGGGGGAGGGAAGGACTGGGAGTTTGGGGTTAGCAGATGCAAACTAGTATATATAGAATGGTTAAACAATCCTACTGCATAGCAGAGAGAACTATATTCAATATCTTGTGATAAACCATAATGGAAAAGAATATGAAAAAGAATGTACATATGCGTATAACTGAGTCACTTTGCTGTACACCAGAAACTAACACAACATTGTAAATTGACTATACTTCAATAGAATTTTTAAAAACAGAAGCAGAGACACCAAAATGTAAGTGGGAAAATGCAAACCCAAGTCCTGTATCAGATACCACTGAGCTCCCTCCTGGTGGGGCTGGATGGATATTAGGTGCCCTTTCACCCTGAGGTGTCTCCAAGCCTCTATGCCACCAGACTGAGGCCTTTCCCAATCCCCGCTAGACAGTCCCATCTGATGATTTGATTTTTTTTTTTTCAGTTTTGTTTCCTCCTGTGTTTTTCCCCCCAGTGAAGCTCTCTCTGCAGGAGAGTCTCTCCTATCTTCCCGGTTTGATTCCGTCACTATGAATATACATGCACATCAAAAGGTTTAATCAGATCTGATGATTTGATTTCCACCTCCATTTTCAGGAGTGGGGGCCTGGCCCTCCTCCACATCCACTTACTGGTTGCGGCCTTGCCTTTGCCAACTCCTCGCCAATCCCCCTCTTCTGTGGGCTTCTTGGGGTACTCTGCATCCCCAGCTCTAAAACCCCCGGGCCTGATGGGCCTTAGATAACCTGACGTGAGGAGCACCATGGAATCCCATGGCCGACGGGACCTTTTGGACTTGAATGGGATCCTCTCTCACATCTACATTCACCTGCCCCTTTATGCACCTGAAGCGTCCACTGGTTCTCCCTCTCCTCAGCCCACTGGGCAGCCCACTCCCATGGCCAGAGGTGAAGGGCGGTGGGGTGGGGGGAAGGAGAGCAGTCAGACACTGGGGCGGACAGATCAGGGCTTGGACTTTGGCCCTGGCACTGGGAGGGGAGTAACCTTGGGGAAGTCGCTTCATCTCAGTTTCCTCACCTGTCAAAGGGAAAACCACCACCTCATAGGAAAGGCAGAACTAAGTGACCTAACTCAACAGATGCACAAAACAATATCAACTCTCCCTTCTGTTTTGAGGCCCAACCTGTTCCTAGATTTCTCCCTTTCCTTTCCCTACTGACCCTTGAAGCCCAGGGTTCAGAGAGACTCACGGTCCAAGCCTTAGGCAGGAGAGGCGCTCTCCCGAGGGCCCAGTTCCCCGCACCCTGGGGAGGGCAGGGCACATTAATCAAAGGGACCCGGCAGCAGACATGAGGGGCAGACTAGGGTGCAGAGGGCACAGCACATTTTGATCAAACTGAAAAGACCACCGTCATTAGGAAGGGTCATAATGGATTATTCCTCCTGACATGCGCAGGGAAAAGGGACAAAGTGATAAGGGCACAGTGATGTGCAGGAAACCTGGAATTTCGCTTTCAGGCTTGATCCTCTATTCAGGCTGCGTGGGAGGGCACACTTCTGCCGAATGGAGCACCCAGCGTGCCCAGCATTCAGCCTTTGCAGAGAAACAGGTAAGATTCACTTTCTGGTCAGTTCAGCCAGTGCGTGGCAGGATCCTTCAGGAAGAGAGGTGCTCGGTGAGGGTGAAATATCCATTGTGTCTTTACAATTGCCCACCTTTTCTGCCTGCTTCAATTCCTGACTCCACCTCTCGCCTTTTGCCACAGCAGTAAATAGAATGACACGGAGAGCTTCAGCGGCACTGTCCTCAATTTCCAGTTTAACTCAGATAGTCTCCTCCTGTGCAAAGAAAAAAAAATTCCCCAGGTGTACCCTTCAAGACAAAAAGTACTGAGTTACTTGTTTGTTTATTTCCCCCCACATCACATGTGGAGGGAGGGGAGGATGATGTTTAACATGAGCTCCTCAGTCCCCATGGTCCCCGTGGTAGGGGAGACAAGGATGGAGATAAATCCTACCAGGACGAGTGTTAAGCCCTGCCACAAAGGGTCGGCGAGGTGCTGCAGAAACATGAGAAATGAATGATTGACAGTCACTAGAGAGTGCACGCTTGAACTGAGTCTGAAAGATGAATCAGCGTTAGCCCAGGTTGACAGATGGGTCAGAAAACATTCTAAATGGAGAGACCAATGTATGCAAAGTTTCAGATGCATGGATTGGCCTGGCTTGTTGGAGAATTTGGTTTGGCTACAATACAGGATATTTGGGGAAATAGCAAGAGCTGGAGCTACCACACATGCCAGACCATTCCAAGGATGCGTGAGACCACCGTGGTCCCTGCCCCCTCTGGGCATGCCCACTGTGAAAAATACACAAGGAGAGAAGTAGTCAGTGCCATGTCATGAAGTGCCTTCAGATGCTGTGTGAAGGAATCTCCTCTTTCATAGTAGGAAATTAGATGGAAAGATTTTAGACAAATGAATGTCGTGCTCAGTTTGACACTGTAGAAAGTTGGTGGAAGATGGAATGGAGAAGGATAACCCTAGGGACAGGGGACCAAGTAGGTTACTGTGATAATCCAGGGAGGATATGACAATGGTCTAAACTAGGCAAGAGAGGTTTGCCTGATTTGCAAATGATTTGGCTGGACAACCACACCCTGACTCCATAGTGAAGATTTCTCTCTCTCTCTTTTTTTTATTGTGGTAAAATACACATAACATAAAATTTACCATTCTAACTATTTTAAAGTGTACAATTCAATAGCATTTAGTACGTTCACAGAGTTGTAAAACTATCACCACAATCTAGTTCCAGATCATTTTTGTTACCTTAAAAAGAAACCCCATACTTAGTAAGCGGTCACTTCCCATCCCCTGGCAACCACTAACCCTTTTTCTGTCTCTATGGATTTTCCAATTCTGGATATTTCATATAAATGGAATATGTAGCCTTTTGTGTCTGTTCTTTTTCACTTCGCACACTGTTTCCAAACTTCATCCATGTTTTAACGTGTATCGGTACTTTGTTCATTTTTTATGGCTGAATAATATTCCATTGTATGGATGTGCCATGTTTTGTTATCCATTCATCTCTTGATGGACTTTTAGGTTGTTTCTATCTTTTGGCTACTGTGAACAATGCTGCTCTGAACATTCATGTACAAGTATTTTTTAATTCCTGTTTTCAATTCTTTTGGGTATATACAAGGGAGTGGAACTGCTGAGACTCTTTTTTAACTTAAACATGGTAGTTCCCGAGAAAGGATTATGAATCCAAGTGGTATTATTCCTTTCAGTTGTGATCCTAGTGGGATCAATTTTAATTGCTTAGGACCTGCCTCCTTCTCAGCAAGAAGTGATTTCCAGGTGGGGTCTGGGTTTTCTGAAGTGGCCATGGATGCAAATTGGCTTGGACTCCTTGACCTAGAGACCTATGGTCAAATCTCCTGACTAAAACAGAATGCATATTGTCAGTCCTGATTTCCTGTCTAGATAATTCAAGGAAGGCCTGAGGGGACCAGTGTTGATAATGAGAGACTCTCAGCTTCTGAACTCAGCACGTGTTTCAAGATATTGGATGATTATCATTCCATGGACATTTGGAGGACAAACGTAACACTATTTCCTCCATTAGCCTTGGTATGGTTTTCTAGAATGGCCAAATTAAATTTAGAAATACCTTAGCCCTCTTGGTTTTCTATGTGAGTTTGGGGAGTAATAAATGATGCCTGAATTTTTCTATTTGTACTGGTATGGCCTAGTGGACCTGACAGACAGAACTGAGTTTAAATCATGCTATTTCCCAGCTATCTGACCTCTGAGCCTAACATCCCTCATCTGTAAAAGAAAAGTAGTAATATCATCTATATCAGGATGTTTTGGTTTTGGCTGAGGCCCCAAAGTGCTGAGGGAAAAAAAACATGTGGCAAGTATCTCTCTCCTTCCAAAATGAAGGTGCTAGTATACATTTGTAGGACTTATAAGGAGGCATCCTGAAACTGATTTTGTGACCCCTACACCTACCTGCCTCAAAGTTATACAGAAGCTGAAGTTGTAAAGGCCAGAAGTTGAAATTAGATTTCTTTGGATAGAGTTGTCAGTGGGTAGGAGTTGTATTCTTCCCCTGAAAGAGACCTAAGGAATGTTTCCCTCTAGCTACAAGTTTGGTGAGATGGTTCTAAGGAAACTCTGACTCCTATAAATTGGGAATAAGGCAAGAATGTGTACCCTCACCAATCCGATCAAATATTTTACTGGAGGTCTTAGCTAGTGCGATAAGGCAAGAAAAAGAAATAAAAGTCACATGGATTATAAAAGAAGAAATAAAACTCTATTCAACGATGACATAATTGTGTACATAGAAAATCTCAAAGAATCTGCAACATAAGCTACTAGAGCTAAGCAAGTGTAATAAAATTGCAAGATAAAAAGCCAAAAATCAATTTTATTTCATTTTGCAGCAATTAACAATGGGAAATTTAAGAATTTTTAAAAAGTACTATTCACAATAGCATCCAAAAACTCAAAATATTTAGGTGTAAATCTAATAAAATCTGTACAAGATCTGCATGCTAAAATGTACAAAACATTAATGAAATAAAAAAGAAGACCTAAATAAATGGATGGTTCATGGATTAAAAGACTCAGTATTGTTAAGATGGCAGTTCTTCTCAAACTGATCTATTGATTCAATGCAATCCCAATCAAAGCCCAGGAGGATTTTTTTTTTTTTTGTACAAATTGGCAAGTTGATTCTAAAACTTATATGGAAAGGCAACAGATCTAGAACAGTCAAAAGAATTTTGAAAAAGAAGAACAAAATTGGAGGACTCACAGTAACTGATTTCAAGGCTTACTATAAAGCCAAGGTAAACAAGATAGTGTAGTATTGTCTAAAGGATATACACAGATCAATGAAACCAAATAGAGAATCCAGAAATAGACCTATACATACATGGTCAACTGATTTCCATCAAAGGTGTAGACAAATCAATGGAGAAGAGAGTTTTACAATAAATGGTGCCGAAACTATTAGACATCTGTATGCAAAAGTGAACCCTGTTCTATACCTTGCACCATATATAAAAATTAACCCCACATAGGTAATAGACTTAAATGTGAAGCCCTGAAAAACTTCTATAGGAAAATGTAGGAGAAAAACCATTGTGATCTTATGTTAGGCAGCCTGTAGTTACAAAATTATAATAAAAGCATGATCCCTAAAAGAAAAAATTGAGGTATTAGATTTCATCAAAACTGAAAACGTCTGCTCTTTGAAAGACACTGTTAAGAGAATAAAGTACTAGGGATGTAATCTACAGCATGATGACTATAGTTAACACTGCTGTATGATATATATGAAAATTGTTGAGACAGTAAATCCAAAAAGTTCTCATCACAAGAAAAGAAAGTTTTTTCTTTTTCCTTCCTCATCCTTCTTCTCCTTCTCCTTCTTCTCCTTCTCCTTCTCCTTCTCCTTCTTCTTCTTCTTCTTCTTCTACTTTTTCTTTCTCTTTTGACTCTATCTTTATGAGATTATGGCTGCTAACTAAATTTATAGGGGCAATCATTTCACAATACATGTGAGTGGAACCACTATGCTGTGCACCTTAAACTTATAGTGTGATGTCAGTTATATCTCAAGAAAACTAGAAAAAATCAACACAAACACACACACAAATAAAAACATCAAATTGTTATTGAGTCTCAAATTCTTAACTGATTTACAAATTGGAAGATTTTAAGTGGTCATCTCATAGTATCTAAACAAATGAGCTGGTAGAGGAAAATATTTTCCAGACCTTTTATTTTTTCTTTACTAGATGAGATTTAAATCTTACTAAAAATAAATCATCTACAATATCTTAAAAAAGAGAGAATGAAAGACAAGCCACACAATTGAAGAAGATATTTGCAAAATACATATCTGATCCAAAATATATAAAGAACTCTCAAAATTCCATAATAAGAAAACAAACAACCCAATCAAAAAAAGGCAAAGATTTCAACTGACACAGCATCAAAGATGATATATGGATGGCAAATAAGCACATGAAAAGATGCTCGGCATCATTAGTTATTATGAAAATGCAAACTGAAACTGTAAGATACCACTACACACCTATTAAACTGGCTAATTTTTAAAAATTGACAATACCAAGTGCTGATAAATATATGGGGCACTGGATCTTTCACACAGTGCCAGTGGGAACGCAAAATGGTACAGGTGCTGTGGAAAACAATTTCTTACAATATGACCAGGCAATCCCACAATCCCACTCTTAGGTACTTAAGTGAAATGAAAACTTATGTTCACAAAAAAACCTATCCACGAATGTTTACACTGGCTTTATTCGTAATTGCCAAAACCTGGAAACAATTCAAAAGCCCTTCAGTTAGTGAATAGGTAAACAAACTGTGGTACATCCATAGAACAGAATCCCACTCAGCAATAAAAAGGAACAAATTACTAATCCTCAGGACAACATGGATGAATCTCAAAAACATTATGTTAAGTGAAAGAAGCCAAACTCAAAGGCTATGTGTTGAATGAATCCATTTATATGACATTCTGGAAAAGACTAAATTTTAGGGACAGATAACAGATCAGTGGTTGTCAGGAGCTGGGGGAGAGGGAAGGAGCTGATTTCAGAGACAGAGAGGGAATTTGGGGGTGATGAACTGTTCCATGTCTTGACTGTGATGCTGGCTATATTATCGTATGCATTTGTAGAAACTCATAGAACTTGACACTCAAAAGGTGAACGTTGCTATGTATATATTTCAATTTTTAAAAAATATGATTGAATTTTTTTAAAGTGGGGATTGGGGGATTGAAGATGAAAAGGGCAGACGTTTGAATTTCTTTGGAGACAGTTGTGGTGTGATGTGTCTCACTTTCCTCTTGGGGAAAAAGTAGGGGGTGCTTCCCCCTCACCTGAAGTCCAGTAAGAGAAGCTCCGAATAGACCACCCACTAAGAGTTCACTATGTGCCCTTTGTGGTTGGAAGGCCACAAGGACTGGAACCTTGACTCAGGCTTGAAAGCAAAGTCACAGGGTTGGCTGAGGCCGCCTGGGCAGCGGAGAAATCACTATGTTGCAGGAATCAGTGTAATACTACGAAAGCTGAAAGCATGCGGTACCAGATCCCTCCAGGAAGGGTGGGGTGGTTTTAAAAGCACACTGTCCACCAAGCTCCCTGCAAGGAGACCTGAGCAGAAGCAGGTAGAGGGAAAACTGTCAGGTGTCCAGCTGAGGGGGGTGGGGCATAAGCAGTTAGCCTAAGAGAGCTACTACCTGGACAAAGGATTCCACTGTAGGGATCCGGGGATGGGGGACCTAGAGGACCCCATGGCAGCCCATGAGAGACATGCCAGCTCTAGGCATCCACCCCAGTGGCACCACGGTCAGATCAGACCTTTCATTCCTCTTCCATGACCCTGGTGGAGCCAAAGGGAACCTGGTGAGGGGGGTAGAGGTAATGGGAAGGACTCACAAGGGAGAAGCAGCCAGCAAAGCTGCTACAGATTTCTGGAAGCTCCAGATCAGAGAATCCGTTTCTAGAACTCAATAAGAGGGAGATGAAATATAATGAAAGTCATTTTTTTTTTTTTTAGATAAACATGAATTATTCACCAAAGACCTAAATTTTGTTTTGTTACAGCTTCACATTTATCAAGGAGAAAAAAACATTTTTTTTCCTTTTTTGTCTCCATCTCTGGGGGGTAAGTATGACCTCAGCTTGCTCAGTGCTACAAACATTCAGTGTAATGGTCACCTTTAATCGTGGAAGAGGTGAACTGACCACGGGTCAGGGTGCTAAACAGTGTGGTTATTTACATACTTCTTGTAACCGTTGTGAATGATAATGCCCATACGCCTCTGCTGCCTGAAAGTAGCGAATCGTTCTCGCCAAGAGAGAAAAACATACGACTTTTTGTGATGATCTTAAGGTTCAGCTCTTACACTCTTAAAAGGATGTCAGTGGTCTACTCAATATACTTGCTGAAGTCTGACCTTAACATGTAAAGTGAGAGGGTAAAGTTCTTTCTGAACCTGGGTGGGAAGGGAATGAAGGTGAGGTGGTCATGGGGCCAAAGAGTTAAATCCAAGGATGGATTTGAGCCCATGCCTTGGTTGAGCTCCTGTGTAAGTGACTCCATTTTCATCAAGGGCTGTGTTTGTCTCTCATGACGAGGGGCTTCTGAAGGCTCAGTCACTCTTGGAGGTGACTGGGGTATCGTGAGCTGAGTTGAAGAAGGTGACTCCAATCCTCAGGGAGCGAGAGCCCTCAAGTGTCTGAGCTCACCCTACTGGGAGACTGCAACAGTGTTTATCAACCCAAGCAGTGATGTCAGATTTAATTTTGCTGCCAAGGGCTTTGTAAACCTGTGATAAAGTGTATCCCAGAACCTAAATTACTCTTGTCGTTGTCATTGTCATCCCTGAGATCCGGTCTTTTGTGGTCATCTTCCGTGAAACTGAGTACAGCTGTACCCCACTCCCCGTCCCCCCAGTGAAGGATGACTGGCTTGGTCTGTGTCGACGTGAAGGTAATCTATGATTCTCTCTCTTAGTGTTAATTTACCTCCCCTGAGATTTGGCTTCAGACCTAGGATGGGGAAGGGAAGAAAGTACAAAACATCTCACCTCTGTGTATCCTGAGTGTGTCTAAGTGCATATAAAAAATATTCATATTAATTTTAGTCCTCATTACTCAGCTGGTACAATAAGTATTGGGTTATTTTTCTGTGTCCCTGGATCAGCTAGGACTCCTTTTTGCAAGTGTTAGAAAACCCAACTTGAGGCTCATGTAACTGAAAAGACCAGACATTGAGGAAAGCTTTAGGCATCGCTGGATCCAAGGGTTTAAATCAAGGCTTCGAGACTCAGTCTTTAATTTCTCTTTCTTTTGCCTCATGCCTAAACCAATCACTCCATCCACTTATTTAGAATATAAGGAATGACCCAGTCTGGGTCATTTCCTCAGTCTTTGAACCCAGGACTAGGTAGTCAGCTCCAACTGAACCACAAGACCAAATGTGAGAAGGGGTAGGGCACCCCAAAGAAAATTGAGGGTGCTGTCATCTGAAGGAAAGAG
The DNA here is from genome assembly GCF_059928025.1 of Delphinapterus leucas. Classification (NCBI taxonomy): domain Eukaryota; kingdom Metazoa; phylum Chordata; class Mammalia; order Artiodactyla; family Monodontidae; genus Delphinapterus; species Delphinapterus leucas. Next base: position 39,218,786 of record NC_143147.1, read on the forward strand.
ATTGGATGTTTGGCAGAAAAGCTACAGTTGTTAACAGCAAATCTTGGCTTTGGCTTTTCTGAACTCTGAAAGTTTGGGCAAGTTAGTAAATGTTGCTGTGCTCATTTTTTAAATTGGGAAAATACAAGTCCATACTAAAGGACGTCAAACAATTAAATGAAGTAATGTACGTTAGAATGCTTAGTGCAAAGTAGACACTCAATTAAATGTCATTTGCTACAATAATGATAATAATCACATCAATTTTTATTATTAAAACTCCCTGATAGATAATAAATTAATATCTGTATTTTCAGTATCTAGTATAATGCCCAACAAATAGTAAACATGCAACAAATTCCTGTGGAATAAGTGAATGAATGAATGAATGAATAAGGACACACAAACCTTGAAATCATCACATTATCTCTGTTTATAAAGAAAATATACATCGGTTAGGTTAATTTTATTTTAGGTTTATTAGTTTACTAATTGACGTTAATTTTATTTTATTATTTTGAAATGTATCATACATATAGGTGAGTGAATAAAACATGTAAGTACATGCTAAGGAATAATAATGTGGTAAGATGCAAGTGACTAGCAACCAGGTCAAGAATGAATATTGGTGCCCTTCCCCAACTGCAACTCCCTCTCTCCCAACAGAGGTAGCCATTATCCCAATGTTCTGTGACAATCATTCTCTTGTTTCACTTTACAGTGTTACCAGTTATGTATCCATCCCAAAATAATATAGCTTAGTTTTATCTTTTTTTAAACTTTATCAACATCATATCATACTGTATGTATCCATTTCTCTTTGGCATCTTTTGCTTCAACACTGTATTTTGACACTCTCCTATGTCAATGGGTGAAACTGCAGTTCATTCCCTTTCAATGCTATACAGCCTTCCATTGCATGTAGTATTCCAATGCTATATAGTAATCCGTAGTATTCCATATATATATATCTGTAAAGTACAAGTATTTTGTTCATTTGGAGGGGACCATTTGTTTTCTTATAAATTTATAACATTTATTTATATATCCTGGATATTTGTCATCCATCAGTTGTATGTGTGAAAAAAAAACATATTCTCCCAACTCTGGCTTGCTTTTATACCCCCATAGTGGTGTCTTTTGATTTATAGAAGTTCTTATAATAAAGACTAATTTATCAGTCTTTTCCTTTATACTTTGTTTTGTTGTGGGTCCTACTTAAGAAATCCTTCCTGCCTCTCAAGATATTTATACCTTTTCTTGTTATCTTCTAACAACTTTATAATTTTGCCTTTCACATTTAGTTGTTAATTCATCTGGACTTGATTTTTGTATATGGTGTGAGATAGGGGCAAGGTTTTATGAATTACAGATAACCAATCATGCCAGCATCACTTATTGAAAACTTCAGTATTTTCTTGCTGTTCTAAGGTGACATCTCTATTATACATCGTGCTCACAATTGTGTGGGTCTTTTTTGAAAAGGGGTTTCTCTGTTTTTTCTAGTCTTTTTTTGAACTTTGTGTCAATACTATGATCTCTTCACTAAAATAGCTTAGTCTTTTTTAAAAATATTTATTTATTTGTTTGGTTGTGCCAAGTCTTAGTTGTAGCAGCAGGCTCCTCAGTTGCGACACGTGGGCTCCTTTAGTTGTGGTAGGTGGGCCCCTTAGTTGCAGCTCGAGGGCTCCTTAGTTGTGGCTCGCCAGCTCCTTAGTTGTGGCACGCATGTGGGATCTAGTTCCTTGGCCAGCGAACACATCTGGGCCCCCTGCATTGGGAGCGCAGAGTCTTAACCACTGCACCATCAGGGAAGTCCCAAAATAGCTTTAGTCTTGATATCTGATATCAGGTCAGGAAAGTCACTCGAATTTATTTTCTTTCTAGAGTGTCTTGGTTATTCTACATCATTTACATGTTCATATAAACTTATTTTGCTTTTTATTTTTAAAAGTATGTTTTATTGAAGTTTACATACACAGAAAAGTACACACATCATAAGTGCAGAGCTCAATGAATGATCACAAAGTGAACAAATCTATGAAACTACTAACCTGGTCAAGAAATAGTAGATTGAAACACATGAAGCTGGTGTTACTGTAAGTTAAAAAAAAAAAGTTTAATATATGCCACGAAGGATTAACCATATAGGATTGATCTCTCACCATAAACAACTAGAAAAACAGACAAAATATATTAAACCACCATTTTCAGACATTGGACAACAGGTAGTATAGGACTATGATGCCTGAGAAAGAACAAAGAAATGAGGCAAGCCCCTTGGCTGCCCCAGCTTACTGGCTGCGGACAGTTTCCAGCTGAAGCTCAAGCCTGGAAAATCCAAAGAGAGCCCAGGATTTTCACTGAATGGAGGGGATAGATATTGGAGTTCAGGGAAACCAAGGCACGTAGAATTTGCAAAGCAGAGTACTGGGAGGAGGCAGAGAGAGAGAACGAGAGTGAGAGAGAGAGCTATCCAGGAGTTTACAGAGAGGTCTTCACGATTCTTTGGGCGAAAACTGATCAGTGCATGTAGGGATTGGCATTTCACAAGGTTGGAGGAAGAACCTCTGGAAAGCAATAGGCCAAAAAATTCCAGCAGTTCATACAGGGCTGAGAACAGTTTGTGTTTCTGCCACCTGGAGTGGTGATGCCTGTAATGCAATGTGAAAGTTAATTTTATGTGTCAAATTGGATGGTAATTTTAGATGAGGTTAGTATTTAAGTTGGTAAACTCTGAGTAATGCAGATTGCCCTCTATAATGTCAGTGGGCCTCATCCAATCTGTTAAAGGCCTGAATAGAATTAAAAGACTGGCATCCTTGAGCAAGAGAGAATTCTCCAGCAGACTGCCTTTGAACATCATCTGTACTATCAGCTCTCTTGGGTCTCCAGGATGCTGGCCTTTGGACTGGAACTGCATCATTGTCTCTCCTGAGTCTCCAGCCTGCCAACACATACTGAATATTTTGGACTTCTTTTCTGGAACTATGCAAGCCAAAAGTCAATGGAACAGCATCCCTAAATTACTGATAGAAATAAAAACCCCTGCCAACCTAAAGTTCTATTGCCAGCAGAAATATCGTTCTAAAGAGTAAAGACTTAAATAAATGAAGAATAAATAGAAACTTTATCAAAGATACCAAAGCTAAAAGAAATCATCACAAGTAAACCTTTGCTATAAGAACTATATTAATAGTTCTTTGGGGAAAAAAAAAAGATACTATGTGAAAATTACAATCTATACAAAGAAATACAAAGAATGCCAGAACTGATAAATATATAGGAAAGTATAACAGGATTTTCCCTTCATTTTTTAATCCCTTGAAAAAATAATTGCTTAAAGCAAAAATAAATGTATTGTGGGATTTATAATATATGTAGAAGTAAATGATATGGCAAAAATAGCACAGGATGGGAAGAGGGATATGGAAATATACTGTTGTAAGGCTCTTACATTAAATGTGAGTAGAATTAATCTTATTTGGAGACAGAGTACTTTAAGTTAAAGGTGCATATTAAAAATTCCAGATCAATCACTAAATAAATAAATACATAGATAATTAAATAAATATATCACTAAAATGTTGCTAAGATGACAATGGTGTAAATTTAAATTGAATCATTAAAAAATACTCAAGCAATTCAAAAGAAGGCAGGAGAAGAGAATCAAAAGAACCAAAAAAAAAAAAAAAAAAAAGGAGCAAATAGAAGACAAATAGCAAGATAGTAGATTTAAACCCAACCACATTGATAATTACATTAAATATAAATGGAGAATACTCCAATTGAAAGGCAAAGATTTTCAGATTGGAAGAAAAATGGAAGACCCAAAATGCTGTCTACAAGAAACTCTCATATATAAAGATGTAAATATGTTTAGAGTAAATAGATAAAAGAAGAAATATCATGAAAAAGTTAATATCTGATCAAACAAACTTCAGGATACAAAATAACACCAGAAATTAATAGGGACATTTCATAATGATAAAGGACAACAAAATCAAGAGGACATAATAACCCTAAATGTTATGCAACTAATAAAATAGCTTTAAAATACGTTAATAAAAAACTGATGGAATTCAACAAAGAAACAGACAAATCTACAATTATAGTTGAAGAATTCAACATTTCTCTATCAGTAATTGAAGAAAGTGGACATAAAATCAGTAATAATATAGAAGTCGATCAACTTGACTTAACTGACATTATAAAACTATCCAAAAACAGCAGAATATACATTTTTTTCAAGTATACATGGAACATCCGCCAAAGGTAGAATGTATTGTGGGTGATAAAGCAAGTCTCAATAAATTTTAAAAAGATTGAAGTCATCCACTGTGTGCTTTGTATTTTTTACTATAATAAAATTAATCTAGAAATCAATAACAGAAAGGTATCTAGAGGATCCCCAAACATTTTGTGATTAAACAATACCCTTCTAAATAATCCATGGTTCAAAAGAGGAAATCTGAATGGAAATTAGAAAATATTTTGAAGTAAATTAAAATGAAAATAGAACATATGAAATTTTGTGGGAAGCAGGTAAGAGGGAGGGAGGTATATAGCCCTAAATGTTTATATTAGAAAAGAAGAAAAGCCTCAAAGCAATTACCTAAGCTTTCACCTTAAAAAACTAGAAAAAAAAAAGAGCAAATTAATTACAATGTAAATAGAAGGAAGGAAATAATAAAGATAAGACTAGAAATTGCTGATATACAACATGAAAAATCAGTGAAACCAAAAGGTGATTCTTTGAGAAGATCAATAAAATTGGTAAACTAGCCAGACTAATGAAGAAAAAAGAGAAAGGAGACATAAATTATCAACATCAGGAATAAAAGAGTATCAGGAGTGGATCTTACAGACATGAAAGGATAATAAAGGAATATTATGCCAACTTTATGTGAATTAATTCAAGTAGTTAAATGAAATGGACAAATTCCTTAAAGGACAAGAACAGTCAAAGCACAATCAAGAAAAAAATAGATAACCTGGATAGCTTTAATTCAATTAAAGAAATGTGTACTTAAAATCTATCCATAAAGGAAACATCAGGCCTGGATAACTTCAGTAATGAATTCTAACCAACACTTATGGAAGAGATAATACTGATTATATACAATTTCTTTCAGAAAATAGAAGATGAGAGAATCCTTTCTAACTCATTTTACGGTACAATTACCATGCTACCAATACCAGACAAAAACATTACAAAAAAACAAAACTACAGATCACTATTCCTCATGAACATATAAACAAAAAAAATTAAGAAAGATTTAGCAAACTGAAAGTAGAAGTATGTAAAAAGAATAATCATCATGTTCAAGTGGGATTTATCCTGAGAATATAAGATTCGTTTAACATTCAAAACTCAATGTAAGTCATTTTAACACAGTAAAAAAGAAAAGCCATATGATCATCTAAATAGAAACAATATTTCACAAAACCCAACCTTCATTCATGATTAAAAAACAAAAAAGCTCTCAGCAAACTTGGAATAAAAAAGAACTCCCTTGACCTGATAAAAGGTGTCTTCAAAATAATCTACAGTTAACATTACGCATGGGGACTTCCCTGGTGGCACAGTGGTTAAGAATCCGTCTGCCAATGCAGGGGACACGGGTTCAAGCCCCAGTCCGGGGAAGATCCCATGTGCCACGGAGTAACTAAGCCCATGTGCCACAACTACTGAGCCTGCGCTTTAGAGCCTATGAGCCACAACTACTGAGCCCGTGTGCCACAACTGAAGCCCATGCACCTAGGGCCCATGCTCCACAACAAGAGAAGCCACCTCAATGAGAAGCCCGCGCACTGCAACAAAGAGTAGTCCCCACCCGCCACAACTAGAGAAAGCCCACGCACAGCAACGAAGATCCAACACAGCCATAAATAAATAAATTTATTTAAAAAAAACAAAAAACAAACAAAAAATTACTCTTGCTGGTGAGATAGATGTTGAATGCCTTCTCCCTAAGATTGGAAACAAGGTAAGTATGTCGTTCTTACCAATTCTTTTCAACATTTTAATGGAGGCAAGAGAATAAGGAAAGAGAAAAATAAAAGCCATACAGATTGTAAAGGAAGAAATAAAACTTTCTGTTTTCACTGATAACATGATTATCTATGTAGAAAACCTTAGGTAATCTATGAAAAAGCCACCAGAACTGATATATGAGTTCAATTAAGGTCCCAGAATACAAGTTCAAAATACAAAAATCAATTGTATTTCTATATTTTTAGCAACAAAAAATTGAAAATTGAAACTTTAAAATCCTGATAGGATTTTGATTGGGATTAAGTTGATTCTATAGATCACTTTGAAGAGAACTGGCATCTTTACTAACTTGAGTCTTCCAAAACATGAACATGATATAACCCTCTTCATATATAGATCTTCTTTAATATTTATCAATAATGTTTTATAGTTTCTGTGTAGAACTCTTGCATATAAAATGAAGATTCATTCTTACATTTTATGTTTTCTAATGCTATTATAAATATTATCTTTTAAAATTTCATTTCAAATTGTTTACAGCTAGATTATAGAAATTCAATTGGCTTTTGCAATATTTACTTTGTATCTAGCAATTTTATAAAATTGATTTATTAACTATAATTCTGTGTACATATTCCTTTAGCTTTTCTATGTACACAACCATGTTGTTTGCAAATATTGATAGTTTCTTCCTTTGTAATTCTTTTTTTTTTTTTTTTTTTTTTTTTTGCGGTATGTGGGCCTCTCACTGTTGTGGCCTCTCCCATTGTGGAGCACAGGCTCTGGACACGCAGGCTCAGCAGCCATGGCTCACAGGCCCAGCCGCTCCATGGCATGTGGGATCTTCCCAGAATGGGGCACGAACCCATGTTACCTGCATTGGCAGGCGGATTCTCAACCACTGCATCACCAGGGAAGCCCCCTTTGTAATTCTTATACCATTAATTTCTTTTTCTTGCCTTGTTGCACTGGTTAGGACATCCACTACACTCTTTTTGTGACAACCTTTATCATGTTAAGGAAGTTTCCTTCTATTCAAGTTTTCTAAGGGATTTTTTTTAAAACAATCAGGAATGGATGTTGAATATTATCAAGTGTTTTTTCTGATGATCATACGTTTTTCTTATTTATTATGTTGCTTTGCTCAGGATGTATTATCCTTTTTATATATTGCTGATTAAGATTGCTAATGTTTTGTTTATGGTTTTTCAATCTACATTCATGAGAGATTTGCCTGAAAGTTTCCTTTCTTATGTTGTCAGTTTTGGGCATCAACTTAATGCTAGATTCACAAAATTAGTTAATGGAATGGGAGCTCTTTTTAAATTCTTTGAAATAGCTTGTATAAGATTATAATTATTTATTCTTTGAATATCTGGAACTTGCTAGTGATGCCATCAGGACCTGGAGTTTAATATGTAGAAAGTTTTAATTCATACATTCAATGTCTTTCATAGTTATATGACTCTTCAGGGTTTCTATTTCTTGAGTAAGTTAGATTTTCCTGAGAATGTGTCTGTCTCATATACGTTTTCAAATTTAATGGCTTAAAATTTTTCAACAACATCCTCTTATTTTGTTTCAAGGTCTGTAGTCTCTGCATTTATATCACTGTTTCATTCCTGATATTGTTTATGCCTTCTCTCTTTATTTCTCAGTCAGTGTTACCAGAGGCTTGTCACTTTTATTAGTCTTTTCAGAGGACAGACTTTCGGCTTTGTTAATCTTCTCTATTGTGTTTATTTTCTATTGCATTAATTATTTCCTTGACTATTGATTATTTCTTTTCTTACCCTTCTTGAGTCTATTTTGCAGATCTTTTTCTAACTTCATAAAATGAATGCTTAGCTCATTAATGTTCAGATTTTCTAGTTTTTTTCAAACAATATTTTAGATCATACATTTCTCTCAGCATTGTTTAGCTCTATCCCAAAATTTTTGTTACGTATTTTCATTATAGTTCAAGTCTTAATATTTTCCAATTTTCACTATGCTTTCTTCTTTGATTCCCTGGTTATTTGAATAGGTAATTCTGGATTTTTAGGTATACTGGGAAGGGTCTTCTATTAACTTTTTTTTATTGTCAGAGAATGTAGTCTGCATGATATTGTCAGAGAATGTAGTCTGCATGATTTCAGTCCTTAAGAAATGTATTGAGATTTGCTTTATGACCCAGTACATAGTCAATTTTTGTAAATATTGAAAATAATGTGTTTTTGTAGTTTGAGGCATGGTGTTCTAAGTACGTCTATGGTGTCATGAACATGTGCAATTCAGTTCTCCTGCTGCGGGCAGCACAGTTGACTGGAGCCCTATTGCTACTACTCAGGATTCACCAACACATTTGTGCTGAGACCACTCTTCCCTGGGTTGTTCCCAGCCAATGACAGGGTATTAGTGCAGGTCCATTCCTGTGGGGTGTGAGACTCCTTTAAATGGGCAACTTTGGCTAAAGGCCACCCCATCAGTCTGGCCAAACCATTTGAAGAACCGCACTGTAAACTGAGACTCTTCCTACTCATTTCTCCTTCCTTCTCATTCCTTTCAGAACGGCATTGTGGTCAGAAGGCTCTCCCTGCCTCCTCCTGCTTCCGTCTCTTTATCCTTCACAGGTAGTTCCCCCAATAAACCTCTGGCACATCTAGTCCCATCTTGGCATCTGTTTCCTGAACTCACATAATGTCCACTAGGTCAGTTGTATTAAACGTGTTGTTCAAATCTTCCATACCCTTATGGATGTATTTTTACTGTTTGTTCTAGCAGTTATTGGAAAAGGGGGGGGTAAGTGTCCATTATGATTGCTGATTTGTTTATTTCTCTTGGTAATTGTCAGTTTTTGCCTAATAAATTTGGAAAGTTATTGAGTGTATAAATTTAACATTAACATGTCTTCCTGTTCAACTGAATTGCTTAACATGTCAAAGTGACCCTCTTTGTTTCTAGCAACACTTTTTGTCTTAAGTCTATTTTGCTTAATATCAGGAGAGTTAAAACCCAGTACACTCATCGTTTTCACTTTCAATCTCTCTATAAAATACGATTGCATAAGATATGTTTCTTATGAGTAGCACAAAATCAGATAAAAAAATACATTCTGACAAGCTTTGTATTTTCGGTGGAGCATCTAGTTCATTTATATTTGTCATAATTACTAATATTTTCAGGTTTATAGCTATAATGCTTTTTGTTTTATTTCTTTTTCCCACAAGTTCCATTGATCATTTTATCCTTTCTTGCCCTCTTTTAGATTGATTTATAGTTTTGTTCTTTTTTATTTTTTTTCTTTCACCGGTTTCAGAACTCTGTTTGTATCCTGTAAGTGGTTTCTCTAGAAACAGCAGCAAATAACTTATCAAAGTTACTCAATAATTTTACTCTTCTGAAAAATGTAAAAATCTTACAATTTGCATTATATATCTTCCTGATTTAGATGCTATTATTGTTGTGCATTTTAGCCTATCAACTTTTCTTTTGAAACCCCAATACATCTATTGTTGCTTTATACACTCAATATTTCACCTATTTTTCACTTTTTGTGTGGTTTATTCCCTCTTGCTTCTCACACCTTCCATCAGGACTAATTTTTCTTCTGCCAGAAGTGAAGTTTTGTTGGTACCAAATTTTCTCAGTTTTGTTTGTCTGAAAGTGACTTCTTCTCTTTAATTATTGATACAGAATTGAAAAATGACAATCATTTTTCTCTTAGCGCATTGAAGATATCATACATTGTCTTTTTTTTTTTTCCTGTACGTGGGCCTCTCACTGTTGTGGCCTTTCCCGTTGCGGAGCACAGGTCCTGGACTCGCAGGCTCAGTAGCCATGGCTCACGGGCCCAGCCGCTCTGCGGCATGTGGGATCCTCCTGGACCGGGGCACGAACCCATGTCCCCTGCATCGGCAGGCAGACTCCCAACCACTGCGCCACCAGGGAAGCCCCATACATTGTCTTTTGGATGCTATTGTTCCTGAGTTGTAAGTTATCTGTCACTTCTTTAAAAATAAAATAATCTGTCTTTTCTCTCTCACTGCTCTTAAGATATTCTCTTTGTCTTTGGGGTTCTGCAATTTCACTGTGGTGGACTATATATATATGCCTTCTTTGAATCCCTTGGATTTCTTGATTCCATGGGTTGATGTATTTCATCAGTCCTGAAAAATTGCAGCCCTTATGTCTTCAGATATTGCCTCTGCCCCATCTTCTTTCTCTTTTCCTTTTGGAACTTTAATTAGATGTTTGTTAAAATTCTGTATTTATCCTCCATGTCTTTTTTTCCTCTTTCGTATTTTCACTTTGTCTCTCTATGCTGTATTATGGGAATGTTTTTCCAGGTCGGTCTTTCAGCGTGCTCATTCTTCTCACATATGATTATTCTAGTAAATCTGTCCATGGAGTTCTCTTTTCCCCAGAAGTTCTTTTTCAAAATTGCTTGATCATTTTTTAATAGTGTCTTTTTCTTGTATATTTTCATGTGTGTATTTTATTTTTATTAAACATGTTAAATAAACATGGTTATTTTATAGTCTTCATCTTATTATTCCAGGATCTGAAGTTTTTGCAGGTCTCTTCCATCCATCTGCTGCTTCTTGCTCTTAGTTCTTGGTGCCTTATTCCACTGTTTCCTTCCTTCCTTCCTTCCTTCCTTCCTTCCTCCCTTCCTTCCTTTCGTCCTTCCTTCCTTCCCTCCTCCCTCTCTTCCTCCCTCCCACTTAGTCACTCCATGCTTTTGTATCATGTAGTCATTTGCTCATCATCTTTCTCTGTGTGTGTACATGTGTATTTGAACTGTAATCTGATCATTTTCCTTGACATTTTATATGTGGGAATACTTTGAGGTCTGGGATAAACTTGACTTCCTCTATAGAGGATTCACTTTTGTTCTGCCAGGTGCTGGAGGCATTACTATTTCCTGGGATGACTCCAGTTATATCCTCCACTTAGGGTATTCAGACCACCCAGAGAGTGTGGATCTTTTGCTATAAACTGTGTCATGGACTGCTTAAGGTTTGAATGTTTTATAGAGGTTCCTGGCACATGTGTCTACACACACACACACACACACACACACATCTTATCCTCTCCAGTGCAAAGTTTGAGACAGATTTTCCTTGCAGTCTCCAGGAGGGTCTGTAAGGTGTTTCTAAATTCACCCTTATACTCCACGCATAGCCTTTCAGATGTCCCATGTTCATGCTGGAATATGTCTTATTAGACTCCCATCTTTAACAGCCCTGGGGCTTTGGCTGCTTTTTCAAAGTCTTATGAGGCCATGAATACCAAAGTTCAAGTTCACCAGGTTCAGCAAATGCCCTTGGAGTGCTGGGCTCTACTTGCACCTCTGAGCTCCACTTCACTCAATCCCTGGACTAAAAATTCTTAACTTTTCTGCTCGTTCATTGATGCTGTTAAGAAAATCCTGAATTTTTAGTTGTTTTCAGTAAGTATATTGATTCACTTGCTGTTTTTCCAGGAATGGAAATCAGTTTCATAAAGAAAAAGAAAACAATCATGTTTTATAATTCAATAGTCTTCATTTAAATAGTGTAGATATACAGTATTCACTGAAAATCCACTGCAGTTTTATAGATTAATCATACTATATATTTGAAAAGTGTTTTTAACTTTTCAAATTGCTTTCACATGTATCTGTGGTTCTCAAGGAGGGTGGTACTGCCCTTCAGGGGAGTCTAAAAAAGCTGAAGGAGTTGTTTTGGTTATCATTATGAATGGGGTCATTATCAGCATTTAGTGGGGAGCCAGGGATGCTAGACTCCTACAATGCACAGGACAGTCCTGCCCAAAGTATAATTGTCCTGTGTCTCATATGACTTTTGAATTTCCCCCCTGCTCATTGAGAGACTGAATGTCTGGTGAGATTTTAACATAAGAGGTGTGTTTTTTCTCACATTTCTTGTATCTTACCCTGTATCATAACATTGGGAATTATTTTAACATTACACTTCTTATTGACGCGTAGCTCATTTCTAAGAATATTTTCTTTTTCATTTTCTCCACTTTGATAATCTTTAATCTGTCTTGGCACATTATTTGTACTTCAATTCAGATTATATTCCTGTTTCTCATTGTACGCAAACAAGTCCAGTTGTTATCACTTATCCTAATATTATTTAATAGTGGGGAACATCTCTGCTGCTTGTTTGTTTTTTTTTAAGTTCTAAATCCAAGCTAATATATTCTTTTTTTTTTTTTTTTTTTTTTGCGGTATGCGGGCCTCTCACTGCTGTGGCCTCTCCCGTTGTGGAGCACAGGCTCCGGACGTGTAGGCTCAGTGGCCATGGCTCACGGGCCCAGCCGCTCCGTGGCATGTGGGATCTTCCTGGACCGAGGCACGAACCCGTGTCCCCTGCATCGGCAGGCGGACTCTCAACCACTGCACCACCAGGAAAGCCCTAATATGTTCATTTTAACTCTGTGGTATCATCTTACTTCTTCACTGTGCATTTTAGTGGAATTATGCCAGGGCACTTATAGATTGAACTAGATTTACAGATTGAACAAGAAAGCTACTCAAAATTACTCAATAACTATGTGTTGCAGGAGAGCAGCCATAGATGCTAAATAACCGAATGTGTGTGGCTATGTTCCAATAAAACTTTATTTAAAAACCAGGTTGTGGGACAGGAGATGGCCTTGGGGCCCTCCTGCCCTACATGAAGCTGTCTTTCAAAGCACTCCAGACAGACACAGAGACAACCAGAAAAATCATGCTTAATTATAATTCTCTCCTTCATACTTTTCTGTATTTCCCGAATTCTCTAACATGTATTGTTATTTTTATGTATGTGTGCATTTATTTATTTTCACCACTCCTTTTACTTATTTATTTTCGGGAGGAGGAGTTTCCAGAACAGATGCACGTGGTTCCAGACTGAAAAGACACAAATGCTGTATTGTGAAAATTCTCCTTCACACCTCTATTCCAAGCCATCTATGTCCTTCCCCACAGGTAGCCAGTGTTATTTGGTACTTTGTGTTCTCCCAGAGACATGTTACCATGTGCAGTTAAGTGACCAGGACCATTGTGATACACAACTCCAAGGGACGCCATTTATATAGAGCTCCTAGGATGCCACTGACAAGGAACACAATGGAATAGTGCCCCCTGGAGTTTTGCAATGCAGTGGGCTGATCAAAGATGTTTATTGTGTATGTGTGTGTGTAAATATACACCTACAAATATATGTAGATATGTGTGTGTAATTATACACTTACAACAAGTATTTAGGTATATGCGTGCATGTGTATTTTCTTCTAATGCCCTCTTTTTAAAACCAGGAATAGTGTATTGTGCACACATCCCTCTGCACCTGGGCTTTTTTTCCCACTTGATAATACATCTGGATACTTTTTCCATATCAGTTTATAAAACATCCTCATTCTTTTTGATGGTGATGGTGATGGTGATGGTGATGATGGTGATGGTGGTGGTGTTGATGGTGGTGGGGATGGTCGTGGTGGTGGAAATGGTGATGGTGGGGGAGATGGTCATGGAGGTGGCAATGGTGGTGGTGGGAATGGTGGTGGGAGTGGTCATGGTGGTGAAGATGGTGATGGTGGTGGTGGTGATGGTGGTGGTGGTGGTGATGGTGGTGGAGATGGTCATGGTTGTGGTCATGGTGGTGGTGGTCACCGACTGAATCTGCTGTGGGTGCCAGACATTTTTCTAACCACTTTTCAGGTATTAACTCCCACAGTGCTCACAACAACCCCATGAAATAGGCATGGGAAGGCTAAAGGACTGACTCCAAGTCACAGCGGGTACATGCTCACTCTCTGAGGTTAAAAAAGAATTCTCCCCTGGTTCCTTCTAGTATTTGTGTGGTATCATGGTTCAGATTTGAGTATCATCTCTGATCAGAGGTCTTCCTTCTATAAGTACAAGGTAAGGACCCAACTTCACTTTTTCCTGATGGCTCCAGTTAGTCTCAGCTCTGTTTCCCCGCTGTTTCCAGATGCCACCTTTCCCACACACAAAAGTCTTGAATTATTTCAGTCTATTTTTGGACTTTCTGTTTCATTGTCTGTGTACTCAAGTGCCAACACCACACTTTTAATTCTTGAGGTTTTATAACTGGTGTTAATATCTGGTAGGGTTTCATCTCCTCATTACTTTTCTTCCTCAGTACTACCCTGCATATTCCTGACTTATTTCTTCACATTAAATTAAAAAATTATGGTAAAATATACATTGCATAAACATTACCATTTAACCCTTTAGAAGTGTACAATTCAGTGACATTAAGCGCATTCACATTATTGTACTACCATCACCACTATCCATTTACAGAACTTTAAAAAAAATTTTTAAATTGAAATTCAAATTGAAATATAGTTGGTTTACAGTGTTGTGTTAGTTTCAGGTGTACAGCAAAGTTATTCAGTTATACATACATATATATTCTTTTGTAGATTCTTTTCCACTTTAGGTTATTCCAAGATATTGAGTAGAGTTCCCTGTGCTATACAGTAGGTCCTTTGTTGTTATCTATTTGATATATAAGTGTGTATATATTTTAATCCCAAATTCCTAATTTATCCCTCCTCCCAAAGAAATTATGGTTCTTTCTAACCATAAGTTTGTTTTCTACGTCTGTGAGTCTATTTCTGTTTTGTAAATAAGTTCATTTGTATCCTTTTTTATTTTTTTATAAGTTTTTTTTTTTTAACCTTTTTTTGGTGTGTATTTTTTCGTGTATCCCACATAGCTTGTGGGATCTTATTTCCCTGACCGGGGATTGAACCCATGTCCCCCGTAGTGGAAGTGCAGAGTCCTAGCCACTGGACCACCAGGGAATTCTCCTGTATCATTTTTTGAGATTCCACATTTAGGTGATTATGGTATTTGTCTTTCTCTGACTTACTTCACTTAGTATGATAATCTCTAGGTCCATCCCTGTTGCTGCAAATGGCATTATTTTCTCCTTTTTCATGGCTGAGTAATATTCCATTGTGTATATATACCACATCTTCTTTATCCACTCATCCAGAATTTATTTTTAATCATCTCAAACTGAAACTCAATACCCATTAAACAATAACTTCTGTTTTCCCCTCCCCCCAGACCCTAGCAAACACCATTTTATTTTCTCTATAAACTGGACTATTCTCAGTACCTCCTATAAATAGAATCATATAGTATTTGTCCTTTTGTGTCTGGCTTACTTCATTTAGCATAATGTCCTCAAGGTTCATCCTCATTGTAGCATTCTTTGTTATAAGTGTATACTTTTCCACTGTATGTATGGACCACATTTAGTTTATCCATTCATCTGTGGATGGACACTGTGTTGCTTTCACCTTTTGGCTATTGTAAATAATGCTGCTATGAACGTGGGTGTACTCCACATTAATTTCAGAATCAGTTTGTCCAGATCGAAATAAAAAATCCTTCTGCTGCTTTTATAATTACCCTCTACTCCCCGCCCCCCGTACACACACCTCCCAATGGTCACTTATTATTTTGTTCAAATCACAACACACCCCAGACACCGTTTTGGACTTACATTTCATCACTGCAGTGCCTCTTGTGGGTTTGCCTGCACAGCATGCACTCCCCTTCTAGTAAAGCTTCTAGTAAAACTGTCTCCCATCTTCCATTTGGAAAACCACGTCTCCTTTGCTCTCAGCCCAAGACTCCAGCCATTGGCTTCAGGGATTGGTTATGGCAACTTTTGGTAGTAAATTGTTCTTCCTGCACTTACCTGCAGGTCCTACCCTCCTCCAACCTAAGGGAGCGTCTAGAGGTCTCCAAATGTGCCCTGGCTTCCCTGACTCTGGAGGGCCCTCCTTGCCAGGCATCTCCTGCACTGGCCCTTCTGGGAAACCTTTTGGCTTCTCCCTTGTCTGTAACTTTGGGGCTGCTGGCTTCCTTCCCCTGCCACTGAGCCCCTCCGTCCCGTTTAGGAGCCATCCTCGTACCTGCTTGATCCACCCACTGGCTGTTCTCACCCTGGGCACATGTCCCAGTCCTTTCACCGCTCCATCATCCACTGCACGTAGCACAGTGTTTTTCACATAGTAGGTGCTGATTTAAATTGGGCTAAGCCAAGATCATTTTCCTCTGCAGGATTAGGCTCAAGTAAAGCAAGCAAAGCCCTCCCACACCAGGCAGAGGACTTCAAGGAAGCGTTACTGACGTCATCCCACACCCCAGATGTGACCTGTGACATCTGGGCACAACCTACTTCCCCTTAAGTTCTAGCTCTGTGTGCTGATCCTGGTCACTTACAGGTTCCTATGTATCCTGGGTCGCTGTGCCTGAGTCACCCCCTTCCCTGTCCAACTCTGAAAGTTCTGAACAGCAGGAGGCAGAGGGGCTGCCAATAGGATCTCATTCGTGCCTGGCTCACTGTGTGGTGGGCTCTCTACCCTTCAGGTTGTAGTTCTCTTCCTGAAAAGTTCTCTGCAGCCTGACTTTTTTGGTGTACATGTGTTTGTTTGTATGTTTCATTGCATTTTGTGTCCATCTTAATTGTTTCTTTCTCTTTATTTCTAAACATTTAAAATTCACTTCTTCATCGAAGGTCTACTGGGTGCTTCCTTAGTGCTTGGCACATGCAACGAACATAAGCAAGATTTCTAATCTCATGGGTTTTATATCCTTATAGATGCTGGGAGAGAGCAGGCAATTAGCAAGGAAACATAAATTACCACAATAATTTCAGAGAGTGGAAAATAGATAACATAGGATAATGTGCTAGAAAATTATTTGGGAATAGGTGGAGAATATTTTAGATTTTGGTGTTTCTGCTTCTTCCCTCTTAGAATCCAGCTTCCATGTTATTAGGAAGCCCATGCTGCCACATGGAAAAACCCAAACAGAGGATAATTGAGGTTCTCATGTGAGCTCCCAGCAGGAAATTTAAGGCAATGAACTAGAAAGCAGTAGATGGGGAGGCAACTTTAGAGACGTTGATGAGAAAAGGTATTTTTGAGGAGGTGGTATCTGAACTAAGATTTGAAAAGTAATAAGGAGATATCCACACAGTGAGGAGAGAAAGAAGAGCACATGCAAAAGGCCCGAGGAGGGGCTTCCCTGGTGGCGCAGTGGTTGGGAGTCCGCCTGCCAATGCAGGGGACACGGGTTTGTGCCCTGATCCGGGAAGATCCCACATGCCGTGGAGCGGCTGGGCCCGTGAGCCATGGCCGCTAAGCCTGCGCATCTGGAGCTTGTGCTCCGCAACGGGAGAGGCCACAACAGAGAGGCCCGCGTACTGCAAAAAAAAAAAAAAAAAAAAAAAAGGCCAGAGGAGGGAGATTATTCATTTTGTTTGAGAGATAGTGGCATGATATAGGCTGGAAAAGCAGGCCAAGATCAGATCATTCAGGGCTTTTTAGGCTACACCAAAAGGGTTGAGTACAAGTGAGAAGCCGTTGGAGCGATCTGATTTGCAATGACCTCTCTGGCTACTGTGAGGGAACATGTCCTGGGAAGTCCCATGGAGCAAGTCAGAGGAAGAGCTAGCCTATAACTTGGATTCCCTTTGCAAAAATGTAACCTATGAAGGAAGCCAACATACAAAAGATACATTGGATGTGAAACAGATGGAGAAACTTAAGTCTAGAGAAGTCAAGTGACTTGAGCGATTGCGCAGGACAGATGCAGAGGTCCTGCTCAAGGAGGCTGAGGGGATGTGCAGCAAACGCCATTTATTTTAATTCCCTCTACTTTGCTTCAGTCACCAGTTTGGTAAGAGGAGAATTTCAACCATCTGCAAGTAATCCAAATGCCTTACTAACCTGCCTACCCACCCACACCCACCAAAAAAAAAAAAAAAAAGAGGGAAAGAAGCCAAGCACAGAGCTTGTATGCCTGCACTCACCACAATCATTTCTGTGTATCACAGCTCTTGTCATCTTACATGAATAACTAATCAACCAAACACAAACCCACTGATGAAAAAAACACGCCTTGGATTGAGAATGTGTACAGGGTAAAGAGTAATATTAATTTCACCGGTAAATAACAAAAAGGAAGCAAACCCAAGGGATATCAGGACAAGAATCGTGTTTCTGAACACTTCTAGGAAAGGAAACTTGCCAAGAGGCAAGGAGAAGAGGAAGGCAAGGATCCGGCTGACCATCTTTGGAGCTTTTTTCTTCTGTCACCATCAGCGTAAGGAACGTCACCCTAGGTCAACCAACAGGCTGACGCCCAACAACTTAAACCCCCATCTGTCGGTCTCACCCAGTTGAGCAATTCATACAATAATCTTCCACTATTCCCTAAAGGACATATAGGTGTTAGTCGTAACTCACCAACCAACACTGAAGTGAACTCCAAATGCTTTTCGAACTTCCATAACTCATAGCACCATGCTAGGCATGTAATAGGTGTCCGATAAATGCAACCTTCCTCAAACTCCCTAAATGAAGTCTGTCTCTGTCTCCAGCATTTTCCTGGAATGTGTCTCTTGACCACTAAGGGTGAACCCCTCATCTCCACATCTAGGGAGTGGTCTGGAGCTTTCCTCCCCCTCCTCCTGGACTTCTTGACGGCATCTGACACAGTTGAGATCCCTTGGTTGTCTTTCCTGACTCTGAACTTGCCTGGTTTTAATCTTTTCTACTAATGGCCTCTCCTCCCTGACTGCCAGCGACTGCAAATACATACGCCACAGATTCTGTGTTTCTCTCTTATCACTCTTTCCCTATAAGAAATAAACTGCATCTCATTTCAAATCAATGCATGTGTCTTTCACCATCAGTCACATTCTAAGCAAAGTACCTGTTTATGGGCCTCTCTGTCAACTAGACTTCAAGCTCCTCTCGATGCCCCGGGGCCTGGCACAGAGCTGGTAGTAGGTAGATGCTCAGGACACACCAGCCCAACTGGGCAGACTCTATCCTTCAAACTACACTTGCAGGTAGACTGGGTGGAGTCTTATCCCCACTATATTGAGAGGGCACCCCCCCAAATATCAGGGAATTTAAGTAAACATTGAAAACATGATTCCTGGTGTTAGCTACTGAGATTCTGTGTCTTCGGCACAATCATCATTCTGATATTGCCAATCGTAAAAGGACTGTCGAGCTAATCTCGATGCTGTCTAGATACCGGTGTCCGATCTTTTTCATGCCCTTCTGAACAGGCTTGAATTTGCCAGTGTCTCTTTTAAAAGACAGCCTGCAGGACTGAGCATAAAACTGCGTGTGGCCTGACCCGGCAGCACGCGCTGGGATTACTGCTTCCCTCTCACACTCTGCTGTTCTATTAATAGAGCCGAAGATTGCATTAGGGTTCTCAACAGCCTCCTTGCGCTGTAGGTTTGCATCAAGCTTGCGATCAGCTAGCCCCCCGGGTCTTCTTTATGAACGTCTTCTGTCAAGGCAGGCCTCCCCAACAGCCACTTGGGCAACTGAATTTTCGAATGCTCAGGATTATCTACGACCCAAACTAGAAGATACAAAACCAGGTGTTGCCTTTCTTTCTCGTGTGGGATCTGCTGAGTAGGTGCCGGGGTCTTGGGGGCCAGTTCAGAACACAGAGGCGTGTCCAGCCACTGTCGAGGGAATCTCCGGAATCCGCAAAAGCAAGAGGATGGTGACGAAATTCATTTTCAGACTCCCTTCAGATAATGCTTAGGCTCATCCCTTCTCCTCTGAGATTACAGTCCCTTCTTCATCTTGTTCTGACGCTGGGTGTTTATACGCAGAGCCTCTTGTTCCTCCCACCCGTGGGCACAGCCATGCTTTTATTTCTTCTGCCCTCGCCGAGCAGTATTCTTTTTAGCGTGAGTGTCTAACTCAGCTCTGCGGTCTGTCCTCTACTGTCCTCACGTCTAATCTTTTATCTTATCTTTTTTCTTCCCTCTGTCTCTGTATGTGTGTCAGTATTGTGTTTGGTTACATAGCTCTGATTTCAGCCTGCTTGAATGCCCCCTTCAGAGATGACAATGCTTCCCCCCTGTCCCTCCATTAGTTTTTCAGCCACTTGGAATTAGCCGATTGGTAATTGTAGAAATCGCAGTGTGGGCTATCGTGGTGAGTCTTGGTTTCCACTTCAGGAAACGTCTAGATTTGTGGGACTTGGGTCTCAGAATTTGAGTGCAGGGCCTTGAACTTTGGAATCTGGGCCCAGAAGGGAGAGACAGCTGCTTTTTCCTCAGCCAGTAGAGGGAACCGGAACGCAGGGGTGCAAGCAGGCGTTCCTTGCATCTACCAGAAGAGGGCGTCATACCCACGGTCCTCCAAACTTGGAATTTCTGCCACAGAAATAGATCTTGTCCCGGTGGCCTCCTGAAGACTCAAGGATGGGATGGGATGACACTACAGCCATGCTACTTATTGGTGCTTTGGCCACTTCCAATACTGTGTAATGGTAAAAAGCTAAGAATTTTGAAGAAGTGGACCCAATGCTGGTCCAAATTAATGGGTGGGTTTGTGGGCCTGGGCTATGGATGTGTGGCTGGCAAATTGGAAAGCTGATGGGGCCATGAGGCTTGGTGGTGGAAACGACGATGAGAATGCCTGGCGTTCTCTGACGTAACCTGTAGAGCATGTGAGCCAGCCTGGCTGGAGGGGCCCTGCATAGTCCCACCTATGACATTTAGAATTTCTGTTTGGCAAGGCAGCTCGTGGAGGGGCTAGAGCAAGTTTCCAAGCGGAGACACAGGTGGAACGGAAGGTGACGGTGGCACCGTGTCACCCATTTCCAGGTGGAGTTAAAAGACATAGCTGTTTTCTTTGGGGGATGCCCCCGCACCCTTCATTAAGACTAAGTTGGTAACTGATTTAAAAAAGAAGAAATGAAGATTAAGCCCAAGAAACTGGAGGAGAAAATGGTTTCCAGGTGGAGAGGGCTGCTACTTCATTAACACCACTGAGTGTTCAAGGAGCCCACTGCCCTCCTACCCTCCCAGGCAGTGCTGGGTGCCGGCCAGAGCTAGGAGGCAAAGGGCTCTGTCACTGCCAAGCAGTGAAGCCGTTTAGTAAAATATTTACCCACGTGTATAAGAATAATGATGACAGAATGACGAACAGCAGTTCAAAAGCTTTAAGGTACGTGGGAGAGCAGGCCTGGATTTTTTTATAATTTAATTTTATTTATTTATTTGGCTGCGCAGGGTCTTAGTTGTGGCAGGCAGGCTCCTTAGTTGTGGCATGCGAACTCTTAGTTGTGGCATGCATGTGGGATCCAGTTCCCTGACCAGGGATTGAACCCGGGCCCCCTGCGTTGGGAGCGTGGAATCTTAACCACTGCGCCACCTGGGAAGTCCCAGCCCTGGATATTTTTTAATGAGAATGGTGACTTTCTGTTTAATTCCCGAGGCTTCTCTCTTGCGCCAACCGTACCCACATTCAAATAAGAGAGCTGTGGCTGGGGAGGGGGCTCACCCGGCTGGCAGAAGGTGCTGCCTGCAGGATGCTGTCACCCAGAGGGACTGGAGCCAGCCTCACAGCCAATCGCAAGCTACCGTCCACTTCCTGCAACTTCTGAAGAATGAAGATTTTCAGTCCCTGTCCCCACGATAGCTAGAATGATCCTCTGCTATGGTCACTCAATTAATGATATTGATTCATTATGAGTGTGATTGATTCATTATAAGTGTTCTTATTCAGCTAGGCATGTAGGGAGCGTTTGCCTTGGTTGGCGTGGTAATTCTGAGTTGGAGATGAGGACAGAAGAAGGCAGAGGGAACAAAATACAACCACACACTAGGTGTCTAGCTGTGTCCAATGTGGAAATGGAAAGGAAAAAAGGAAACTTTTTGGCTAAACACTCCCCCCCACTCCATTAGGGACCTTTTTGCATTTCCATCCCCAGTTTGGAAAAGAAATAATGAAACAAAATGTATTTTCTCCATCATTTAAATAAAGGAAAACTTCATGTCTCTAAATATATCAAACAAGGTTATAGGAGTAAATAAATTACAGATATTTGTGTGTTAGATCAGTAAAGAGTGTTTGAAAAATATAATTTCACTTTCTCTCAGCCTCACACCCTCTGCCTTTTTTCATGTCTTTTCCAGGTACTGTATACCTCTAGTTATGACTGTTAGAAAGAAACCATCTTGGCTTTCCCATATTATACATTTCTAGAAGGGCTGACTTAGGATCTGTACACACATGCTTATTTTTTATTTCCTGGAAGAAAACAAACTAGCCCTGAATTTAAGAGCATGCTCAGAAGTCAGTTCTTGAGGAAAGAAGCTATTTATTTATTTAAGGGAAATACAAAGGGCCCATTACTTTTAGACAGGGAATTTATGCTTGGTGGAATTTTCATGAATAAAAATTCATTTTATTAAAGACTTTCTGGTTAAAAATACGGTTTGCTTTTTTGGTGCAAAGTCTGCCGTGTCTGTTCTGAACAGTAAAGGCTTGTGAGGCTACCGAGACAGATAAAGTGAACGGACTCTTCAATCAGAGAGGGGCTTGGCCTGCCGGTAAAATGCAATACCAAGAAGTAAACAAAGAGCCTTTTGCGAAGAACACAGAGTTTAAATGGATCTTGCTTTTCCAATTTGAAAACGTGCTCACGGTTGTTAGTAACTGAGTCAAGACATTTAAATCATATGTATACTTTTATATCTTAACAGCGACCTTTTATAAATGTGCGGTGGGGATAAGCAGATGAGCAAAGCGATGCTCCAGAAAGAGCACTGTAGGTAACTGAACATGAAATATGTTGCAATCTGATAACATTAATAATAT
This sequence comes from Delphinapterus leucas, assembly GCF_059928025.1. Lineage (NCBI taxonomy): Eukaryota > Metazoa > Chordata > Mammalia > Artiodactyla > Monodontidae > Delphinapterus > Delphinapterus leucas. The sequence goes on from NC_143147.1 coordinate 39,241,437, forward strand.
GCAATCGCTACTTTATATCTAATACGCAGTTCATTTGGCTGGAGTCTAACTAAAGCACTCCAGAACTGTTAGTGTAGGAATCCTGCCACAAACCTAGGAAGTAAGCAGTTCTGTTTTTGTGCATTTTGAAGTATCTCTGTATTAATCATCTATTCTGTGCAGCAAATTAGCCCCAAACGTAGTAGCTTCAAACAAGTATTTAATGTCTCACTCAGTATCTGAGGGTCAGGAATTGGGAGTGGCTTAGCTGGGAGCTTCTGGCTCCAGGTCTCTCGGGAAGTTGTTGAGATGTGAGCTGGGGTAGCTGTCGTCTGAAGGCATGGCTGGGGCTGGCTGAGGCACCGTCGAGATGTCTCACAATCCTGGCAGGTTAGTTCGGGTTGCTGACAGGAAACTGCAATTCTTCTCCACGTGGGCCTCTCTAGCAGGCTACTTGTGCATCTTGACGGCATGAAAGCCGGCTTCCCCTAGAGTGATCAGAGAGAGAGAGCCAGGCGGAGGGCGCGTGCCTTTTCTGATCCAGCCTCGGAATTCAACCGCCATCATTTCCCCCACATTCTATTCATTAGAAGCCAGTGACTAAGTACAGACCACACTCAGGGTGAGGGGAATTCAACTCCACCTCTTACAGGAGGACTAAAGAATGTGTGGAGATACTTTAAAACCATCATGACCCCGTCTACAGATGAGGGTGGCTTATCCGCTCAAGGTCACCTGGCTATTAGAAGACCCTACGTGCAAGGCAGCAGACTGTTTTATTTCCTCTCTGCTGTGCCATCCACACACAAAACAAACCAGAAGACCCCACATTCCTGAAATCACTGCACACAAATTCAGAATCTGCCTTTTTAAACTGGCCAAGATCTTCTAAAAGCAGCAGGAGACTTTATGTTGGAAATGGATGAAATGGACACAAGACTGGAAGGTAGGAGTCAGCTTTCTTCTTAATCAGCTCTGCGACCTTGAGAAAAAAAACACTTCTCTCTGGGCTGGTTTCCTCCTTTGTAAAACAAGACGGGCTAGCTGAGTGGTTTCCAAACTTAGTTGGCCATCACAGTCCTCTGGGGAATAAAAGACTCTCTGGCCTTACATTAAATCTACCAGGTCACAACCTCCAGGAATCTGTAAAATTAAAAAGCTCCCCAGGAGTCCAACGGATGGCTGTGCAGACACTAGGAACCGCTGGACTAGATTATTGCTCGTGCTTCCAGCTCTAACATTATTTTAACTCCTCCCTTCTGACTGGATGTACCCAGGTAACCCATCAGTTCTGAACCCTTGCTACAATCATCAGGGAAATGTTAGATGCCTGGGGCTCCCCTCAGGCAAAATAAATCAGACATTCTGGGAAGGGGCCTAGGGATCATTAGGGTCTGTTTGTTTTTATCAGTCTGTTTTCCAATAGTCATGTTCAACCTTGGTGGCACATTAGAATCAGTTGAGAAGCTTTAAAAAAGATCACTGCCCACACTGTCCCCCAGAATAATTAAATCAGAATCTTGTGGGTGGAAGCAAGCATCAGTATTTTTTAAAGTTCTCAGGTGATTATAATGAATAGTCACACTGACCAATGTTTGCCTCATTTGAGATAATTCCAATGCTGCCTCACCCGTAAAAGATTATTCAGAAGAAAAATTATTCAGAAATCCTAGATGCCACAGTATTCTAAGAAAAAATGCATTTGAAATGGAAGATGGTAAAAATTAAATGGAAGTGAGTTTCCATTTCTGTCAATATGGCAGACTAAATAACTTGAAAATCCTCCCACTATAAATACTGGTTTATAAATATAAACCATGTATAAATATTGGTCAAGATGCAATAAACACCCATTGAAATGAGCTCATGGGACAACAAGGAAAGGCCTCCAGTGCCAGAAGCAAGAGAAAGATGACAATTAGCATGGTGAGCAAGGAGGAGGATGCGGAGCTGGTCTCAGGCAGGTTTGTTGGCCTTGAAAGGCTGAAGTTTGAGCATCAAAATGGAAAGAAGACTGTGGTTTGAGTCCAGTAAAGTGGGGAGATGGAACTGACATCCCCGAATAAATGTGAGACCTTGAAAGGGATGAATCATCATAGAAATAATTCAGTGGAAAAAAATCTCCCTAGTGGCACAGGGAGACAAGAAAATTTGTCTTGGCATAAGTTGAAAGTGGAGAAAAAAGTCTTCACTGAGAATTTGGGACTACAGCCCAGTCTCATGTAAATCTGGGACTGAAATTTACCCTTCCTCTATGGTCCAGGAACCCTAAAGTGGAAAAAAAAAAAAAGATAAAAATACTGACCCAACACCAAACTACTAAACATACATGGATACAATCCACCATAACCAAGATGTAGTAGGTACAAAAGTCCCAAGAACCTCAGATAACAGAACTATCAGACAGACTATAAAATAAGTAAGTTAAAAAATTATTAAAAACATAAAAGAACATTTGGAACCATAAGAAAATAACATAACACTGTAAAAAAAGGTAGATTTGAAAGACAACTAAACAGAATTTCTAGAACTGACACATATAGTCATTGAAATGAAAAGCTCAGTGGAGGAGTTACACAGCAGATTAGACACAGCTGAAGAAAAAATAGCAAATGGATCTGAAGAAAATGCCCAGGAAGCAGCACAGAGAGTCAAAGTGATGGGAAGTCTGAGAGAAAAGCTCAGGCTACGTTGCATAGAAAGAGAAGGTGCGTTGTACACCTAATATGAGCACCAGAAGGTGAGAATAGAGAGGGTGTAAGGGAGACAGGATTTACATAGACAGCTGCTGACAGTTTTCCAAGTTTGATCAAAAACCTGCATCCTGAGATTTTGGGTATGCAATGAATCTTGAACCATGTAAATAAAAGAAATGCATACCTGAACACCACATGGTAAGAATGCAGGAAGTCAAAGACAAGAGAGAAAAATCTTAAAACCAGAAAGAACAGATTACCTACAAAGGAATGATATTTAGACTGACAGCAAATGTCTCAACAATAAATAGAAAACAAGAAGACGTGACATATTCATAGAAGTGCTGAGGATAAAATAACTTTCAATCTAGAATTTTACACCCAGAGAAATCATCATTCAAGGATAAGAACGAAACGAGACAATTTTATACTAATAGAGAAAGCATGTCACTCATATGACCTCCCTAAAAAAAAAACTACTAAAGGATATGTTTCAAGGGAAAGGGCTGGTACCTAGAAGAAAGGGAGAAAAACATGCTAGAAACAAAGGTGAACAAATTGGTAAACATGGGCAAATCGAAACAATGACTGTATAAAACTAAAATGACAGTAGTGATTAAATTTAGGGGTATAAAAACAGGTGACTCTAAAGTAAGAAGCAATAATAACATGTAAAAGGGAGGATGTAATTGAAGTTGAATAATTCTCTGTTTACTGTAGAGTTTCAGGGAGGCTGGATTAAGTGTACATGTTAAAAATTGTAAAGTAATCACTAAAGGAATAGAAATATACCTTACAACTCCTAAACTAGTTAAAGAGGAAAAGGGAATAAAGAATTCTTGATCAGTTCAATAGAAGAAAAGGAAGGAAGTAAACAAAAAACTTAGAGAAAACAGAAGAAAATGAGACATCAGTTCCAAATGTCAGAAATCAGTAGATCAACAGCCTGCTTATACATTGCTAGTGGGAGTACAAATTGGAAGAGCAACTTTGGAAAACAGTTTAGCATTATTCTGTAAAGTTTTACACTTACATATCTCGTGACGCAGTAATCACTCCAAAGAGAAAATTCTGCCCGTATACACTGGAAGATAAGACTACTTATCACCGCTGCTTGTAACAGCAAAAAATTGGAACAACTCAAAGGCCTGTGACAGGAGAATGGACAAACTAATTTGTGGGACAGTCATGAAATGGAATTTTATACAACTATGGAAAATAATGAACTACAGCCAGAAGCAACAGTCTAGTTGAATCTTAGTAATACCATGTTGAGTAAGAAATATAGGCCTCCTCAGAAAATTTTTGTAAAATTTTAAACCGAGTATATGATAAAAATTTGATAAAACTTTTTAAAAAGCAAAGAAGAAGAATGAATACAAGATTGAGACTGGTGGTTTCTTCAGGTGGGGGGACAGTAGAGGAGGAGCACATAAGTAGTTGCAAGTCACTGTTACTGTTTTAGTTCTCTAGTTGGATAGTAGGTTTACAAGTGTTCATAATATCCAAAAATAAAATAAAATAAGGCCATGGATATACCTAATGATGATAGTATGTTTATGCCAGAGATTGTGATTAATATAGTTTTGTGCCCCTAAGTTTCATTAAAAATATCGGCAATTACATTAAATGTAAATGGACTAAACTTACTAGTCAACCCAATAAATAAATAAATAAGATCCAGGTACATGCTGTTTATAAGAGACTTACCTAAAAATCAAAGACATAGAAAGGTTGAAAGTAAAAGGATGGAAAAAGATATGCCAGACGAAATGCCAGCTAGAAGTGAGAGTAGTTATATTTATAGCAGGCAAAGTAGACTTTAAAGCAAAAAGCACTAGGGTTAAAGATCACCTGTGCATATATTAAAGAAATGGTTCACTAGGAAAACAGTAAATCTAAGCTTGATGCGCCTAATTACACAGCTTCAAAATAAATAAAGCAAAATGAGAAATAACATGTTAAAAAATAAAAAAATGCAGTCATAGTATGAGATTTTCATAGCCCTTTTTGATGTACCTTATCACATGCTTTTAAAATATAGAGAGCAAAGTTTGAGAGATTTACAGTAGATACTGGCAAATTCAGTCATATAAGGAGATTTTAATGTACCACTATACAAAGTGATAGATATTAGTAAGGCTAAAGAAAATCTGGATGATATAATTAACAAGCTTGATTTAACAGACTCATACAGAATGCTATACAACAAATAAGATATACACATTCTTTTCAAAACCACATGGAGTATTTATAAAAACTATTTACCAAAGCAAAATCTCAACAAATAATAAAGAACGTGCTTCATGCAGACCACCTCTCTGACCTTAATTAAGTTAGACATAAATAACTAGAAACCAAAACAAAAACTTGTGTTTAGAAATGTAAAAATACACATGTATTGAGGCAAAGAAGAAATCATACTGGAAATCTAAACATTCTTTGCCTGGGATGGTAATAAAAATTCTACATATTTTGTGGAATGTAGTTTCAGTGGCACTTGGAGTGAAATCTGTAGCCTTAAATGTTAAAAAAAAAAAGAAAACCGAAGCGTGAAAATTAATTACTTAAGCCATCAAGAATCTTTTTAAGCCAACAAAATAAATCCAGAGAACAGAACAAAGAAAATAACATGATATATTAACAATACACAATTAGATCAGGAGTCCCCAGCCCCTGGGCCTCGGACTGCTAGTGGTCCAAAGCCTGTTAGGAACCCGGCTGCACAGCAGGAGGTGAGCGGCGGGTGAGCTAGCAAAGCTTCAACTGCGGCTCCCATTACTGCATTAGCCCCTGAACCGTATCCCTCCCCCCACCCCCTACCGTGGAAAGAAAAAGGTTGGGGACCACTGATTAGGTTATATTTTATATATGGTATATATTCTTATACATAAGAACATAAAATATATAATAGTATATAAAAGTGAAAATTAATGAAACAAAAAATAGTATTAACCAAATTGAAAGTTGATTCTTTGAAAACACTAGTAGAAAGTAGAAAGAAACACTAGATAAAAATAGGGAGGTCTCTGACACAACTGATCCAGAAAAGAGAAGATACATATACAATAATATTTGGAATGAAAAGAAATGAAGGGTATGGATAGATGCAGCAGAGATTAGAATATATTAAGAGAAAACTATGAACAGCATTTTGTCAATAAATTTGAAAACCTAGCTGGTATGGACAATTTCCCTGAAAAATATAATGGGCAAAAATTGAGTCAGGAAGAATATAAAACCTAAAGACATCCATAGCCATCAAAGAAATGGAATCAGTAGTTAAAAATCAACCTAGGAAATGTTTATCCCAGAGCCAGACATTTTACTGGCAAGTTCTACCAAACAGTCAAGGAACACATAATTCCAATTTTATACACCCTGTTCGAGAAAATGGAAAAAGAAGGAACCAGTTCATTTTTTGAGGCCAGTATAACCAGAGAAGGGCAGTATGAGAAGGGAAAACTGCAGCCTATTTGACTTATGGACATGGATACAAAAATGCCTACAGTGAAGTTAGATGTTGACCTTCATTCATTCATTCATCCTTTCATTCGTTCAACAAATATTTGCTTAGTGTTAACCATGCACCAATAGGCACTGTGCTAATACGTGGAGAGCAGAAATGGACAGGAGCTTATGGCTTAGTGGAAGAGATAAGCAATAAAGCAAATGATCACACAGGGTAGGGTACACAGAGGGCATTCTGGCAGGATAACAGTGCATACCGAGGGGGATTCAACCTGGTCAGAGAGGTCAGGGAATGCTTTCCAGGCATATTAGTGGAGTAAGAATGAGTGTGGGAAGAACGTTTAGGAGGTTACTGCACGGGCTCCAGTGGGAGATCTGAGATGCAGTAGCAGGAAAGGTGAATTTGAGAGACATTGAGGAAGTAAAACCAACAGAGCTTCATGATGGATTGCACGTGGGAAGGTGTCAACCTGGAGAGGGGTCAGCCTTGTCTCTAAGATGGCTGGGGCTCTGTTCATGGAGAAAACTTTAAAAGAGGTTCAGGTTTAGGGGAAACGAGCATGCATGTGGTTTTGGAAATGTGGAGTTTGGGGTAACTTAAGGAAGGCTAAGTGGAAATGATGAATAGGAAATTAAGCAGAGCCTGGAGTTCTGGGGGGAGAGCAGGCTGGAGATTTTAATTTGAGTGGCATCAGAACGTAGATGGTAATTAACCCATCCTTCAGGGGATCTCATCCAGAGAGGGTGTGTAGTTAGGGGAGAGAATGAACACCACTATTTAAAGGAAAGGCAGAGGTGGAGGAGTCAGGGCAAAGAGAGGAGGAAAGGCAGGAGACGTTCGAGGAAAGGCAGGAGAATGTGGGCATCAAGGATGCCAAGGGAAGAGTGAGTTACAAAGAATGCAGTGTCCAACAGTGTAATGGGCTGTTGAAACTTTAAGAGGGTGGAGGACTGATGTGCTCCTGGAATTCTCCTGACCCAGGGGCTACATTAAGTGAGTGAGCTGGAGGAGAAATGCATAATGATAATAAACTAAGAGCAGCAAGAGTGAATATTTTGGACAATGAGACGCTTCCTGTAACCTCTTTATGGTGATGGTTACTAGACTCTATGCATTTGTCAAAACTCAGACTTATAGACCAAGGAGAGTAAATGTTACTGCATATAAGTTAAAAATAAATAAAAACAATGCAGAATTGGTGATTTAAGATCTAACTTCCTCTTTATAACTGCAGGGCTAGCTCCTGCAATTTAATTCAGTTCAGCTTGTGTAGGTCTACAACAGGGAACAAGGGCACCCCACTCTCACCTTGTTAAGGGCAGAATAAATATGCATGCAGCAGAGCCAAAGGGCATGGGACTGATGGCCAGAGCTCCTCTAAGGAACGGACAGGTGGTGGGTAGGGTGTAGCCTGGTAAATTTGGTTCCTCTGGGCCCCTGACGTAGAATGAGGGGGGTGGATCAGGAAAGGCCTTTCCACCTCTGATGATCTGTGGTTCTAGTGTAAAAATCCCCCACAAAATCCCATTAGCTCTGTTGTCTGCATTTTGTTATTGAGAATAGTCATAATAAACAATTACCATAATAACAACCGGCTCTTCAACACATGGGACCCCAGATGATTTGGGAAGCAGCTTGGAGTGAATTGGAAAATGCTTGGGCTTCTGGTTTAAAGTTTTAAAGTGCCTTCTAAAAATCATATGATAGCAAGCACAACCCATATAGGCTTTCAATGAAAAAGGGACTTTTACAAGTGTTGATTTCAGACCCTCCCCTCACCCTATCAATGCTGTCAAGGAAGAACTATCCCAATTTAGGAGACAGGGAGATTAAGAGCCTGGTCACTCACGGGTTTGGTTGATGTTGGTATTTTCCAAATAGTCCATTTTTCAAAGACCCACGGTGGATTTGGTACAGTTTTGGTGTTGAGTGTATTCCACTGTACCCTAATCCTACGGAAATTAGTGGAAAAGTGTTAACTGGGCATCAATTCATGCTTAACATTAATTTGAGTATTTGATGAACCACAAATACTCAATGATGTTGCCCCCTTAAGCCATATTAACTCAATTTATTGTAATAATTAAAAACAATAAGGATAATTATATCCTTATTGTTTTAAATACCCCACAGATTGAATCCAGCCTGAATTTAGCCGGCCTGAAATCTGCTGGAGAAGTGGGCGATGTTTTTGGGTAGCTACAAAATTGTCTTTTAGGAATTTTCAGCGCGGGAAAGGATAAAAGTCAGCATTTATTAAGCACCTACTGTGTGCCAGGACCTGTGCCACACCACGCTGCTCCCAAGGTGGCGGGGGGGGGTGTGTTTGAAGCCTTCTGCCACCCTCAGCTACATCCCCAGATGGTGGGGGGCTTGGGCTATTCACATCTCATGCATTTTACTACCTCGGCATAGAAACAATAACATATATATAACAAACGGGTTGGAGAGGGGTTTCCTGAAATAACCATCCTTCCCGGCCCTCCCAGAGATGCTCCCAAATTATTTCTCTCTCTATAAAAATTTTTGATTTGAACTCCGATCATTTGACCTTGACCTCTATAACCCTATGTTATTATATTTTTTAAGCGCCTTATGTTTAACGCGGAAACCCTTTCTTCGGCATTTTCTCACCACTGGAATCGCGACAGTTTCCTCAAAGTTCCAAAATAACCTTTCCCGGGCAAGGATTCGTACCTCTGCCGGGTAAGGGCGGGGAGCCGCGCAAGACGTGCCGGTGCGGAGCGAGAGCCAGAGAGAACTTCCAGCGCGAAAGGAAAATAAAACTTGTGGCTGGTGTTTGTGCGGGAGAGTCTCCGCAATCCTGAAGCCCCGCGATCCTGGGGGGTCTCGGCGGCTGCCCGAGGGGCGCCAGGGTTTGGATTTGATCCCGACGTCCTTGACCTAAATTTCTGCGCGGTGGCTGGAAAAAGGGCGCAGAGCCGGGCAGGCGGCTGTTGCCATCCCGGATCCTGGCGGCCGGGTCCGGGGAACTTGAATGGAGAGGCCGAACTAGAGGGGTGGGGGGCATCTTCTCCCCTGCCCCAGTGTGGAGCCGCGGCGAGCTCCCCGCGCCTCCCCCTCCCCCGATCCACCCGCCCCCCGCAGCCCATGTGATCCAGGGAAGTCGGGGTGCGCTCCCCTTGGCTCGGCCCGCCCGGAGGCGGGGCTGCTCGGGCCGCGGGGTTCGCGCACCGCCCCAGTGGGTCGGGCAGCGGGGGGCAGAGTGTGCGCGCGCGGGCAGGCGGGGGCCGCACCGGGGTGCGTGACGTCACCGGCATTGGTTACACGACGTTCTAGAACTCCGCCCCACGTGCGCCGCGGAGGAGGGGGAGGAGGAGGAGGGGATGGGGGTGGGGAGGAGGAGGGGGAGAGGTGGGGATGGGCCGGGGGGGCGGGGACGGGGGGTGTGCGAGCAGCGGGGCTGAGCTAAGCCGAGCCCACGTGTGACGGCTCTCGCCGCTGCCCCGGCTCCGCCGCTCTTAGAGAGATTCGGAGGAGCCCGGGCGGGGGGGAGGAGGAGGGGGAGGAGGGAGCGGGAGATCTCGGGGCTCGGAGCCGGCCGCCGCTCCGCTCCGATCGCTGTGGGGCTCGGTTTTTTGGGGGTGGGGGGGCGGGGGGGCTCAGATATGGAGGCAAATGGGAGCCAAGGCACCTCGGGCAGCGCCAACGACTCCCAGCACGACCCCGGGTAAGTTTCCAGCCGCTGCCCACCGCGCCGCCTCGGGCTCGCTCTCCTTGCAGCGGCGGGGACGGCGGTGCGCGGAGCCGGGCATCTCCCGCGCCCCCCCCCTCCCGCGCGCCCCCCCCCCCCGTGGAAGTTACACACCTTTGGATTGCATTTCGCCGTCACCTTCTCCCCCACCCCACCTCCGGGCTCTCGCTCGCTCGCTCCCCCCCTCCCCGCTTTCCTTTTAGCTTTTGTAAGTTACACGTCAAAATGGCCGATCTGACATCGGTGCTCACTTCTGTTATGTTTTCTCCCTCTAGTAAAATGTTTATCGGTGGACTGAGCTGGCAGACCTCACCAGGTAAGGGAGGGAGGGGGGGACGCCTGGGTCCCCCCCTTCTTGGCTTCTTTATTGCTCTTTGTTATCCCGGTGTAGGAGCCCCCCCCCCGCCATTGGCTCCCCACTTCTCCTGTGCAAGGTTATTTTTTTAAATAGCAAATCCTTTCCGAGCCCTCTACGCGACCTCTGTTGCCGAATTTCCCCCGCGTGTGCAAAAAAAAAAAAAACCCAGAATAACAACAGAAAACTACTTTTGGTTTTTGTCCTTGATCAAAATTTGCATTGCTTTTTTTTTTCCACACCTTCTCCCCCCCCCCAATCTCTCTCTTTCTCTCTCTACAGATAGCCTTAGAGACTATTTTAGCAAATTTGGAGAAATTAGAGAATGTATGGTCATGAGAGATCCCACTACGAAACGCTCCAGGTAAAGCATTCCCTTCTGGATTTTGTCTTTATTTTAGAACAAAGTTTAAGTGTTATTTTTGGAGGTGTCTTCGGAAGTAGCTAAGCGGATTTAGAATGGGGCTCAGGCATGTGGCTGGTTTCGAACGTCGCTCCATCCTCCCCCCTCCTCCATTAACCCCAAAGGTTATTGTTAATTGGGGCTGAATTCTGGATACACAGATGCCCACATCTCCGCTTTAAGTCATTTCCCCGTCGCTTCTTTTTCTCCTGTTTCAAATGACATTCAGCTTCATTCACTTTCCACATAGTTGTTTTTTTTTTGTTTTTTTTGTTTTTTTTTAATGTGTGCTTCCCCCGCACTCCCAACTCCCCGAACTCTTAAGCCCCTTTAGAAAGCTGGTTGGATCTCCTCTAAGTGCCTGGGTTTCTTCGGAATAAAACAAAGCGTTAAAGAAAGGGAAGGGGAGGAGGAGGAGAGAAACTGAGGTGGCGAAAGAGTGGAGACACCAGCGTTCTCCAAGTTACCTCCACCCGCCCTGCCCCCGTTCCACTTCCCCCATTAACCTTGATGTGTTTCCTTGCGAGGCCGAGGGCTGTAGGCAGGAGGGGGTGGGGAGGGTGGGGAGTGGGGGTGAGCGGGGGCAACTTTGCTCTCCGTTCTGCATTAGGGCTCGCTCCTTGTTGCTCTCGATGGTGTCACATTTTCTTGTTTGTTTTTCTCCCTCTTTGTCTCATTTCAGAGGCTTCGGTTTCGTCACGTTCGCAGACCCAGCAAGTGTAGATAAAGTATTAGGTCAGCCCCACCACGAGTTAGATTCCAAGACGGTAGGTTGCTTTTCCTTGTTGTTGTTGTTTGCCCCTTTTCAGGACCGATCTGGGCATTGACAGCCCAATTTAAAGAGACAGTGTCTTCTTTTGCTTCTGTGCTGAGAACTGGGTACTTTGAAGCAGAGGTTGCAAGTCGGTCCTAAAGTTTGCCGCAAAGGCTGGATTTGGGGTTTTCTTTTTAGAGCCTGTCCCACTGCAGCCCCAGATGCTGCCAGGCCTAGGCTTGGGGGAGGGGTCGGCTTGGGGAGAGGCTATCTTCCGGGCCAAAGGACCCTGCGAAGAAACTCCACCACCGATCAGAGGCAACTTTTCTTTGTCAGCCGAGCCCAGCCCGCGTTACCAACTGTGGCTTTGGGAATCGGCTCTTAGAAGGCACAGCTTGCTTCATGGCCGAGGGGCACAGGGGGCCGAGAGGGACTGGGGGCCGAGGGGGACTGGGGACAGGAGGAGGTGAGGGGGCACTAATCACAGTCCAGGCAACAGGTTCCTCTTGGGCACTTCGGATTTGGAATGTGGTTTGAGAAGGAAAGGATACCTCCCAGATCCAAGCTGGGCATCCAGTGGGTGACTCCAGATGGTGTGAAATCTAAGGCTGATAAGGTCTTGGGTTTCAAAGTGGTTTTTTTTGTTTGTTTGTTTTTTCTTTTCTTTTTCAGATCCTTTGAGTGTGGGTACTTTTACAGCATTAGAAGGTTTTAAAGTCCATTGTTGAGGGGATAAAAGTCTCTAAGGTCAGAAGAGGAAGGGAAGAAAGTATCAGTGTATAATAATACATTTAATGGGGGAGAAGAAGGGGAGTTCATAGCATTTTATTGTGGCTCTCCTGCCTTCCTTGTCTACTAGAATTTCCCCACGGTTTTTATTCATCCGCCTTAAGGCAGGGGCCCGGAGGTGACTTTGGGATACAGTGCTGGGCTGCTGGGGACTTCACCTCTCTGTGGTGGGTGAGTGGGATGGGGGCCGGGGTAGGGGTGGGGTGGGGTGGGGAATCTCTCTCTAGTTCCAGCTGCCAGTGCAGAGCTTGGGCAAGTTGTTCCCTGCCTCTAGGCCTCAGTTTCCTCTTCTGTAAAATAAAGGAGTGGAACAAGTGATCTTCTCATGTCCCTTTTGGCTTTAACACTGAATGGCAGAGAAGACGAGAACCTGGCCACCTTTGGTACCCTTGAATTGATTTTGCAAATTTACCCTTTTTCTCTGATCAGAGGTCAGGTGCATGCCTCCTACCCCCCCCCCCCCAAAAAAAGAGGCCCACACTTTAAGTTGCTTTATTAATTGCACTGAACTTGTCCTAGCTTGTGGCCCAGCCTTTTTGCACTTTCAGATCATTTGATTTCAGGGACAGTCGTTTGCAGGGTGATAACGGATGTCTGAAGAATTTTTATGTCTTTGACTTCTTGGCTAGACAGTTCAAAAAGCTAGTAAAATTAAAGAGGAAAGATATTTCAAGGCAAATTCGGGAATTTATTATTCACCCCTCTGTCCATCCCGGGTGGGAGAAGTATTAATAGTATTTGATTTCTGTGGTGTCTGGTGGGTCATCTCCCTCAGTATCAGATACAGCGCCTGCCGTTTTCCCTCACTAATTGTTTGTAGACATGTTTTGGTCACTATTATTTAGTATAACCTAGCTTTTGACTTTGTTTCAACGTTCAGTGCCGGAGGCAGAAGCGGTTGGTTTATTGACATGGAAACGAGGATCTTGTTTACTGTTACCTTAAAAGCTTTGTTTAGGTAACGGCCATTCACATCCAAAATAGTACCCTAGTCTTTTCCTAGAGGATTTGTAGCTACAGTAAGTAGAGTTGTACTTAACTAACTAATGTTTTCATTTTTGGTAGTTTTTTTTTTCGTTCGTTTTTAAAAAACAGTTGACAGGGATGTACAAAAAGGTTGGGATTTGCCTTACTTCTCTCGACCCGTCCTCTCCTTTTAAGATCTCAGCGTGTACACTTGGCCCACAGAAGATCTCTCATTGTGGTATAACACGCTGTTACCGCAATACCCTATACAGGAGTTCTGAATTGGCTTCGAGTTTTGTAACTTTAGATATACATAATTTTTTAGCGGTCTGCTTTCTTTACTTCTCCCTGCTCTCCTCTGGCTCCCTCACCTCTGACACGTTCCTCACCTTTTACCCCACAAACAAGGTGACTTATTAGTGCTGATCAGCTAAAAAAGAAAAAAAAACTTTGGGAGAGTGTTTATGAAAAGACATACCTGTCTTACGTTTGGTCAACAGAATGGAAAATCCACACCTGTTGTATTTCTCCTGTCGACAGCTCCTAGTCTGTGCTGAATATACCTGTAGCTGTGGTAATGTTAATCTCCATGAAAGGGTAGTTTACTAGATCAGAGATTTTTGTCTGTTTTAGTTTTTGCAAAGTAATCTCTCATTTCTCAGGTGATGTTTAAAGGTGGAAAACATGCTGCAGACTTTTATGAGGTCTTTAAACTACCTTAATAAAAGTGGTAAATCTTTATGTCTTACTGGTTAGGTCCTAGGGGCTGTTAAGTCTGGGAACAGAGTTAGCTCTGGTGTGACTTTCCCCCCTCCTCTGTGCTTTTTCCCAAAGCATTACTCTCCCCGCCCCCGCCCCCCATGGCAGAACTGAAAACAAGGTTGAGATTTACATTTTAAAAGGGGAAAATTTTAATATGAAAGCCAAAGCGGATAAATAAATAACTTGTAGCTGTATTCATGCCACGCTCCGTGTTGAATTTTACCCAGAGATTTGTGACATTTAGAAAACTAATGAAAACTAACAATGGGAATATTTTTTCATTCTTTCCTTACCCATATTTTCTGTCCAACAACTCCCCCCCACCCCAAATCAGCCTATTAGACTCAAATGCTTCTGTGGGAATTGTTCAGAGTTTTAAAGCCGGTCCCTGATTCAGATCTGCAGATGTCTGATCTGGTGTACTGGTAGTTTTTCCATTCAGACTGGGGTTGGGGTAGCGGGAGCATCCTAAGTGTTGCACTAGATTCTGACTGCTTTTTTTCAGTAATTTTTTTTTTTTTTTTTATCCTCTCCCCATACTTTTCTAATATGGGTTTAGGTTGCTCATAGATTTTTACCCCCTGTGATTTTGAAAATCCAGGTGCATTTATCTCCGATGTTTCCATTTATTTTAATTTATTATTTTTAAGAACCCACTCGGGCTCTGTAGTTTTTGACACCTGCTTTCTTTTGAGGTATGACTACAGAAAGAACTATCCTTTTGATTTATCTTAGGTAATTTTACTTTTGCCAAGATGAGTGAATTAATTCAAGCAGAGCATGGTGTTGCATGTTGATGGGGAGTTTTTTGGACATTGTTGACTTAAAAAAATTTTGGAATCCCCTTCCCCACCTGTGTTGTTTAGTTATCATTGAGGAGAAGAACTACCATCCAGTTCCGTGCTGCTGGAAGGGTCTTCCATGTAAATTTCAGGTTATGATTTTTTTTTTTTTCAGTGATGATGTTCTCATCTTTTCTCCCAGCCATGCATTGCAAATTAGATGCATGAAGCCCTAATGCAAGCAAAGCCCTTGCCTAAATAAGAACACATGAGATCTGGTGTATTACAGCATTACACATTGAAATTCATGGTGGGATGTTTCAGAAAGGCTCACTGTGTTTGTTACATTTTGGGAGAGACTGTTGCAGTTTAGATCAAACTTTAAGGAAGCTTTTAAGTTGCCTGAGAAGTTACTAAAAGCTGGGTTAAAAGCCTGAGAAATGAGTGATTAATAACTAGGTGATTAGTCAGAATTGTTTTTCTCCCCTCAAAGTCATGCAGCTGACTCCTGCTTTTGCATTTTTTCCCCAGATTGACCCCAAAGTTGCATTTCCTCGTCGAGCGCAACCCAAGGTAAGTAGGAGAATCAGTAATAGGATTTTAGCACTCCAAGGTGGTTGCCAAGGATTTCAAGTTTCCAACAGAGCACTGGCAAGGAAGCGTTGAAACCTGGTGCACACCGTTTCTTCAGGGTATCAGCACGTGGCTGTGGAGAGGCCAGGGCAGGCGCTCTGTGAAATAACCGTGCGTCTGCAAGTCAGCTGTCCCCAGGTGGGTTCTGAGCATCCAGCTGGGGGCAGGGGCAAGCCCGATCCTTCCTGGGAGGACATAGCTCCATCTGTTGCAATATTTATGCAAGTGTTCTATTTATTTTTTAAGCATCGCTGAGATCATATCAGGAAAAGTTGGATACTTACTCGTGACTCTTTGTTGGAGGGTGCTCTTCTGAGGTCTTACAACTTAGAGTTTATGGAGGGGAGTAGAATTTAAGTAAACAGCTTGTCCTTTCTTGGAAAAACAACTTTGTAGACCCATGAAGCTCTCAATCTGACAGGAAGTGTTTGGATGTATTGGTTTCAGGTAGGTTGGGTAAATCTGGGCACACTTGAAGCCAGCAGTGCTACTCTTTGGTGCAGGTGCTGGTGCCTGGGCGGAGAAGTGCTGGAAACGTTGTCCCTTTGTAGGAGTGGTACTACAAAGCTTGCTGAAAGGCTTGAGATAGGCCTTCACCTTTTCCCAAGTGTGTAGTTAACATAATTTTCACTGAGCTTGCCAGGTGTGGCCACAGTATCACAGCTGCATAAAGCTTAAGGTGAAATTTAAAGGGCCTATGGCTTCCACACTAAATTTGCACTTTTTAATTATACTTTTCTCTTCCCCGGGTAATATCGGAAGAAATACTTTTCCCGCATCTTGTGGTCTTGGCACTCTTTTAAGGGAAAGGGGAAAAGGTGAAGCGTTTGACTGTAGGTCATAAAGGGATAGTGCTGTGGTTTTAGCAAATTCAGTTTATTTCTTTAAGCATGGTCTCCCAGAAGTGGAACCTTTGAGCCGTGCAATGGAAGGAATGGTTCTGTACATTAATGAAGAAATAGTTAGCTGTCGTGGATGGTATTTTGAGAATTTCAGGTTGGAGCCTGCCATGTGATTCCCTCCTTCCTTCCTTCCTCCTTCCCTGCCTCCTTCCCTTCCTCTTTCCCTTTCTTCCCCCCTCCCTTCCCTCTCTCTCTCCCCCCTCTTTCTTCCACGTCTTCCCTTCCCTTCCCTTCCCTTCCCCTTCCCTCTTTCGAAGGAAACACAAATCTCTAAACAAAAATAGTGAAATATTTTCTTTAGGCATTTTTTTCCCCCTGAAGCTTAAGCAAATAATGAGAATTAATGAACCAAAGAGGTTAGATTATTTCTGTACTGAGCACAAACTTTGGGACCGTATTAAGTGTTTAAAGGTTGCTTTCCAAACTGTGTGTGATCCTTGACATTTCAGAAGGCTTCCAGGATTAGCAGTGTTTCCTCAGTTTGGAAGAATTGCTGTTTCTTCCATAAATGTGAATCTTCAAATTTCCAGGTTAGTCATTTGATCACCGAGAACTCGGATCAGATTACCCTAGAGGGAAACTGGAAAAATCCCTGACTTGGTCAAACCGTGGGTTTGACCTGTTTTCTCCTCTCCCTTGCTGCTCCTCCCCAACCCCCCATTTTTTTTTAAAACCAGGAGGACAATATTTTATTTTAATATACTCTGGCATTTGGCTTTTCACGGATGCATTGAACTTAAAAACGAGGCAATATTTCTCAAACTTGTCAAAGTGTGCCCCCCACCCCTGGAGTCTGGGTTGGCTTAGGTGAATTATCAGACTTTTGGATGTGAGCTGACATTAAACCAGTTGGGGAAGGACATCTTTCCATGGAATTCCAGGAATTTCAGAACAATACTTTTTATGACGCACGTTACTTTACAAGGAACTCTCCTATCCACTATCTCCATCTGAATCCCAGGTCCTGCAACACCGAGAAATCATCTACTCTCAGTTTGCTTATCTGTAAAATGGGAGTGATGTCAGTAACGCCCTCAGAAGCGGGTCGTGAACAGTAAAAGAGCCTGGCACGGGGTCAGGGCCTTGAGAATTATCATTCTCATCCTCACCAGCACCATTATTGTTGGTTTAATCACCGTTGTTGTTTTCAAGCTTAACAGCCTGTGTTTGGATCCCAGCTGTGCCACTTGTTAACTGTGAATTTGGGCAAATCCTTTAACTTCCTCAAATCTCAGTTTCCCTATCTCACTGAGTTTTGGTGAGAAGTAAATAAATTAAGAAAGGTAAAGTGCCTAAAAAAAGAGCTAGCGTATGGTAAAACATATGTGGGATCCGCTGTTTTGGTTTTTTTAATTTCTTTTATTGAAGTACAGTTGATTCACAGCGCTGCGTTAGTTTCTGGTGTACAGCAAAGTGATTCAGTTGTACATGTGCGTGTGTGTACATATATATGTATTCTTTTCCATTCGGGTTCAGTTACCTAATGTTTTTCTTGTTATTTTTGTGAGGCCCTCACACTAATCCTGTGAGAGGTCTAGTAACCATGACAGTGTTAATTGAGCTTGTGTGCCGGGCACTGTGGTAGGGACGTGATGTGTATTCACCTCTGCCCTGTGAGGTGGGTGCCAGTATTGTCTCCATTTTCTGGATGAGGAAACCAAGGCACAGCTGGGTTGAGAAGTGGCGTAACCTGGCTCCAGAACTGGGCCCTCTCCCGGCATGTGTCCTGCGGGGGCCCCGAGGGGTACGCAGGTGGAGTCGCTCTGAGCAGTCACCAGGCTGTGCGGAACGGAACCACAGCCGGCACCTCCGGACCTCGAGCTTCCATGGTTGGGTGATTCGCCCAACCCCTGTGATGTCATACCATTGTGTGACACTGGTGTGCCTCAACATCTGAGCCCTCAGGGCATCTTTCAGAGGGTTCTGGGGTTGAGGACGGGGTGTGGTGGTTGGGAACTGGGGCAGGGTGTGGAGAGAGTGTCTTCCTTGTCAACGGTTATTTTCCGATAGAATTTGAGTCCGACCAGGGGGATTTCAGACTGAAGGGAGTGTTGGAGGCCGAAACCCAGCTGGCAGGAGAGTAGAACGTTAACTCAAGCCTTGTTTATTTATCGTTTGTCTCCAGTAAAACTTGTGTGCGTTTGCGTTAGGGTCTCAGTGGCAAGGTGAGCTGTGCCTCTCCTCGGGGACTGGGTGTAGAGCTTGTCAATGATGCGTCAACGTGTCTCTCAGTTAAGATTCATTTCTCTGCTCTCTGGCCGTCCCTCCGTGCTAACACTTGCCAGAGAAATATTCCGTGGAGGTGTTAAAAACAAGACTGGTGGAAAGAAACTGTAACTGAATACAAAAGAAAATCCGCGGCAGCGAAGAACAGATTTCATATTAGGACTGTCATAATATTCTTTAATGTATCACATAAATAAAAATCTGTTTTGACGAGAATTTTAATCAGCAACCCAAGGAAGGGTTTTGAATCCTGCAGTTCATCTCTCCCTCTTTGCGATAGAAATGTTCACATCTCAAGTGAAGTATAATGGGCATTATTAACTAGTCGAGGGGAAGCTCTTTGGAGACTAGTGGCCGTTAATTAGTGAAGTACATTTTGATCAGAAGAAGATAGGTCTGTTCTGTATCTTTCTGTTTCTCCGGATGATGACTTCATTTGGTAAAATATGTAAGAGTTTCCCTCCCCTCTATCTTTAAAGATTAAAGTGGTCATGCTGCTCTAAAAAGATGACTTAATTTGAAGCCGTTGGAGAAACGGGGATGATTGGGATCAATCATGTCATATCCTTTTGTCGGTTTTTTTGGGCAGAAGTGTTGGCTACCTGGAAGAATTTTGCTCAAGCTTTTGGGTTCTTTTTCTTGTGTGGAGAAACCAAGAGACAGCCTAGCATCTTGGGGCAAGAGTGAGTCTGGGCGCAACTCACCATCTGCCCTAATTATCCTCATGTATAATAAAGCATTCCCCACTCCCCTGATTACCATTTTCCTCCTTCATTTTTCGAGGCCAGAGCCTTATCTGTTTATCAAGAGGGATCTCATTTGTTCAGCCTATCTCCAGTTGCCTTTGGTCACAGCTGGGTGGCCCTGGGCAAATCACCTCGGGCCCGCCAAGCCTCAGTTTCCTCCCCTTTAAAACTGGGATCGTGGAGCACCCCACATGGAGCTGTTTTCTTTTTTCAAAAATATTTATTTATTTAGGCTGTGCTGGGTCTCAATCGCGGCACGCAGGATCATCGTTGCAGCATGTTTAGTTGCGGCACGCGGGCTTCTTAGTTGCGGCACGCATGTGGGATCTAGTTCCCTGACCAGGGATCGAACCCTGGGCCCCCTGCATTGGGAGTGCAGAGTCTTAGCCACTGGACCACCAGGGAAGTCCCTGGAGCTGTTTTCAAGAGGAATGCAGAAGTCTTTGCCGGTAGCCTGGCACCAAGTAGCACCCGGCAAAGGTCTGCTGATACTATTATTATAGACTTATTTGTGTAGAATAAGAAAAATTACGATGGTGCAAATGCCCTAAGAAAATTCTTCATTGGAATGTAAGCCCCCTGACGCCAGGGGGCTGCTGATGGTTGGCATTTGGTAACTGGTTGTTAAATGAGTGCGTGGAATCCAGCCTCCCTTTTTCACAGGGGAGGCAGTTGACACTCAGGGGAGTTATGTCGATTGTCACAGGCCACATAGCTAAGTTGTGGCAAGATTGAGCTAGAAGCCGGGTTTTCCTGCCCCCTGGAAGGCTCTCCAGATGGGTTCAGTGCAGCCTGGGTGTTTCACGCACCCATGTCCCGTTCCGGGGGAGCAGTTTCTTGGCAGCTTCTCAAGGGCGAGGGGTGAGTTTTCGACATCTGGCCTCCCCTGCTGCTGTGGGTCGGGTCTTCCTAGTGTCTTGCAGATCCTGGGTGATGTGCAGCTGTCATCTGGGCAGCCACAGTTAACCGACCTGCCGGTGGGTTTCTGTCGCCAGCAGGGATGTGGTGGGGTGTCTGCAGCCCTCGTCCGCAGCAGCGAGGGCCTCGGGGGATTAGTGGCTTAGCTTCTTTCTTTTCGGGGAGCCTGGCTGCTTCCTTCGTTCCTGGTAGCAGCAGGTGTCAGCTCAGGCGGGAGGGCACCTTCTCCTACAAATGTCCTTTCCCTGGATTTTTGCCTCTCCTCATGTGCTTTCGTTTCGGTGTTAAGGTCAGTCCACGCGGATGCTGGAGGGCGTGTGTTCTATGTCAGATGTTTTTGGCGGACAGGTGAGACCCCCGTGCCCCTCCGGGGAAGGAGAAGGAGGAATGCTCTGAGGAATCAGCTGACCCTCCTGGGTGCCTCTGGAGACTGCATCCATTCTTTTTGTCCTATTTTGTATTTTGAAACCCCGAACGTTCTCCGGCCAAGAGCCCTGAGAACACAAAACAGAGATGGGGCTCCTCACTTCTGCCCTCTTGTTTGATCTGGTGTGTTCATTTACTAAGAGCGCCTTTCATTGTTTGTACTTGCTGACTGTCTGTGTGTGCACCCACTTTCGGGGGGATTTAGGAAACCCTCCTTGGCTTCCCAATGCCCACCGAACAAACTTTAAACTTAGCCTGGGCGGCAAGGTCCTTCAAGATCTGTATGGGGGTCTTCTTCCAGCCTGTTGCCCA
Organism: Delphinapterus leucas; assembly: GCF_059928025.1. Taxonomy (NCBI): domain Eukaryota; kingdom Metazoa; phylum Chordata; class Mammalia; order Artiodactyla; family Monodontidae; genus Delphinapterus; species Delphinapterus leucas. Next base: position 39,262,273 of record NC_143147.1, read on the forward strand.
ACTCATCTAACCTTTTGCTGCTTAGAACCTGAGTGTTCCGCCTTCTCTGAAGAGCTGCCCTTTTGTGGGTCCCCATCTGCACTGCCCTTCCGTCTCTCTACTGTACAAAACAGACCCCTCTTTCAAAGCCCGAGTTAGTCGTTACCTTTTCCACGAAGCTGTCCTTGCTTCTTCTTGGACGTAATACTTCTTTCTCTGGATTTTCACAGCACTTTACCTTTTCTTTGGTTATGGCCCTTCCAACAATCATAAATTAGCAAAAACCATGTTGATACATCCATTAGGCATTGTGCCGGGCACTCACTCATTCATTCGTTTATTCACCAAACGTTACTGAGCACCTGCCATGTGCCAGATACTTGTGTATGGTTCTGGGGATGGTGTAGAGAATAAGACAAAGGCCCTGCCCTCGTGGGGCTTTCACTCTGGTGGAGCAAAGAAGCGGTGAGCGAAGTATACAACACACCGGCCGGTGTGAGAAACTCAGCAGGGTAGGAGTGATGGGGGTGGGCACTGGCCATGTCTTTAATACATTCAGATGCCACATTCAGTGTTCAGTAATTATTTCCCAGTCTCTGCCCAGCACCGGGGACCAACCTCTGTGTTAGGTGCTTTGTTCTGGGTTTTATAGTTCCTTAGGTTCATGCCTTATTGCCTCTACTGGACAATAAAGGCACAAGCATATTTTACTAATTAAAAAATAACCCTCAGCTTTTAGTCGTGCTCTTTTGCACTCTGTGACCTCCATTTAGATAGAATGAATGCAGGATGACAAAGGAGACACAGCGCTTGTCTTCAGGGGTCTTACCTCTAGGTTGGAAGGACGGGGTGCTGCCCGTGCTACAGGAGAGGATTCAATAAGCACGGTAAGAGAGGTCAGAACAGCATTTCGAAGGAGGAGGAGTGAAGATAGCCCCTTGGGGGAGGTGGTTTTTGGCCCAGATTCTGAAGAACAGGTAGGAAGGAAGAATGGCAGGAATGCAGTTCTTCCTACTGGGGGCCAGGAGGTCAGGAGGTCAGGACCTGCAGCTGCAGGAAAAGGGTGTGTGCTGCCCGGTGCTCTAGGATGGGGCCCCGTTGGCCGGCTGGGCCAGCTCGTGGAAGGCCTTGAATGCCAGGCCAAGCAGATGCGGCTGTGCTTTGCTGGGCAGGCGCTGGGGCACCTGTTGTGTGCGTGCAGGACCGTGGAGCTGCTCCGTACAGTGTGCCGAGCTCTTTTGGACCAATGTAGAAGCTGGGTCCCTGATAGGACTGTGGCTGTGCTGTTTCATGGGGAACTTCCCGCCCTGGACTTGTGCCTTAAGCATAATTCATCCTGCGTTCTTTCGACCCCTTTCTTAGGAGTGATGTTCTGGGCAGATACCACCCCTGATCTGTGGGGTGTGTGGCAGCTACAGAGAGCTCTATCGTTCTCTTGTTTCCGCCTTATCCCCTCCTCTCCTTTTTGCCTCCTTAACAAGGGACCGTGATATAGACAGAATTCCAAAGTTTTGTACTTGTGATCTTGACCTTACCGCGTGTAGACCCTGAGGTTTGGAAATCGCAGATTGTATGACACCGATGGCTGCTCTGTGGCTCAGAGCACCCTGACCTGTGATTCCACAGGTAGCGTCTGCCTGGGGTCACCTTGGGTGAGCGGCTGCCTAGTGTGCGGGGCGTGAGGTTGTGGAATCCTGACTTCCGCCTTGCGTGCGGTGTGAGGGGTGCGGACAGGCGGGGTCTTGGGCCCGAGCCCCCCGTGGCAGCAGAGAATGGTCGGTCCAGTTGGGACAGTATTTGGCTCCCAAAAAACGCGGTGTCCCTTTTCGCCCTCTCCTTCAAGGGCAGATAGCATCAAGCTCCCGGCTCTCTGGGAAGTTATTCTTAGGGAGGGTACTTCTTTATTTTATTTGAATAATCAAAAAGCAAAGTCTTAAACTCAGAATAATGACTGTCACATATTGTGTTTCAGTGTACGTTCAAGGAACCGTATGAGCCTCTATCTGCTTAATCTTTAATTTAGTCCTTACCACAGTCCTTGGCATTAGTTGGTATTCTCTCCATTTGACAGGTGGGGAAACTGAGTCCGAGGGGAATAAGAAGCTTTCCTAGGGCCACAGAACTAGGAAGGGTCGGGGTTGGCCTTTGGTCTGAAGTCTGTCTGAATCCCAAGTCCCTTTGCCCTCTTAACCACTCAGCCCCACTGCATCCGACACGAGTGGGTAGATTTTAGGTTCTTGCGCTTTGCCTGAATATTATAAAACGCTCAGGCTGAGAAGTAGCATTTGTTCTCCTCTGGTCAGGAAGTTTCAATTCAGTTCCTATTGCCTATTTTTTAAGAACCTGTTTAGCACAGTTACATGCCACTTACTAGCTATGGAGTTTTAGACAAATCACTTAACGGTTTTGCGCCTGCGTTTCTTCATCTGTAAAATGAGGATTTTAATATTTCCTACATCCTAGAATTGTTCGGGGAATTAAGTAGGTTAACACATATGAAGGGCCTAGGGTGATATCTGCACATAGAGGGTCCAGTGTAGGCATCTGTTACTGTCCCCAGAGACGGCACTGCCCAGATTGTAACAGGCCCTTACCTAGTAGCTCATGGGTTGATTGGTACCGTTGGCCCTTCCTAGGGGTGATGGATAGAACAGCACGTTGAGATTTGGGAAATTCTGTGTCAGTGGCTCGGTCTCCTCCTGGGGTCCTGGCTCTCGAAGGGAGCCTCCTTTATCTTGGGGATGCTCCGTGGGCATTGGGAGTGCATTTCCTTTTCTACATCTGATGCGTGTTTTTGCTGCTTCTGAGAGAGGAGTCCTGGGGAGCAGCGGGGGGACAGCCGAGACACCGCTGTGTGAGAGGTGTCCCTGTGAGCCTCTGTCTCCCAGTCCTGGTCTTTATCTGCCTGGGGGTAGTTCCACCAATGACTGATCTGAAAGCATCACATTCATTTATTTGTCACTGGCTGTGACAGGCAAGTTAATGCTAATGGATTCTTTTTTTAGCCTGTTGTCTGGGATGAGTTTCACCCAAATGTCCTGAAATCTAAGGCATTAGGGGAACGTGTAACTTTTATGGCAGGGGAGGATTTAAAAGATAAATAGGGTTTTGTACGCAAGGGCCTTAAATTTAGGTTAGGGACAACAGCGGCCAAGGAGGGGATATTGGGCCGGCCCAGAGTCTTCTTTTTAAGAAATCCATTCAGAGCCCTAAATTGCTGTTTCTGTTTCAATTATGTGACAATTTCAAGGGTTTAGAAAAATCTAATAAAATGGTCTTGATGATGCATTCCGGGGACAGAGTGCTTTAGAAGATCCAGGAGAATAAATTCCTTGGGGGTCAAGAGGGTCTGTTCATGCCACCCCGGGCCTTCTTTCGTCTGGGTTTTTACATTTTTATTGTTTTGAAGGGCAGAAAACGGTGAGGGAATGTATTCAGGGCTTCATCTGTATCCTCCCCCGAAATGAATTATTCTCTTTGGGCAATTGCAAATAGACAGGCCCCTGCAATCGCTAGCTTGTTTTTTTTCTTTTTAAAGCCGGCCTGTTGTAAGTGACTTTCAGAGCATGGTTTGTGTGTGTAATAATTTTGAATAAAGCACCAAAGAGAAGAAGCTGGAGGAGGGGAAAGCGTGAGCAGAGAGGCCCACGGAAAGTTTTTTTTTTTTTCTTTTCTCCAATTCAAGCTTTTGATAGTTCCCCAAGGAGCAGAAGTTTACAGTGGCAGCCGGCTTCGGGCTGCCTGCAGGAACAGAGTGCAGAAAGACCCAGTGTCGCAAAGCGTGATGCTGAGTGACGTTAATGAGGTGACGGCTCCAGCGGGAGGGGGGCAACTGTCCAGCGGGGTAGAGCGGCTCCCAGGGCTTGCCCTCTGCTGAGCGTGCCTCCTCCTGCACACGCGCGTGTGTGCACGGCGCACTCGAGTTTCCGGTCTTCCAATGAAAGTTGTAACACCAAATCCTGCTCAGGTGGCCGCAGTATTCTCCACCCTCGAGAGGCCGTGCGCGGCGAGGGCTGTATTCCCACTGACTGAAAAGTCAAGTTTTCAGCCGGGAGGCATCTTGTTTTACCTTCTGAGCATCTGCTGGGGCCTGGGTGGGTGGCTGGTGAGGCCGCCTCGGAGCACCAGGGCCAATATCCTCACCTCTGAGATGGATTCCAGGGAGGCAGGAAGAGAAGGCCTGTTGGCCAATGGCTTTTTTTTTTTTTTAAAGCCCTAGCCTGATAACATTTCATATTGATGGTATAGATGGAACATTGCAACAACTGCTTCTTAAATATTTTAGTGCCTTAGAGAGTATTTCCATGTTGCTCTTGTGCAAGAATTTCCAGTTACTCAAGAAAAGCTGCAGCATTTCAGGTAGATTGCCTGGTAAGGAGGTGGGGAGCCTGAGTCTTGCTGCCTTACTGGATAGGACCTTGGGAGGGTGTACCTGGCCTGGTTGTCAGGCACTTCCAGAAATGAGGCTGGAATGTCTAGCGGATTCCTCACCCTGGTGTTGACATGAGCCTTCTAAAGAGTAATGGGCAAGTGTTTGAAAATCTGCTCTGAGGGTCTTCCCTGGTGGCGCAGTGGTTGAGAGTCCGCCTGCCGATGCAGGGGACACGGGTTCGTGCCCCGGTCCGGGAAGATCCCGCATGCCGTGGAGAGGCTAGGCCCGTGAGCCATGGCCGCTGAGCCTGCACGTCCGGAGCCTGTGCTCCGCAACGGGAGAGGCCACAGCAGTGAGAGGCCCGCGTACCACAAAAAAAAAAAAAAAAAATCTGCTGTGAGATTTTTAAGAAAAAAAATCTACCTGGGACCTGGAGTGGGGTGGGTGGGTGGAAATACAGTGTGTATTTATTGGCACATGCCTGTTTCTGTTTTTTTTCCTTTCAACTCAGTTCCCTCTGGAATATCTCTCGAATATGTCATTTTTGTGCCTAAAGGCAAACAAAAATGGGTAAACTTACACACATAACACTTAATAAAAGCCAGCCAGTAGGTTCATTGTCTCTTTTACCTGGGGAAAAAGGGCCAAATTAGGATGCTTGAACCTAGGAAAAGATTGGGCTGTGAATCTCCACAAGACTGCTACATGTATCTGTTTCCTCTTCTGTTTTCAAAGCAGATAATTGGTTTTAGTAAGAACTTCTGACTTGATTAGGGGACCCTTAGGAAATTAAAGTGTGTTTGAATTTCACAAGTATAATTTTAATTATACAAATTTTGCGTTTTTCACTAGGGAGCCAGGTTCAGAACTTGTTTTCCTGTGCTAATAGGGGTAGTAAAGCTGATTATGGCAGAATGCCTTACTTAAATCACTTTGAAAATAAAAATCCACTGATTTGATCATTGTTTTTCCCTGCAGTACACGATGTTCAGGTTAACGTCCGTACGTGTCCCATATCCTTGTTAAAAGTGATTTTTCACTGGATCCACACGACTGTAGAACCTGACTGACACAGTGGGGAGGGGGAACCTCATTATGAATTTTTCTGCTGCACTTGCTGAAAGAATTCTATTAAAGTGCTTTTGAGCACAAGTCCTGCCTGGGCAGCTCGTGTTTGGCTCGCTGCCACGTTAGCGTGTTGTGATTGCCTTTATCGCCACATCATCCTGTTTGCTCAAAGCCTGTGCATTCACAGCGTTAGTTCTCCTCGCTGCCCCTCTTCAGCGTGACCCCAGTGGATTAAGTAGAAGGTACCGTGGAAACAGTCACCTGAGTTCTTCCCCAAGCTGTAGGAGATGATGGAGTGAGAATGATCAGACCCGCCCGGCATCCCCGGAGAAGGACTGATTGTGCTTCTGGGAAGTGACCATTTTTCAGGGCTCTCTAGACAAAACCCCCCAAGTGTCAGGAAGTGCTTTGGGGGTTTGAACTCAAACATCCTCAGACATCTCCCCCTGTGCAGGGGCTTTAAAAGCTGCCTAGAGACCGGCTCCTCAGGCCCTCTGGGCTCTTGTCTTAGGTACTGACAAGGAGAGTTTGAATGGAACAATTATTCATGTTAGAGAAGTCGTGAGACCAGCTTGGGAATGAGTTGGGGTCATACAGGTTTGGGGCTGAAAATATGGAGGAGAAAGCTCCAAATGTGGGCCTGATCTCACTCCATCCCCCACCCTGCATTGACTCATTGACTTTGTTAATTTTATTCCTCTCTGTTGAGGTCGTATGGCTTAATGTTTAAGAGCATGGGCTCTGGAACTCGGCTGAGTTTGAATCCTTGCTCTGCCACTTAGCAGCTATGTGACCTTGCGCAAGTTATCTGAATATTCTGTGCCTTAGTTTTGTCATCTGTAAAATGGAGATAGCGCTCGTGGGGTTGTTGTGAGGATTGCATGACTTAACATTGAAAGTGTTAAGGACAGTGTCTGGCGCCCAGCGCTGTGCTATGTGAGTTACCGTGTTGTCAGGAAGGGTGATGTCCTATGGCAGGTTTGGCAAAATGACTGCCTTGGTAGTTGGAGAATTGTTTTAAGGACAGCAGTCTTCTGCCTTGCTATTCTTTTTAATGTAATATTCGAGAGCTACAAAAGAGCATATATACGCACACACGTGGATTGTGCTCGTATATGAATATATACGACTTGAGTGGAATTGCATGCGATTTGGATCCGGACAAGCGCGTGTGCTGTAACGCACGAGGCTTGCGCTTTGATAGGAGCACGGCCTTTGGGCTCACAGGGACCTAGTCTGAGTCTCGCTGCACTAACCCTGTGGCCTTAGAAAGGTGTCCGCACTTTTCTGAGCTTCAATTCTGCACCTAAAAAACTGGATGGTAGAGTTGTGGGTCTGAAATGAGACACTGTAGGTAAGGCACCTGGTGTACGGTTGACACTCAGAACATGTTAATTTCCTCCCCGTGACCAGGGAATTTGTTTGTTTTCTTTTGTATCTTGAAACTGAGGGAGATGCAAAGTGTTCTGTTCTTATTGGAGATGAGAATAAGAGTCAGCCGATAAGTCCTTAGCGCGCTGAGTGGAGAGAAGCAGGTCTTAAGAAGGGGATGTTGGTAGCCTCAATCTACCCAGATTTTCAAGCGTAAGGCAGTACTTTTATTTTGTCAGGAACCTTAGATGGTATCAGCAAGTCTTTGAAGGTGGGCTTGTTCCTTTGACCCTCGGTGGTCCCTAGAAGCACTGGCTGGGTGGTTGAAGAGGTTTGGGGGATGCTTAGAAGGAAGGAATAACTTCAGGGAAAGACGGGCTCCCAGGTGTGAATGAGGACAGTTGGGAGGGAGGGAGAACCTTGGGATGGGGGGTGTGACCTTTCCACAGAACTTTTACTTGGGGACTTGAAATATTAGGTTTTGATCCACAAGCCCGTGAGTTCAGTCATGTGAGTGGGAGTCCGTTTGGCAGTGCTCCAGGAAATGCCCACGGGTCCCAGCTATCGCCTGCTGGGTCCCTGACCCTCAAATCTTCTGCGGGGGATGGGAGAGCCCCCCCGCATCTTAGAGCATCTGCAGTTTGCCTGTCCTCATCTCTTTGCTCATTTCCAAACTCGTCCCCTGCACTTCATATCTGTCAGGAGGAATCCACCGGCCAGGTGTTGCTGGAAATGGAGAGCAAGATTATGATTTTAAGTGGATCCTGGGCTGGGGGAATGGGGTGTGTGTGACTGTTGGCATGTAGAAGATGGAAAGGGGTGGCCTGGAGGAGGGAACTAGTAGTAGATTACATTGACTAATTATAGGGAAAAAGCCATATTTGTTGCTCCATTAAGTGATTGCTAGGCTATGAAGCAGTTTATTGTAATTAATGCAGAAACAGCAAATAAATGTTGGGTCTGGAGTGGAGGGTCTCCAGACACCCCTCCCCCTCCAGCGCTCTGTGTTCACTGCACCCGCCATTATCCTGTAGGTAAAGAGCCTTGGGGGATGCCTGCATCTGGTGGACTGAGGTGTGGAGCCTTCGACCAGTTTTCTGCTGGCTTATTGTGACAGCTAAGGAAGATCTCTAGCCTGATCTCCTCCAGACTCTTCCGTTGGGGTTTTAATGTTTGCTAAGGATGAAGGAGGAGGGACAAACCCAGGCCATCACCGCTATTCGTGCCACAGTCATTTTAATTTCAGGGCACGAGAGTGGCAGGTTATACATCCAAGTCCATCGCGCTACGGGCCGTGTGGAGTTGTGATTGCTTTCCTTGATGATTTCTTGTTCAAATCAGCGGTGCTCTTAATTTTCCAGATGAAGTAAGAAGAAAATTGGAGACTCCTCTCCCACCCTGTGTCTCTTCATCCAAGGTTTTCTGAGCATGACTCTGATTTGGAGGGTTAATATTAATTAGGAGGCAGTTTAGACCTCAGTGGCTTGATGAGGGAGCTTCATGTCGTGACAAAGGTGGCTTCTTTTTGCACGTGCCTGCTTTTGGTGAAAATGTCTGGGTTTAAAAAGCCAAGGGAATAAAGAGAGAGAGAGAGAGAGAAAGGGATGAGGGCCTGTCTCTTAAAGAAATGCAACAGATTCTCCTGGGCCTTCAGGGAGGAACATGACGAGAGCTGGGCGTCTGGGTCCGGAGGAGGTTCTGCCTCTGTCTGCCCTCTCCCTGTCCCCAGCATCGTGGGGCCGTGACCGGTTTGCCGCCACTGCTCTTTGCCTCCGTTTCCTTCTCTGTAAGGGAAGGTCCTAAAAGAGGCATGACTCATTTCCTTCGTTTCCAAATTGGGTGATGCTCGAATTCCTCTGGGGCAAGTGCCCCTGTCAGTGCCGGGTCACAGACAGATACTTCATTTTCTGCTGAGGCTCTAGGTTCTTGCTTCCAAGCCTTACCAGTGCTTACTCAGTCTTTTTGGGGAGGGTGGCAGAAAGGACAAGGACAGAGAGAGCCAGCAAGCTCCACTGTCCAGTTAGGAGGAGAGGAGCCCTAGACAACTCGCTTCGAGTTGGATCACATTAGGGGCCTTTCTTCTTTGGCCTGTGGGTTTGGGTTGGTTTTCCTTTTGCCGGGCGTGGAGGGGGCAGGAGGGAGGGCCGCTGACCATGGATGTGAATGTTCCAGGCGCAGCGGGAGAGGCCTGGCTTCTCGTTCTTATCTCGGTGCTGAGTAGCTGAACTTGACCTTGGGCTAGTTGCCTTGCAGCCCTGTGCCTCCGTTGCCTCATCTGTAGACTGAGGAAAGATGGGGGAGTATGTGGTGGGAACCAGCTGCGCTTAGGGTTTGAGAGAATAGGCTTAGGAGGCGGGCAGTCTTAGAGTTTTCTTTCTGGCCTAATAATTTCCTAGGTTGTGGGACTTTGGGAAGTTCACTTAGCTTTGCTGGCCCTCAATTTCCCCATCTGTAAAGTGGGGTAATGTAAGACTAGTATTTCCCTTACAGGGTTGTTGCTAGGATTGCCTGAGAGTGTTCATAAAGAGCTCACTCAGCATGGTGTCTGGGGCGTGGTTGGCACTTTGATAAGTGGGAGCTGCTTTTACTGTGAACAGCTCTGCAGAGGTCCGACTGAAGGTGCCCGAGACATTCGCCAAGGTGTGGCCACCTCCAGAAGACACCCGTGCTGCGCAGATTGACATTGACGTTCCGATTTGGACAGAGCCTCCTGCGGAGGGAGATCTGCGGTCAAGGAGGCGCCGTCTGCCTGAGATACCTGGTCCGGAGCTTAGATGACGACATACCCGGGCTGTGATCCGCCACTGCCCAGGCTGTGGGCCCCGGCTGCCTTGTGTACCCTGCAGGGCATAGGAAGCTGTGGGGTGGGCCCATCTGTGTTCCTGGGCACCAGACAGCTTCACGGGCGTGGGGACCGCATCCTCCCCGCGTGTGACATCTCAGATGCAGCAGGAGGGAAGAGGGAGAAAAGGAGGGCCGATCGCCAAGAGGTGTGGAGACTCACGTTAGTTTTTGGAAGCCCACGTCTGGTACTCTCTGAAATTCAGAGGCCTGGCTTGACTGAGGCAGGGCTGGGCAAAGGCCATTAGCGATTTCAGAATGTTAAGCGTGTCGGGCAGACGAAGGGTCAGTCTTTCGATTGCTTCCTCTCCCGCAGTCCTCCCCTCTTGGTGAAAAACAGGCACCAGCACCTGTTTCTCATGCCTGGTGTGTGCAGGAGGAATGTCTGAAGTGGGGGCGGGTCCAGCCCTCTTCGGCCACCTGCCCCGGGGAGCGGTGGCCGCGGCATCTTGTGGCCGGCCGGCTCCCGCCCGCTGCCGCCTGACTTCCTTTTCGGGGGCGGGCCTGATGAGGTGTTGTCGGTGGAAAAGCCTCAGGAGGTGTTGGCATACTATTACTGTTATGCCCTTGAAGGGAGGATGGAAGAGGGAGTGTGGCAGAAAGCGTCTTGTGGGAGGGGCAAAAGGGGGTCTCTGCAAATGAGCACAACCCAGGCCATGCACTGGACAAACATAGTCTCTTAGGGTGCTCTCGGGGCCTGTAGAGACTCAGACTCAGGCACTGGCCCTGCCCTCCCAGCTCCCAGGCTGGAGGGAGGCAGGGGTGTAAACCAGGCAGGGTGCTAGGGTGGGGACAGTGGCCATGCTCGGCTGGACCACGCACAGGAGGGGCACAGAGGAGGAGAGGGCAGGGCAGGCCTATCAGAGGAGGCCTCCGGGAGCTGCATCTCGAGAGGAGAGATCCTCCAAGTCGAAGGAAGTGTGGGAGCACTTAGGCAGCTTGGCTTTTGCGGGGCAGGGCAAATTGTTTCTTCCGGTCGGAGTTCACCATGCAGAGGCGGATGGGGTGAAAGACTGATTGGCTCACCGCACAGCAAGTGAGTGGAGCTCTGACCCGGAGCCAGACCGAAGCTGGGGAGTGGGGTACAGTCCCTGCGTCTGCATCTGACAGGGGACATATCCATTAAACAACTTACCACAGCATCCATTATTGGAGGACGATGTTCATAAATGCTACAGAAACACATAGGGTGTTTCAGGCAGTGTATCTTTGCCTCTGGTTCCCTCTCCCAGTGCCTCCCAGCGAACCGGCGTTGCTGCTCCATCTCCGGCTGGGTTCTCCTGGGCTGATTCTGCTCCAGTCCATTCCATTTAGCTTTCCCTTCCAGCAGGACCCAAGCTAGGATCACGCCTTCCAGAGAACGCTTTAAAAAGCCTTGCTTCCCAACAGACCGCGTGTCAGGCTTTCCCCGAGTGCGGCCGTGCTCAGCACAGGCCTCGAGCCATCTTTACATATGAGAGGTGAGCAAATCAAAGGTGAGCCGTTCTGCCTCAGCGAGGCCTTTTGTGTAAAAAGGACCTTCTGGAGTGAAGTGGTCAGGTTGAATGAAAACTACCAGAGCTGCCCAGCAACCGACCTGCTCCGTGGGGTAACCCGGGGAGAAATCAGGGCCGGGAGCAGACAAAGGATGCCCGGGACGGAGGTGGAGGATCCTGGTGGGGATAAAACACAATCTGAAATGTGTCTTCAGTTCGGATGTTCCGTGGCACCAGGTTGAAGTGGCTGACAGGGGACATCAGCATTGGCAGTTTTTCCCTGCCCTGACTACCCTGGCTTTATTTCCTCTGAGAGCAAAGCCGGGAGATGAGGCTCGGTTGCAGGCTGCGTTGGTGTCCCTTCCTTGGTGACCTTGGGGTCTCGTGTCTTTCCTTGGGGTCACTGGGGTTCGTTTCACACGAGGTGTGTTTGGTCTTGCGGTCAGAGGGAGCGCTTAGACGGAAACACTCACAAAGGGCTTCGAGAGGCTGGAAAGCAGCCTGGAGGCCAGCCCCGTGTTTCCCAAGGATTCCCAGATAGCAGGAGTCTGGAAGTTTCTCTTTGCAAGCCTTGCCGCTCCTCCGAGGGGCCATCCTGCGGGGTGTTCATTTTGCACTGAGACAAGGCAGAGGCCTGGAGAATGCCTGCCTCCCCGCCACCCGCCCTGGCTGCAGAGTGAATCCCATCCTAAAAGTAGTGCGGGCTTCCAAGCCGCGATTCTCGCCGATGTGATCAAGCACCACGTGTGTGGCCGGCTCGTCTTTCAGGAGGAAAGGATGCTGCTTCATGTCAGAGGAGTGTCCAGGTCTCAGGGCGCCCCCTTCCCTGCTTCCTCTCTCCCCTCTGTGTTCTGCAAAGGTGGGAGGCGGGTAGGAAGGGGTGTGTAGGGGGAAATGTTTTAGCCTGTCTTTTGATTTTGCGTTAAGTCGCTGTCACAGTAGGTAGATGTGCCTTGAGAATCCTTCGGAAGGTTTTATAATTGAGTCCTTTACCTCAGTGACAAGATACTACTCACCTTCCCTAAAGCGTTAAGTTTATGCTCTGTGCATGGAGCGGGAGGGCAAAACTTTTTTTTTTTCCCTGAGAAAATATGTCGTAGAAGAGGCTTGCCGTCCAGGGCAGTTGGGTGGCCACCTATTAAAGCTTTAATAATTGAGGAGACATCTGGGTACCTGAGTGGAAGGCCGCCCTTCTGGCAGGGATGATTCTGCTTTCGAAAGAACGTGCTCACCTTTAACTGCGAACGGCTGTGCCTGGAGTAGTATTTAATTTTAAATTGCCCATGTCCGGCAACCCTCTGTTGCTCTTTAAACAATAAAATGTTCCTCATCTTCCCGCAGCTGTGCTCTCTGCTAGGGGCTTGCCTTTTTGTGGGGGAGAGGGGGCTCCTGGGCCTCTCCCTACTCCCCTTCTTTCCCTTTCAAACTCGCCAGGATTTCTAGAGAACACTAGCTGTGGAGTCCCCACCCGTAAACTCTCCAGAGTGGGTGGCTGGGAAGTTTATAAGCAGAGGCGTCAGGTAGTAATGTCAGCCCCTGGGGCTGAAATGCTTCCTCTGTTGGCTGGAGGACCCGGGAGTCATTTTGTGTCCCGGACCCTTACCAGAGCTCCTAACTTTTTCTCCAGCTCGGGGGGGGGGGGGGGGCTTGATTTGTCTGTGATAATCAGAAACAGATTTTGCTTCCTGATCCATTGTAGATGTGTTTGAGATGGATGCCAAGCCTTAAGCCACTTAAAGAGCATGTGAACATGTATTTAGATACAAAATAAAGAAGGGCTAGCAGAGAAGGGTCTTCTTCGAAATTCCCCAAACCAAAAAAGTCTCGAAACGACAACACACAACAGTGACAAAAAAACTCCATCCAGACCCTGGAAAGGCAGCGAATGGGAAGAGAACATTTGGCTCCAGAGTCATCAGAGTTGGTGGAGCATGTGAAAGGGTGGAGGACACACGTGGCCGCCCCAGAAGCATGGTCTTTGGTAGGGGGGAGGAGTGCGTTCCCAGAGCCTGGGGGCCCCCAGCTGACGTGGCAGTTCGGTGGGGACTCGGCGGGGGGTGGGTGGGTGGGGGCGGTGTTCACAGTGTGCCCAGCGGGGCTCTGTTCCTTCTCAGGAGAGCCTTCGGTTAGGAAATATCTATCGCTCTGTATTTGCAAACACTCTTAAAGGGGCGTGATGCCAACAAAAATAGGCAACTTTAGGCGATTTCAAGTGTGTTCAGGGCGGCTCTCAGCGGGGAAGCCCATTGCTCTGATGCCCTGGATCAGCGGTGCCCAAGGTTTATTTTCCTTTTTCATTCTAAAAAGGGGCCTGCAGAGTTGAGCAGCGTTGGGGTATTGGCTTCTTTTCATCCTTGTGGACTTGTTTCTCTTTAATGAAGGCCCCTCCGGCCCTCCACCCCCGAGGGGTTGTCCTGGCGACGCCTGGCTGTGAGGTTCCCAGGTGGCCCTGGTTTCAGGCATCCTTAAGGCCCAGGCCTGTGCTTGTCCCCAGCCCTCCCCCCATGGTGTTTGCAGTTCAGCCACTGGACCAGAACTCGCACTCATGTCTCTCACTCCAAACAAAAAATAAACCTGTGTGCTCTAGGTATGTATTTTAGAGGTGTGTATAAGTGTTTTTTCTCTTGACAAGTTTGTTGCCTACAGCTGTGCAGCCACAGCTGGCTTTGAAATCCAGAAAATACACATGTTTTTAAGTGACTGGGGGGTAAGGCTGGTTGAAGGAGGAGATGGGGTGGTGTGGTTTGACTGTAATCACACATAAAACGCTCTGACCCCAATTTTTTTTTGTGGCCGCGGCATGTGGGATCTTAGTTCCCCGACCAGGGGTCAAACCCGTGCCCCCTGCAGTGGAAGCGTGGAGTCTTAACCACTGGACCGCCAGGGAAAGTCTCCTGACCCCAATTTTTAAAGAAATCATTTAATTAAAATATGGTCAGAGACAGTTATTGGGAAGAAGAAAGTTTTTAAGTTTGGGATTCCTGTTTATCCGAGTGAAGAGCGTTTCTGGTCACCATAGAGATGAGAAGCATGGGGGGAGGGCTTAAGGGTGCCATCTCCTGCCCCCACTGGGGGAGGCAGTTGCTTGGTGGGAATGGGAGCAGAGAGGTGGAGAATTTGGGGAGGCGAGTTGGTAACAATTTATTGAGGCTCTGAGCTGAGCAGGGATCAGGTTTTGGATCTGTTTTTTGCCCTTAACCCCTCCCCTTTCTAGGAGCCTCGTAGGAGGAAGGGACGGAAGGTTTCGGTGCACAGAGTAGCTTCGGTTTCTCAGAAGTTTCTTCTTTCCAACTTTTGAAAGATGATTTGCATCCCTCAGCTGGGACTGGCCTTTTAAGATAAGGATTGGAACATACTCTGTTTTCAAGGTTAGGGGGCAGCTAACTTTCAGGGAGGCGAGGGTAGGCAGGGGAGGGGAGTTCTTTGGGTTCAAGGATACCCGTTTTCTCCCTCCTGGGAAGAAAGCCTTTGTTTGCAATGGCGTAGACGGGGCTCTGTTAGGAGACTAGCTAGCATTTTTACATTTTCACATTGACCCGCCATCCCTCGGCGCTTCTCTGGGTGCTTGCAAATCAGAAAAGAAGCCACACACGCACAATAAATGGGAGGGGGCGGCACGACACTTCAGCGGAGGAGAGGCCCAGAGGAGAGTATGCATAGCTGTGTGCTGTTAGCAACCTTCAAATAAAATCGCTTGTGGAAGGCCAGTATCTGTGCCTGGGAAGCTGCTGTGTCCTTAGTAGCTGTTTTGAATTCTGTGGTATAGAACTGAATGTTTAAAAACAGTTACAGGAACGTCTCCCCGAAGAGGTATTCCTGAGGATCTCTGCGCCAACGGAATCCTGTTTTCCCAGCAAGCATCATTATATTTTTAGAAATGTTTTCTTTCCTCATTGCCTATCAGTTCGTAAGGCTCCTAGCACTTTCTGTCATGCCAATATGATTTCCTGAACAGGTGTTTTGAAGGATGAGGGGTTATATTAAAAAAAAAATACTGAAGGATACTTTTTGTCCCAGGCATCGATACCTTTGCATCCTCCATGGACGCAGTGGGAGTGGAGACCCAATGGGTTTTCTACGCCCGCTTTCCTGGTGAGGGCAAGGGAAGGGCCCTGCTGTTCCCATCTCTCTCTCTTCTTCCCTCCCTCTTCCCCTCCCCCGCTCCTTCTGCTCTTCTTTTTCTTTCTTTCTCTCTTTCTTTTAACTGATACCTAACTCCTTGTTCCGTTGCCAGGATTTGGGGAGAGTAATTTCATGGGGACCAACAGAACTGGTGGCTGTAGTTTTACTTGCTTTTTGGCATTTAAGGAAATAACTTACAAATAAATTTTTCCGTAAAGGCTGAGCACCATAAAAAAGAACCAAATAATGTCATTTGCAGCGACATGGATGGACCTAGAGATTGTCGTACTGAGTGAAGTAAGTCAGGCAAAGACAAATATCAAATGATAGCTCTTGTATGTGGAATCTATAGAGTCACAGGTGTAGAAAACTTACGGTTACCAAGGGGGATGGGGGGAGGGATAAATTGGGAGGTTGGGATTGACATACACACGCTACTCTATGTAACATAGATAACTAATAAGGACCTATCGTATGGCACAGGGAGCTCTGCTCAATACTCTGTAATGACCTATATGGGAAAAGAATCTCAAAAACAGTGGATATATGCATAGGCATAACTGATTCACTGCTGCACACCTGAAACTAACACAACATTGTAAATCAACTATACTCCAATACAGATGAATTTAAAAAATAATAAAAAAATAAAGACTGAGCACAGATCTTAAGTGTTTGAGGGGAAAACTGAAGGTGGCCTGTGGCGATTTTTCCTCCCTCTCGTTGAAGCGGTGTGTCCTTGCATTTTCCTCGACGGTCACTAATAAGAACTGCCGGCCTAAATCAGTGTCTCTGAGAATCATTGATTTACTAATTGTTCATAATTGCCTCCTGGCTTCCCCCCCCTGCTGAGAGCACTTTTGTTTTTCACTATTCTGCAAGGAATTGGACGGATTTCTGGAGGGTTTAAGAGGCACCCCACAAAAGAGTTTGGCGTGCCACTGTTGCTACTTGTGCTTCTCAGAGGTGACCGTGCCTTGGTATCCGGGTTCCATAAACCAGGGGCTGCCACTGACCTTTCCCAAGGTCGCTTGTCTGATGGAGAGCGGATTCCCCAGCCCACTGATGGCCTCAACTTAATTTCTTCCTTTCCTAAGGCAAAATGACCTCCCAGTAAACCCCACCCCTCGCCTTCTTTAGAGTGAACAAACAGAATTAGGAAGGTGTGTTCTGGTAGAGAGCAGGCAGCGTTGGGAAGAGACACGGGTACCACTCATTAAAACGCCGCGGTGGGATGAGGCTTGCTAGGAAGTGCAGGGTCCTGCAGGGTAGGACGCGATGCTCGGCGACACAGCAGAGGCCAAGAGGGGGGCCAGCCTGGAGAGACTGCAGAGAGTTTTGGAGTAACATTTCTCATGGCATTGGGAATTAAAAAACAGCAGCCCCACCCGCTGCAAATCCATGGTCTCTTGAGAGTATTCTGCAAATAAGTAGTCTCAAAAAGCCCCTTCCTCCCTTCCTTCCTTCCTTCCTTCCTTCCTTCCTTCCTTCCTTCCTTCCTTCCTTCCTTCCTTCCTTCCCTTCCTTCCTTCCTTCCTTTCCTTCCTTTCCTTCCTTTCCTTCCTTCCCTTCCTTCCTTCCTTCCTTCCTTCCTTTCCTTCCTTCCCTTCCTTCCTTCCCTTCCTTCCTTCCTTCCTTCCTTCCTTCCTTCCTTCCTTTCCTTCCTTCCTTCCTTCCTTTCCTTCCTTCCATTCCTTCCTTCCTTCCTTTCCTTCCTTCCTTCCTTTCCTTCCTTCCTTTCCTTCCGTCCTTCCTTCCTTCCTTTCCTTCCTTCCTTCCTTTCCTTCCTTCCTTCCTTTCCTTCCTTCCTTCCTTCCTTCCTTCCTTCCTTCCTTCCTTCCTTTCCTTCCTTCCTTCCTTTCCTTCCTTTCCTTCCTTTCCTTCCTTCCTTCCTTCCTTCCTTCCTTCCTTCCTTTCCTTCCTTCCTTCCTTCCTTCCTTCCTTCCTTCCTTCCATTCCTTCCCTCCCTTACTTCCTTCCATCCTTCTCTCCCTCCCTACCTCCCTCCCTTCCTTCTCTTTCTTTCCTTTCTTCCCCCCCTTCCTTCTCTAAACCTTCATAATAAGACTCTTTGCAAGGGCCTCCTGAGGAGCTCGAGGATGCCTCCTTGCCGTGTTCCTGTGGGAAATCAGTGCCGCGCAGAGAAAAGAAGCTCAACACTGCTTCCCTCGGTGAACACTGAGCCCCATGGGGGCTACCCAGAGTACCTTACGGGCTGCTGAGCTTGGAAGCCCTGTCGTACCTGAGTGTGGGTGCTGTATGGTTGGCTGATGGATCATCTCTTCCATAAATCCTTCGCAGCCAGCCCTGGGGAAGTGGCGTGGCAAGGACGGGGAGCATTATGGACGGTTTTCAGAGGGAGGATCTCCGTTCCTCAGTCCCAGGGTCTTGGGTGTTGACTCTCCCCTGACCCGGTTGGTCCCATGCTTCTGTTCTGCACTTGTTGGTTAGTGTTTGGTGTTTGATGTTCTGCTTTGTGTTGGGTGTCCAAACGCAGGTCGGGGCTGGGGCTTCAGCACAGGTAAGAGGCTTGAGGTTCTTCTAGGACTTTAGGTCTTTCTTCTCCTAACTAGGGCATCAGAGGGCTCTCTCCCTGCCTCATTAAACCCTCACAGTTGCACGGGTGGCCAGCCCGGGTTCTTTTGTTAATTACATGCAATCAAATGGGTTCCATCACAGGCCCTGCCTGGAGGGGGCAGGATACAGGTTTCAGCAGGTTGTGAGTGAAATCAGTCCCAGGGTCAGAGGACCCAGGACAGAGCCCGGAGTGAGAGGATCGTGCTGGGCCAGCTTCCTTGCAGGACACTATAGACCAGACGGAGGTGGTCAGACTATCTATCCCCTTCTGCAAACAACAGTAGGGCTGAGTGTGGGAGAGCAGGCCCAGGGCGGATTTGGGGCTTCTTCCTGCTTTATTTCTCCATCCCTCTTCCAGAGACATGTTTGGCAGAAGAGAGGCGTTGTGGTTTGGTAGATAGGGCCTCTCTTAGAGACAGTTCTGGCATTGGATCCTGGCTGTGTGACTTGGCCAAGTTACATGACCTCTCTGAGCCTCATGTGTGTCATATGTAAAGTGAGACTAATAGACTTGCCTGGCGGTTGTGGGGACTGAAACACCTTCTCTAGAGCAGCTAGCACGGCGCCTGGCATTCAGTAGGCGCTTACACAGTGCCGACTGTTCAGCCAGGCTGTTGCTGTTGGGAGAGGCCAGAGGTTTTGCAGGTATCAGACCTTATACCAGTCGGTTAATTTTGCTCATTTGGATGGAGGGGCTGCAGTGTGCTGCCTGGGCTTCCAGGCCCTGGAAGGTTCGTTGTGCCCCCCTCTCTTTCCTGCAGAATCCACCCCCATCCTTACACGCGTGGGATCTGCTCAGTTAGGGGTAACTTCCCAGTCAATTCGAGATGGTTGGCAGCCCAACTTCTCCTGGGTCCCCCCGCCTTTCCTCTGACCCCTGTCTGAGAGCAGCTTTCGCCAGACACTGAGGGATGTTCTAACCGTGCAGACCCTCCGCCGAGAGCTGAGGGTGGTCCTCAGCACCCAGATTATAGATCGCTCCGGTTCGGTTTCTAATTCTTGCTTGATTTAGTGAGGTGATGGGCGAGAGCGGGGATAGAAGGAGTGGGGGTGCGGAGGGTGGTATTGAGCGTGGATGTGTGATTACTTTCAGTGCTCTGGCCCAGGGTTCTCAGCCTCGGCGCTGTTGATATCTTGGGCTGGACAGTTCTTTGGATGTGGTGGGCTGCATTGTGCGTTGTGAGATGCTTAACACCATCCCTGTCCTCTACACACTAGATGCCAGTGGCACCCCTTCCCCAGCCGTGACACCTGACCGTGTCTCCAGACATTGTCAGATGTCTCCTGCGGACACAGTCACCTTTGGTTGAGAATCACTGATCTAGCCCCGCAGGTGGCTTCTGTGCAGGAAGAACGGGAAAGGTTTGTCTGTGTTCTGAGGGTCTTTGGGTTTGAAACTGCACCATGAAATCTTCATGGAATTCAAGAGCAGGAAGGCACTCAGGCATGTCACCTGGGCCAGGCCATGACCCCGGTAGTCCTCTCTGCGGTCAAGTGAGAAGGCAGGGAGAGGGATGCTCCCCCAGGCCAGCCTCTCTGTGGATCTCTTCACGGAGGCCTTTTTTTGCAGAGGGACTTTGTACTCGGGCTCCCGGCAGTCCCGTGTTTCGGGCCTCCAGGAGTTTGGTTACAAGCTTGTGAGTTTGATCTGCCTTCTCACCCTCTGCACACACACATTCATCA
Organism: Delphinapterus leucas; assembly: GCF_059928025.1. Taxonomy (NCBI): domain Eukaryota; kingdom Metazoa; phylum Chordata; class Mammalia; order Artiodactyla; family Monodontidae; genus Delphinapterus; species Delphinapterus leucas. Next base: position 39,281,761 of record NC_143147.1, read on the forward strand.
CTCCGGAGCGGGCCCCACTGCATGCACAAAATGGACTTTTACTTGAAATGAATTCATTAAAAAAAAAAAAAAAAAAGGTTCTCTTGCTAGGACTCCACGGTTCTCTCTTTTCCCCTTTTATTCTTCTCTGTCGTCTGTAAGATGAGCCCTTAAGAGGGTGTCTGGTGAGATTGGTTGGCCAGGGATCTTACTAGGCCCTGATTAAAGGCAGATTATCAAATGGAAGTTGAATGTTGCTGCCGTGCTTGTAAACAAGTCAGTTGTGTGCCATAGAATCCATCACCGTTCCCTTGGTGAGAAGAAGGAGGGCCACGAAATAGTTAGTGATGTTAGCTTAGTTTCCAGCAGCTCGGCTGCCATGCCAGAGGAAGGGAGCCCATCGGCACCAGGCACCGTGACGTTTCTAGCTTTCGGTAAGTGAGTGGGGGAGAAGCTTACTTCCTCTGATCCGTGGGAAGCTCAGAGACAAGACCTGGGTGTTGCCAGCAAGTCGCCAAGCTGTAGCTTTAGATATATATATATTTTTAATTTATTTATTTTTGGCTGTGTTGGGTCTTTGGTGCTGCACGCGGGCTTTCTCTAGTTGCGGCGAGCGGGGGCTACTCTTCATTGTGGTGCGCAGGCTTCTCATTGCGGTGGCTTCTCTTGTTGCGGAGCATGTGCTCTAGGCGCGCGGGCTTCAGTAGTTGTGGCATGCGGGCTCAGTAGTTGTGGCTCGTGGGCCCTAGAGCGCAGGCTCAGTAGTTGTGGCACGCGGGCTTAATTGCTCCGCGGCATGTGGGATCTTCCCGGGCCAGGGCTTGAACCTGTGCCTCCTGCATTGGCAGGCGGATTCTTTTTTTTTTTTTCTTTTTTGCGGTACGCGGGCCTCTCACTGCCGTGGCCTCTCCCGTTGCGGAGCACAGGCTCCGACGCGCAGGCTCAGCGGCCATGGCTCACGGGCCCAGCCGCTCTGTGGCATGCGGGATCCTCCCGGACCGGGGCACGAACCCGTGTCCTCTGCATCGGCAGGTGGACTCTCAACCACTGCGCCACCAGGGAAGCCCCTGCAGGCGGATTCTTAACCGCTGTGCCACCAGGGAAGCCCAGCTTTAGATATTGAACTTGGGGGAGCCAGACGGCTTTACGGGCTGTGTGTGAGGCCCGTGATGTCTCAGTGTCTTTGGCCTCCCTCTCATTTAGAACAAAAGACGCTTGTCCAGTTGGAGCGGGTGTGGGGATCAGGGCTGGGGATCAGGGCTGGGAGAGGCAGTATAGCCTAGTGGTTGAGAGCATAGGTGCTGGGACCAGACTACCTGGCCAGGTATGAAGATGGGACTCTGGGCAAGTTATGTGATCTCTCTGTGCCTCAGTTTTCTCATCTGTAAAATGTGGTGAGAGTATAGTGCCTCCTTTGGGGTGGTTGTGAGGAATTAATGGAAGTAAAGTGCTGAGCCTAGAACCAGGCAAGGAGGAAGGAACCTACTCTTACTTAAATTATTCCAGTGTGTTATTCTGGAACGGATGGTCAGCCTTACTCCTGAGGCTTTATGACCGTTCGTGGTTCTTACACTTCACTGTGCAGAAAAATCACTTGGGCCCTTCCCTGGATGTGTTGAAATCGAGGCCTCAGTTGAAGGCCCCAGGTGGTGCTGACGCGGGGGGCGGGGTGAGGGTGTGGGTCTGCACAGAGCTTTGCGACTCCTTAACGGCAGCGTTTTTCAGATTCTCAAGGAATGAGGGTCCCCAGTGTCATCACAGTGTCGGTCTTCAGCTCGGATTATGTGGCAACAGTTCTGCCTACTCCAGGTTGCCTGATTTGGGCACTGCGTGGGCGTGGCAGGTGTGGATGGCTGCAAGCTGCTCATCTCTGACCCTGGATCTGTCGGGTCGGGCCCGCGTCGTCCGAGGGCTGGGCCAGCACCGGCGGCAGTGAGGTGACAGGAGGATCGTCTGCTCTGGCCTGCAGCGTGTCCCTGTTTCTGGCCAAACCAGCACCCCATGCCTGGTTCTGACTTTGCTGGCAAGAGCTGTGGGCCTGTTTCAGTGGGTAACTGGTATGTGTGTGTGTGCACGTGTGCAAAAGAAAACATCAAAATGTTTGGGGAGTGTTTAGGGAAAATAGCAAGGAGCAGATTGCCAAGATTCGCTTATATGTTTCTTTTCCTTGCCTTTTTGCCGTGTACATGTGTGATCAGGATCCTGGAGCGTTCCGGAATACAGCTTTGCCTTTTCTTACCCCAACTGTTCTTTCTTACAGCGGAGAGGATACGGTTCAGCACCAATAATACTGAGCAATAAATAACCCGGAGAAGATGAATACCTTGTGTGGTGGTAAATTCAAGTTGATTTATTGCACATAATATATACAGGTGCTCCTAATGTAATTAAGCAGCGAGGCTTTTAATGCTGCAGAATCTGAAAGAAGACCCAAGAAAATTGGGTCTTAATAAGGCTTATTGAAATAACAGCGAAACATGCCGCTTAGGACCGTTATAGGATGCTGGAAGATGGATTGACTCCGCTGCTTTTTCTTATGTGCAGAGATGACACACCTGACCCGTCATCAGCAGGGCACACGCCGGAGTTGTTCTCCCTGCGCTGGGACCGGGTCGTGCCGAGCTGTCTGTGCACTCTGGCCTCGCCCCCCTTGTGGCCAGCAGTCAGGTGGCTGGCCATTGAACTGGCTTTTTCCAAGTGTAGGGCAAGGTTGCCCGAGGGGTTGGGACTCAGGACCCCAGCCTCACTAGCACCCTCTCCTAAGAACCGGGACAAGCAAGAGAGGGTTGGTAAATTCACAGACTGAGGCCACTCCCCCAACCCCTCCCCCTGCCCCCTGCTGTAGGCTGAGCACTGTTCCGGAGATGGGGATACAGGGATGCAAGCGAAACACAAAATAGGCCCCGTCCTCAGCGGGGTTGGGAGAATGCTGTGATGGAGGCAGAGGCAGGAGGACACAGGAGGGGATGGATCTCTGGAGGAGGTGCATCTGTGGGGACTGGGTTGGGGGCTGGGAAGGTCCTCGGGTGTACCATGAGTACAGGACAGAGCGGTGGGGCAGCGGTCTCGGGGGAAGGGGGTTGGAGGGTGGGATCAGGGTTTGGGTGGGAGAAGAGGCTGGACAGGTGGTTTGGCGGCAAGAACAGGAAAGATTCTGTGTTTGAAGCCAAGATATGCCTTGATATGGCCTGTACCCGAAGCCATTCTGGAGTCATGCAGGCTTTGTAAGCACGGCAGGACCAAATCCATCTTTTAGAAAGAAGATTCTCAGCAGCGTTGTGGGGTTTGAGGGAGACCACTTAGCTAAGAGAACAGGGCCTGGACAAGAGCAGCAGCCGAGTGAGTGTGGAAAGGTGGCAATGAGAGTTAACGGCCCCCCCTGCCCCCGTGCCTTAGGCCTGGTGACTCAGGGGAGTGGGGGGGGGCGGGGGTATTTGGAGAGATGGTGAGTCAGTGCTGAGCCAGTACTGGTGTAAGAACAAACCCCCCGGCATCTCCAGCTGCTGGGGCTCCCCCCTGTCTGAGACTGTAACCAGGTCCTCGAGGTATGCCATGTGGAGAGGTGGCTCCATGTTGCCCTTGGGAGCATTTGGGGCCAGGAATGATGGAAGAGTTTCTACAGCCTTTCTGTCAATTGCCTTTAGGAGCTTAAGATTTTAGGGAGGTGAAGGAGATGCATGCTCTACTCTGAGAAAGGACCCTCCTTATTGTAGGTGTACCCCACTTTAAGAAAACCCATTTGCTTACGGAACGAGCTAGGTCAAGGAGAGAGTTCATTCCCAGTACCAAAGGTTCCAGAATCAGAGCCTTTTAAGTAAAGAGCTAATCTTTTGAACCAAAATGTAAGATTTTATTTTCTTGGTAGAGGGCCTCGATTGCAAAACTGAGGACACTTGAACAATTTACTGCTTGGGCCAAGGTTAATAAAAAAAAGTCCATCTACTTGGTTGGCAGTATTGAGCTCCTGTGGTTTTCAGAGGTGAATCAGTGGTGCTCCTGGTGAATCGGTGGTGCTCCTGGTGAATCAGGAGTGGTGTTTGCTCCAGAGCCTGGGGTGGCAGGTCAGGCTGGGGAGAGGGAGACCCAGGGCCCTGACCATTGGAAGGACCTTCACACGACATGTCCTGCTTCCAGCTTGGAGTACGGAGCCACTGAGGGGTATGTGTGGAGCTCTGGGAAGCTCCTGGCCTGCGTAGGGAAGAGGGGGTGCTGGTGGGCTGAGGCCTGCTGTGAGCTCCTGGGCAGTGAGAGCCCGCCTCCTCCCCCCCCGCCCCAAACACGGACGGTGCTCGGTGGTACCTTGCCATGACGTGATTATTTGCACAATTAGTAAAGGCTCAAGTATCTGATCATAATTTTTTCCTGGATGTATAGCACATCCTCTGAATATATAATCAGTGCTTCTATTTTTTTTTTTAAGGAATATAGGATATTAGATGTAGATGCATAGTTGATGCATGTTCACTTTCTCTAAGGATTATTCAGAGAAACTGGAAAAAGTTCTTTTGTCTCTCTCAAGTGTGTTTGTACATCTCTGATTCTGCCTCTCCCCCGTGGTGTGGAATAGGGGGGTAGACGGGCCCTACAGATGACCCTAATGAAGGCTTCCCGAGGCAGACTTGTTTCTTTTCTTTTTTTTTTTTTAGTTGAAGTAGAGTTGATTTACGATGTTGTGTTAATTTCTGCTGTACAGCAAAGCGACTCAGTTATACTTATATATACATCCTTATTTATATTCTTTTCCATTATGGTTTATTCCAGGACATTGAATATAGTTCCCTGTGCTATACAGTAGGACCTTGTTGTCCATCCGTTCCATATATAACAGTTTGCATCTACCAACCCCAAACTCCCAGTGCATATCTGCTTCCCCTCCTTGGCAACCACAGGTCTGTTCTCTATGTCTGTGAGTCTGTTTCTCCTTCACAGATAGGTTCATTTGTGTCAAATTTTAGATTCCACATATAAGCGATATCACATATTTGTCTTTCTCTGTCTGACTTACTTCACTTAGCATGATAATCTCTAGGTCCCTCCATGTTGCTGCAAGTGGCATTATTTTGTTCTTTTTTATGGCTGAGTAGCATTCCATTGTACATATGTACCACATCTTCTTTATCCAGTCATCTGTCGATGGACATTTAGGTGGTTTCCATGTCTTGGCTATTGTGAATAGTGCTGCTACGAACATAGCGGTGTGCATGTATCTTTTTTTTTTTTTTTTTTTTGCATGTATCTTTTTGAATTAAAGTTTTCTCTGGATATATGCCCAGGAGTGGGATTGCTGGATCATATAATAACTCTGTTTTTAGTTTTTTGAGGAACCTCCATACTGTTCTCCATAGTGGCTGCACCAATTTACATTCCCACCAACAGTGTAGGAGTGTTCCCTTTTCTCCACACCCTCTCCAGTATAAATCGTACCAATGTTTTCTTAGGTCAGTCTCCCAAGGCAATAGAAGTAAAAACAAAAATGAACAAATGGGACCGAATCAAACTTACAAGCTTTGGCACAGCGAAGGAAGCCATAAACAAAACGAAAAGACAACCTATGGAACGGGAGAAAATATTTGCAAATGATGCAATGGACAGGGGCTTAATTTCCAAAATATACAAACAGCTCATACAACCCAGTTGAAAAATGGGCAGAAGACCTAAATAGACATTTCTTCAAAGAAGACATGCAGGTGGCTAATAGGCACATGAAAAGATGCTCAACATCGCTAATCGTTGGAGAAATGCACATCAAAACTACAACGAGGTACCACCTCACATCAGTCAGAATGGCCATCGTTCAAAAGTCTACAAATAACAAATGCGGGAGACAGACTTGTTTCTTTTTTGATGGGTAGAATGAATCCTAGACTTGGGAGCATCCGGCTCTAACCGGCACCAGATCGAATGAATATGACCTTTTTATTCCAGTGAGGGGGGAAGAGATCGCTGCCTCCTTTCTCGTAAATCTTGCCTGGTTGTTTGCTCCGGTACAGCACTCCAGTTGGGTCCTGCTTGGGCATCTGGCTTTGAGTTTTAAGTACTGGCAGGTGCAGGGGACTGTGGCAGATGAGTGAGCTGAGGCGTGGCCCTGTTGGGGTGGGTTGTGGGCAAAGGCGCAGTTGGGTCTGTCCTCGGACAGCTGGGCTCTCCTGCTGGCATCCCTGAGTTTGCCACACAAAGACCAGCTCCAGGGGACTTGTTGCCCTGGGGAAGTGAGCTGGATTGGTAAAAACCTCAGTGTGCTGCCAGCTGCAGGACGGGCGTGGCCGTCCTTCCCTGCCTCTCACACACCCCTTCAAGACGGGCCGTCTCGTCTTTGAACCATCCGACGATGGCCACAAGTCAGTTCATCCCTTCTTTGTGCTCCTGAAGGACTTGGCAACTTGGCTAACAAGGAGACAGTTGTTAGTTCATTTCTTCATTCATTATTCATGCAGCGAGTGGTAATTAGCATTTAGTAATGTGGTTTCTGGGGGTAGCTGAGTTGTGTTCATTCATTGAACAAACATTTGTTGATCCCCTGCTCTGGGCTGGGTACAGGGCATGGTGCTGGGGTTACAGAGGTGAGGAAGGGGCCAATTGGCCCTTGAGTTGCAGTCTGTTTGGGAAGGCAGGTCGTCAACAGGTGTAGGTGCTAAATCAACAGGTGAAGGTTGCTGAAGGTGATATGGGAACTGCGAGGGGGGAGTAGCGGGAGAGTTGGGAAGGCTTCACAGAGGAAGGACGTTGGACTTGGGCCTTGAAGGGTCAGCAGGAAAGAATTGGGGTGTGGGAGAGTGTTCACCCTCCAGGACAAACAGGATTCTTGGGATTTCGTTTCCCATGATGGATGCTCATGTGCCTTCCTGTCTCTCCTTCTCTCCTCAAGCCTCTGTCACTCAGGAATCAATCCGGTGGTCCTGCTGCCATGCGTGTTCAGTATGGTGGCTCATGGTGGGGAGGCGGGGGAGAGGGAAGAGTGCTGGTGAGTCATGCAGGTTCCCTGTGGCTAAAAAGAGAGCAAACTTCAAAGCCTAGGGCATATCAAAGATGCAGCGTGTCACACCCATGGAGCATTTTACACGAATAACAACCCAGTTTCTGGCTCTGCCACAAAAAGCTGGTCTGCTTTGGGGACATTTTTTTTTTTTCTATTACAAGCAGGACAGGTGGAGAAGCATCATTTGGAGCAGGGGGCTGGGTTGGTATTAAGATGGCGGGGTGTGTTCTTGGTGCCTTTTTCTCCTTTTCAGACTCTGTTTTTCTTTGTTCTAGCCGGTGTTTCATTACTGATAGGAATCACTGAGGGGCTTGGAGGGAGAGAGGAAAGGGTTTCTGTATAAACAGCTGTCTTGCTGATTCAGTCTACAAAGTGGATTTTATAGCTGAAGTATTTGTTCTTGCTTTAAAATGCCAAAACAGCACCGTCATTTCCTCAGCTAAAAGAAGGGTCTTTGAGAATATGGGGCCTTCTCCCGTCACAGACTTCTGTTACGGGGAGGGAGTTCCAGAGGACTTTCTTTGAACCCGTCGTTGTTTTATAGTCTCGCGCTCAAGGAGAAAATTTTTCTTCGCAGAGTGTGAGTTACTGGTTCAGGTACCTTCCTCTTTCTGCCGTACCACAAATTCTGGTTAAAAAAAAAAAAATTAAAAAAAATAATCCTCTCTGGTCATCACAGCTGACTACCTGCTTAATGTTTATGTATAGATATTTCATTTTCTTTTTTATGCAAGATTTCATCCTTGCATGATCCGAGGTAGTTGGTTGCCCTGAGATTATTTAATAAATTGAGTTGGTTAATGGGATGTGACTCAGAACATATATTTAAAAACAAGTTGGAATAAGAAATAGGTCTTTTACAAAATTAATTTTTTGTTAGGCTCCTCTCTTGAGCCTTTTTGTTTGAAGCCAACTTGCTTTGTAATGTTCATATATGCCCGATTGCAATTAACATAAATTACTTTTAAACACCAGTTAGTTGCCGCCGTGGAGAGAGGCCAGGGTTGTGGCTGCTTATGGAGGGTTAAGAGGTTTGGTCATTGTCTGGGTTTTTATCTCGCTGTGGATCAAATTCTGTTCCCTTTGGAGGCTGGCAGATCTGTCAAAGATTGCTTTCTTTGATGGTGAGGAGAAGGACGAAGTCTTTGCCCTGAGTGCCAGCGCGTTTTCTCAGCAAGAGACAATAAATAATCATAAAATGTTCGCTTGTTTAAAAGCAAGTTATATTAAATGCAGTGTGGTATCCTAGATTGGATCCTGGAAGAGAAAAAGGACATTAGTGGAAAAACAAGTGAAATCTAAAAAAAGTCTGTGGTTAATCGTATGGAATTAATGTTAATTTCTTAGTATGATAAATGTATTATGGTTCATGTAAGATACTAACATTAGGAGAAGCTGGGTGAAGGGTATAGGGGAACTCTGTAAACTCTCTTTGCGTTTCTTAGAGTCATTCTAAGATTATTTTAAAGGAAATTTTTTTCAGAAGGTATATTTGGGATATTCCTTTTGGCTTGGTTGAGATTATATTTGGCTTCTGTGCACTCAAAATGATCTACTTATAGGGAGGGCAGATTATTCCATACGGCTTTGGAAACTGGGAAACTAAGATCTGAGAGAGTCCAGGGAGGTTGTCACTCCTGGCTTGGCCCCCTTTTCACGCCATCCCTCTGTTCCCTTCTCCGTCCATCGCCGTAGCAACTCCCTCTCTGCCTGCACACCCTTCTGAAAACTTGCGGCCAGCTGATCTCTGCTTCTAATTCCTTTGGCGTCCATTGCGCGAGTTGGACGGCTGGCATCTTGTGATATCCTGTCCTTCTCCTGGAAGGAGCCGGTAACTGGATTTTTTATGCTGTCTTGTTCACTCTCATTCTGTGTGTCAACTTCTACTTCAGCCGTCAAAATGGAAGCTTCCTGAGAGTTGGAATTTTGTCTGGCTTTCTTTCTTTTAAAATTTATTTTTAAAAACTCCCTATTACGTAAATAATGCATGCTCATGATAAAAAATTAAACATTAGAGAATTCATAGCATCCAAAGTAAAGGTACCTATATAGGGCTGCCTGTCCTCCACTACTACAGTTAATGAATTGGAATGTATTCTTCCATGTGTTTTCTGTGTGTACTAAAAATACATATTATGATTTACAAATAAGAGATCCTTTTATACGTATAATTTTGCAGCCTACTTTTTTCAGTTAACCAAATCCCTTTTTGTGGTTAGGCACGTGGGCGACTGTGTCTCTGTCTTTTTTGTGTACTCTTATATCGACCAGCACGTTGCTAGGCGCACTGTAAACATGCGGTAGGTAGGCGTTATTATTACTGTTTTGTTTATATTATTATATCAGGTGACTTGATTCAGAAGACAGTAAATGTGTGCTCAGATGAGGAGAGGAGACGCAGGTAGAGGCAGGGGCGGTTTACGATACAGCTTTGACTTTGCTGTGAGAAAGACTTTCTCTACTTAATACGTGGGGTCAGCTTCCTTGAACAGCGTTAGCATTTCAGGAGCTAGGACTGTGACATGGTAGGAGAGTGAACCCGGAGAGGGAAGGCTAGAGACCGAACCCTGGATCACTTGGCTCGGGTGGAAGCAGGGACGGCAGCGTAGGGCTGGATTCTTGAGAGTCCGACGAGGTGACTTGACCAAGGTGGTGTGTGAATCAGGTGAACCAGGTGGGTGGAGGGTGGGGGTGGCGCTGTGGTGGAGGAAGGGGCAGTTGGCTCAGGGGCAGGACAACATCTGGTCACCAGTAGCTTTGGGGACTTCTTGGAACGGAGGGGACAGTAGTGATCCAGGGAAAATTTCGCTAGATTGAAGGGTGAATTGAGCAGGAAAGGACTAGGAATTTGTCCGTGTTAAGAGGATGAGCCGTGTTTCTTGTTGAAGGAACCCATTCCACTGCTAATGCTCCAGAGGGAAGCTCTGCGTGCTGCCTGTGAGGTCTGTCTCTGACCCCTTGGGTCCTAGGAAGTCTCAGGAATCTCTGTTTCTTCTCTGGAAGAGGCATGGCAGTGCAGAGTACCCAGGACTGGGAGCTTCCTTCGTAGGAGAAACATCCCAGAAGCACTGTCTGTGCTGGTACAACCCCAGTTAGCATGTGCTGTGAGCGCAGAGATTTTTTCTAGAGTAGATTTTGCTTTGCAGTCTGAATAGATTCATTTCCCTTTTGGTTTTGTGTCTCCTTGATAGAATTTTGACTTGGCTCAAGGGAAAAGGGTGGTAGTCAGTGCCTGGAGCCCTTAACACGTAGATTCCTTTAGAGGGGACGAGAGGTCCCAGAGGAAAAAAACGGTCGTACGGAGGGGAGAGGCCTTGAGTTGAGTTTATTTTTCCCCCATGTGTACAATACTGCATAGGTACAAAAACACGTGCCGTGCACGAGTCAAGGATGAACACCAACAAAACAGTAACCTACATAGTCACCACATGGCTGAGAAGTGGAATGTTGTTCCCAGCCCCCTTCACAGGCCTGTGTGTTTCTCCCTAGTTTGAAGCGCGGACCCACCCACCCCATGAGGTTTGCTTCTTTCCACCCTTGAAGAATACTTTGTGGCGTTTAGCTTGCTGTCCGCATGGGCTGCCCCATGGATGCCTTTTAGCTGCTGTGCACTGAGACCACAGTTTGTCTTTTCTCCTTTCAGTGGACATTGGAGTTCCCGATTTGTCTGCTCAGACAGTGTTGCTGTGAATATCCTCGTGCATCCCTCCTGGTGTACATATGGGAGAGTTCATAAGAATATGCACCCAGAAGTGGGATTGCCAAGTCATGGGGTCCGGACAACTGAAGTTTGCTAGAAGCTGTGTTTAAAGATCCCCTTCTTGCGTTATTTGTATGGCTAGGAGTAGATAGGTAGGAGTTTCCATTGCTCCGGATTCTCACCAACAGTTGTTATTATCAGACCTTTTAACTGTTGCCAGTTTTGTGGTGGCTCATTGTGGTTTGAATTTGCATCTCCCCAGTCCATAAGGGGGTTGAAAGTCATGCTCATTTTTCTGGGAAAGGAACTCGGACACTAAAACATACTTCTCATTCAATGACACAGAAACTGCTGCTTTGGTAGGACGCGTCTTCCCTAATGCTGTTTTCCTGCCTTGGGACAGAGTCAGAGGTGTTTTTTTTTAATGTACTGGGAGCATTTGGGGAGCATCTGTTTAGCTTGTCACCCTTTCCTGGGGTTCTGTGTGTTGTGTTTGGAGAAGCCAGATGATGCGCAGTCCTGTTGACCCTTTATTTTATAAAAAGCCCTGAGATGACAGCAAGCCAGCCTTTTCCTCGTTTGATGGGAGCGTATTGTTCCTTTTGATGTAAATAGGCAGATAAATGAGAGCTCAGGCAGAGTCCCTGGGGTGTGTGGTGGCGGCAAATCCTGGGTAGGGGAGTGGCTGTGGGGAGGCGCTGGGGACAGCCCCAGGCAGACATCAGGGATGGGGTTGGGCCTGGCTGGGCTCGCTGGTGAGGGAGAGGAGAGAGGGAGGAACCACACGCTTGTAGTGCAGAGAGCCCAGGGGAAAGGGGCCAGGCTGCCAGGGGTGGTCGGAGATCTGAGAAGCGTTGGGCAGGATTCTGGAGTCCAGGAGTTGGGTATTCACGGGGTGGTTCCCAAATCTGTACTAGGAATCCGTTCACCAGGGAGGATCCTGCATGGGTGAGGCTTCTGGGGGAGGCCAGTTTGTTTTACTACATATTCAGTTGAGTGCTTTCATGTGAAAATAGACCTTTGATGTTCTGCAAAACGAGAAAAGAAAATCTGCTTTAACACCTGGGGAAGAGAAGTTGCCTATGGGAAAAAAATGTTCTGTTACGAAAGAATGGAATTGCACAGCTCGACATCTGCTGGGTTGGTTGTTCTAGAAACCCCATGAGGAGACTCTCAGGACAAAATACAGGCTTTCGGTCCCGAGTGAAAACATGTTTAGAGAGGCAGTGTTAAGGGGAAAGATATTGGAGGCTAACGTTGTGTTTATATTTTGAATATAACTATATAAATCTTACCTGTGCTTATGGACAAGGTCTGGGGGAGAACAGGGGAAAACATATTAGTTGATTTTGTTTGTATGGTGGGATAGTGTTTTAAACATTTTTGTAGTATTATTGTGTAAGAAAAAGTCTTTACCAAAAATGAGCCCGGACTTGGCAATCTGTTATTTGATCGCACCACTCTGCACGCCTGTCCGCATATTTAGTTATTGAGCTCCTGATACGATGCGCACCTTGAGGAAGTGCTTGTCTGCAAGAAGCTCACAGGCTATAGGGGATCCCAGGATGTTAGTACCCTAGGGCTAAGCTATAGTTAACTAGGGGGGTGGGCGTCATGCTGGTGGCACCTGGTCACTGTCACGGCAAGTGGGAGAGAGTGCAGGCTCTCACTGGGGGCTCCGGGAGGACCTCTCAGAGGAGGTGGTGTGGAGGCAGCTCCTGAAGGGAGGGAGGGTCTGACTAAATGGAGGGAGGAGGGAAGGCAGTCGGGACGGAGGGGGAACTTTGTTCAAAGTGGGGAGAGGCCGTTACGGACTGCTGCCTCTCAGGATAAGGGGTGATTGTTACGAGTTCACCCACAATTCCCACAGACGAGGAGTCTGACACACAGGTTAAGGCTGACCTGCTCGAATCAGAGCTACATTCCAGGGAGGCCAGGGCTGCAGATCCTGTTGCTTCTCTACGATTTAGGCGGCCTTCCCTTGATCCTAGGTCTTTATAAACAGGTAGCACGACCCACAGAGTATGTGAAAGGCTCTCTGTGAATCCTCACTTCCAACTGGAAAAGCATTTCCAGGCATCTGCTCCATCTGTATTTAAAGAGGGTATGGTGCTACTGTCGTACGGTCTAGATACATTCGTCCATTCAACAGATCTTTATGGAACGTCTGCTAAGTTGAGTAGAACTGACAGGGATCCCGACCTGGCTCTCCTTCCAGCCATCCACGTGGAGGAGAGAGCAGCTTGGCACCTGCCTTCCCTGGGGGGAGGGTGGAGGCGGGGCTGGGGCAGCAGTGGCCCCTGGGGAGACTGGATCAGGGGCCGTGTGTTCCTCTGCCTGATGAGGAAGAGTTATCTCCTGCCTCTCCACCCGCAGGCCTTCTGGGGCTTGGAGTTCACTGCCACCCACAGCGGAGAACCCTTCCTGCCTGCTAATGAGAGAGAGAGAGAGTGATTCCCACTGAGAGCTGCTTGTTAAAAAGTTAGACTCCTCTGCGGTTTCACCACACAGATGACCTTACGGTGACCGAATAACAAAACACAGTCCTCTTCTCCTCTTTCCCTCCCCACGCTGTGGCCTCCCCAGCTGTAGGTCCCGCAGTTCTGGTCCTCAAGTGAGGATGAGGCTGGAAGATTTAAGTGGGACATGGCCATTTGTCCTTAGTGGATGGGAAGGAGGGAGATTCTGTTGACCCCTAGCGTTCTCAGGAATTGGGGGCACCTGGTAATAGCTAGATGCACATGCACCCCTTTCTTTTTTGGTCTCATTACTGTTCAGACGCTCTGCTCCCAGCCTTTAAGGCCCTTTGGTGTACATCACCATGACTCACTTTATGAAAATACGGTGTAAGGATACCCCCTCATATCATATTAGGAAGCAGACTGATGGACTAAGGAATTATTTGGTTCTCAGAAGGATTCACTGGGGCTCCTTTAACCAGGGAGTCCGTCCCAGGTACATCTGTATGAGGGGTTAAGTCTTTGATAAGTACATTTCCATAGTTCCTGAGGAACATTCTGAGCTTCTGATCCCTGCTTATTTCTTAAATCTTTCAACATTTCCTAAATCCTCAGGTTTCTTCTCTGTGTTTCCTTAACACTCCATATACCACCCCCTCCCAAACTAGTGTCTGGTCAAACACTAGTCTAGATAATGCCGTGAAGGAATTTGTAGATAGGTTAACATTTATTATCATCTGACTTGAGGTAAAAGCAGATTGCCCTCTATAATGTGGGGTGGGTCTGATCTCATCAGTTGATGGCCATGAGAGCAAAGACTGAGGTTTCTGGAGGAAGAAGCAGTTATACCTCAGACAGCAACATAGAAAACCCTCTGTGAGTTTCCAGCCTGCTAGGCTGCCCTGTGAATTTCAGACGTGCCTACTCCCCTAATTGTGAGGCAGTTTCTTGAAATAAATATCCCTCCCTTCCTCTCTCTCTGTGTCTCTGTAATATCATACATATCTCCTGTTGATTCTGTTTCTCTGGAGAACCCTGACTAACCACCTGCTATCATAGTCATTGCTTGCTTAATTGCCTTTTTCTCCCTGTTGGGCCACAGGCTACATGGGAGTAGGGACAGTGTCTGTCTTCTTCTCTGCTCTATTTCAAGTGCCTTCCACAGAAGCCTGACACACAGAAGATGGTCAGTAAATATATGAGGAATGAATGAAGGCATCTTTATTCACTAAGTGAATGAAGGGGTCTGTATTCATCGATTTTTGCCTTTTTGGTCAGACAGACCTGAGTTGCAGTCCTGGCTTCACTGGGATCACAGTTTCCTTATTTGTAATGGAGGGGACATGATATCTGTCTCCCAAGTGGTTGTAAGAACTAAATGAGATGATGTGTCTGGCATGTGGTAGTCGTAAGACAGAGTAAACCAAACAGCAACAGCCATTACTGTTACCACCCCGCCCCCCGGTCATCATCGTCACTTTCCAAGGTTGTTTCCAGGTTATGTGCCATTCCTAGCACATAACAGAGGGTCATATGTGCTGGTTCCCTTCGAAGTACCAAGCTTTTTCATGTGCATCTTTTCATTAAGTTTCATTTCTGTTTACATCCTATGACACCATTTTAATTGCCCCGTATTAATGAGGAGGAAACTGGAGGCTAGAGCTAAATGACTTACCCAAGGTTCAACAGCAAGTTTTTCTTGTGTGCCTACTTAGTGTCGGGGATTCAGACTAGTACCGGACCAAGCCCAGTTCCTGTCGTCTTTGCTCTCTGGCGTGTTACTTTGGGACGTCTGTGTTATTTTTGACCCTGGTTTTCCCCTCCCCTGTCATTTCATTACCACCAGCTTCTGCTTGGTATGGGAAGGTATGTACTTCGCTACAGCTCCATGGGCTCGGGTGGCCCCGGACTGGAAAGCGGGTTGTTCTTCTTACAAAAGGTCCTTTATAAGTTGGTTATTGAGAGTGAGGATCCCCATGGAAACAGCATAAAAAATAATGCTTCAGTTTTTAGGGCAGCCCATGAAGCCTGGAAGAAGGCCATCCTTTTGAGGCCCGAGTCCCCCTGAACCTCAGCTGGTATGAAGGAGGAACTGGGTTCCAGCGGGTATGGGGTGGGAGGCTGGTGGAGGAGAAATCACCACCGTCCGGTCAACTGCAGTATGCTCCGGTGGGGTGAAGATGGCCCTCAAGCTCAGGGAATTCCTCGGGCCTTGCCACAGATAAGCCCGTAGACTCCTTGGCTTGCCTTTTCTTCCTCGATGTGGCCCCCGGGGACTCAGCCTTCTCCCTTCTCCTCTGACACCGCCACCGCCTACTCATCCCTGGGGCTTCTTCTCTAAGATGGGCGCCTTGGGAGGGTGCATCCTCCTACCTCCCTCTTCCATATTGTCCTGAGGATGAACCCCTTTTCCTAACAATAAAGCAATAGGTTTTATTGTTAGTCATTGCAGGCTCCAGTAGGAGGAAATTTCAGTGATGACAGAGGCCAGGGTACGGCTGGACTCTTCTGTTGTTCCCGTGGTACCACTGAGGAGACTGAAGCTTGGAGCTGAGCTAAGTGACTTGTCCAAGGTCACTTGCTGTCGCCTGGTAGGTTCCCAAGTTGAGGGCTGCCTGTATTTTCATCACAGTGTGGCAACATCACATCCTCAGCTGTTAGCCTGTGTGATCCTACAGGCTCAGTAGGACTGAGACGCCTACTGAGTCTAATTGGGAACGTCAACCCAGGTTTTCTGTGAATTAGAGAAAGCCTTTGAAAAGAAAAGTTAATGTTCTTTAATAAGTTGAATGCACTGCACAGAGACTCTTTGAACATAAGCAAGTCTGTAGGTCATCTGGTCTACTGGGCTTAATCATCGTAGGGAATTTTAGCCTCAAGTTTCAGGCTAAGGAAGTTGTAAGTGCATCTTTCTTTCCTAGGAGCTGGAAACGGTTCTGAGCAAGGCCCTCCTGTTACTTGGATCGTGCCCACCCCCTCCACCCCCTGCCAGTTTACTCTGAAATTGCTTTGGGCTTTCTGACAACTCATATTCCTCTCTGCCACCAGTCAGCTTCCAGGATGGGCTTGCAGAATAAGTGGCTTCAAACCTCTGTCAGCCACATGTTATCTCTACCATGGGGAAAAGTGTATATAATAAAACATGAATATATGTAGGGGGGATTTGTACATGTCATGTGTATTGCATGTGTATATGTGTGTGGTATTGCAAGAAAAGTGTATGCTATAAATATTAGGAAATGTTTGCACAAATAAATGAGGATTTAGTTGCTGTGACTGGATCGTCCTTGAGGGGGATTCCTTCTCAGAAAAGCAGGTGTTGGTTCCAGATGGTCATGTGTCAGTTACCTGAGACCCGAGCTCAGAAAGGAGAATGGGAACGGGAGGCGGGGAGGCCCCGCCTGGGGAGTCTTGCCAGTAACAGCCAGAGCGGAGGAGAGGGAGGTCACAACTCAGTGGCAGAAGGGTTCTTGAGGCCAGAGCTAAGTGCTATTAGTATAGAGGAGCAGCCTGAGATACGGGCTGCAGGTCTCTGTCCACTGGGCTTCAGCCTCTCGCCCGACAGAGGGTGGCGATGGGGGTGGAGGTGCACCCTCCGTGGAGTTGGCCCCGGGGCAGTTGGCACATGGCTCGCCAGAACGGAGCAGTAGCAGAGCACCTGGGAGTGACCTCAGGCCTGTGAACAGAGCCCAGCGGAGAGGCGGGACCTCTGTAGACCTTGTCCTCTTGTATGTGAACTACAGGAAGGGGTTGTGTTCTCCCCGCAAGTGAAGTGCTGTGGGCACTCTGCTTCTTCAGCAGGCCTCAGTTCATCCACCAGTGCAATGGGGATATTATTATTATTAATTTGGGGGTGTATACTATTTTATTAAAGTTTAAATTTCACCGTCAAACAATGAGCTCAAGTATATGCTGGCCCCTGTGTTCAGATTTTAAAAATAAAGATAAATGGACAGATAGCTTTAAGGGTGCTATGTATTTAACATTGCACAATATATTCAACAATTAGAGAAAATCTAGGGGGTGGTATAACTATGTACCTTTATACACTTAGTAGCACAAGTATAGGGACAGTCCCTACAATTGGAGGAAAAACCCACCGTTCAGGACTGAGCAGAGGTCCTTGGCAATGGGGATATTATTAATGAGTGTCCCACCCGTCCCTCTCCCCACGCTGGGTGCTGTGCAGATAGAGGCCAGACAAGGAGCAGCCCCCAAACCTTTGTAGGTGGAGAGAGTCCCAGTGTCAGACAGAACCTGAGTTCAGATCCATTTCGGCTTCTTAATTACCTGGGGACCCTGGGCAAGTTGCTTGTTCTTTCCCAGCCTCAGTTTTCTTAGCAATATACAAGGAACATAAGTTTTTGAATGAAATGGTGACACCTGCTTGGCAGTGTTGCTCTGAGGCTTTGGTGAGTTTCTGTGTAGCATGTGTCAAACTGCTACAGTGCCCAGAACACAGTAGATGCTCAGTAAGTGGCCCTTGTTACTATTGTTACTGTTGTGGCGCTGGTGGTCTGTAGGAAATCAACTGCAGGAGGGCTTTTGGTCACTGAGACCAGTTGTGGGCGTGTCTGAAGCATCATGCCTGCGGTGACCTTTGCTCAGATGATAAAGGGGTGCTGGACCCCTGAACAGCTTGGGGATGGACGTGCTTCTTTGCCAGGAGCAGTGTGCCCTGGATTTTGAAATCCTATTTTGTGAATGATAAGAGATGATAGAAGGCAGTCAGCAGCTGCACATGCAATAAGAGACTCATGACCATTCTAGAAGGTTCTGGGAGGCCCCTGAAAGGGACCTAAATACTGAGGGTTGGTGGTGAAGTGCCCTTGGCTCAAGAGAGGTGGGAAGGCAGGAGGAGAGAATTCAAGCCATCGCAGTATCTTTGATCCCTGCTTTCTCGGGAGGCAAGCCACCATGCTCCCGTCTGGAGGGGCGGCGGGTGAGGTCAGGGGGTGGCAGAGCACAGTGTAGCAGTAGGGAGTCAGCTGCCCGACGGGCCCCTGGCTTTGCTGTCGGGGGGTCCTGGAGAGCACTCTGCGAGAGCACTGAGCTACCCTCTCTTACAGTTTCTTGTGGCCTGAAGGGAACTTTGCAAGGAATAAAGTGCCTTAAATCTGAAGCCTCTGTTGGGTCGTATAGCAATTCCTGCCTACCCTCTATACGCCCTTCCCAATTTTTCTTCTTTTCAGACCACCAAGTGGAGGAAACCTGATGTGGGTACGCTCGAGGGGCTCAGGGTGGGCACTGACCTCTGGATTCAAGGCCGTAGGCTCCCCGGGGGCGCAGGTTGAGAAGACTCCCCCAGGGAGGCTCCTGACAAGGGATCAAATGCTGTGCTGGAGGTGCAAGGCTGGCAGCCCCGTAACCTTCAGAAGAGCAACCTCTGAAGTCTCCGGAGTAGAAATCGACCCCAAATAGAAAGTGACCCTTTATGTTTCAGGTTCCGTGTAAAAAGGAAAAAAAAAAAAAAATTCTACGACGATACCCAGGCTGTGCTTGGAGGATACCGTCAACTTTTAGCTTGACTCTCTGCTCTTTGACCATGAAGGATTTCGGTATCTTCTATTTATATGAATTCATGGCCTTGTTTTGGACCCTCCTCTAGAACACAGGTTTCCAGGCACCATCTGAATCCCAAAGAGGGGGTAAGATTCCCCTTTGCAGATGTGAGCGTTCCTTTTCCGACGTCTCAGCCCTCCTTTTAGGGCTGCGGCGAAGTTTAACCGTAGCAGCGGGTTTGCGGAAGCGCCCAGTTACATAATGCACGTTCAGGACCTGTGACTTTCTTTGGTCTCCTTTCCCAGCATAAAACATGTCCACACCCGGGGGAGGGCTAAGCGACCGTCCAGATCTGCCTTCCCTCCCTGCCCCGTGTTTAGTTACCACTACCTTTTGACAAAAGAATTACTTTCTCTTCCTGGTTTTGAATCCAGGACCTTTTGTGTATTTACTGCAAATGTGATGAATGCTAGTCCATAGAAACCAGCTGCCCCTTATGCCTGGGAGCGGCATTTTTAACCCCTGGCAGTTTGCATTTCAATATGGTGGATTAAAACACACACACACAATAAAAACAAAACCCAGCTCAAAACAGAGATCATTCTTGGCTGCCTAGAGGGAAACGAGTGGGGGAAGCTGCAGAGTGCCGGGGCACAGACATGCAGGAGGGCAGGGGACCTTGTTGGGAGGTGACTGCCCTCGAGGGGAGGACGGCTTTCCTTCGGTTCAACCCGGTTGACATACGTCGCCACCTCCCGTGTGCCATGCACTGTAGTCTGGTGGGCAGGTACCTGCAGGACAGGGCACCCTGGAGGTGGAAAGGAAGACCAAAGTGCTGGGCCTGCTGGGCCACCAGGGCAACTTGTCAGACGAGGTGATACCTGGATTGGGTCTTAAAGGGTGGCAGATTAGTTTCCTAGGGCTGCTGTACCGAAATACCATGGACTGGGTGGTTTCAACAGTGGAAACTTATAGTCTCATGGATGTCTGAGATCAGGGTTCAGTGGACTCGTCCTTCTGACGACCGTGAGGGAAAGATCTGTTGTAGGCTTCTGTCCTTGGCTGATAGGTGATCCTCTCCTCTGTGTCTGCATATTGTTTTCCCTCGGTGCGTGTACACGTGTATGTGTGTGTGTGTCCACATTTCTTCTTCTTCTTCTTCTTCTTCTTCTAAGGACACTGGTCATATTGGATTAGGGTCTACCCCGATGACTCATTTTAGTTTAATTACTTTGTTAAAGACTGCACCTCCAAATGGTTACATTTTGGTGGGGGGGGCTGGGGTTAGGTCTTCAACCTATGACTTTGGGGAGGGACATGGTTCAGCCCATAACAGATGGTAGGAGTTTTCCAGGGAGGTGGAGTAGTTGTAGGAAAGGCTTTCCTCCCAAAAGGGCGTAGCAGGTGCATAGCTACCAAGGAGAGACATAGCCCTGTGTATATTGGGAGCTGTATGTATTTGGGGGTATATGAGTTGGACAGTGGCACGTGGTGAAAAAGGGGAAGTAGAGGGGTCAGAGTATATGTGAATCAAGAGTTTGAACTTGATTCTAGAGGCTTGCAGCTCAGAGAGTCATCTCTGAACCAGTAGCGTGAGCCGGGAGCCCCTCTGGGAGGCAGGATCTCAAGCCCTACCCCAGACCTGCTCAGTCAGTACCTGCATTTTGACAAGATCCCCAGGTGATTCACGGGCACATTTAAGTTTGCGAAACACCAGATCTAGAACAGTGGTTCTCAGCCTTGGTTGCCTGCAACTCTTCCCTTCAAAATTCTCATTTACTTGGTTTGGGGTGTGGCCTGGGCTTTGTTGTTGTTTGTTTTTTTTTAATCTCCCCAAATGATTCTAATTGCAGCCAGGGTTGAGAATCACTGTTTTGGGCAGTGGGGAGCCATGGAGCGTTAAAGCAGGGCGTGGTGTGGGATAGGAGGCACAGAAATGGCTTCTGTCCTCTTTCCCAAGAGCGGATCCTAGGCCTTGGAACCAAAAGGAGCCCTGTCCACCCAGTGACTGTCCTGCTGTCGTTTGCCTGGGGTGGGTCAGAGGAGTGAAGGACAAAAGCTCACCTGCCTGTGACGGACGCCCTGACTTGAATGTGGCTCAGTCTTCTCAAGGCCCCTCGGTGGGGACATTTGACGCCACTGCTGCCAGCATTTTTGAGTGATGGGGGTCGTGAGTGGAGATGAGCCTCTACTGGGGGAGGTAGGGCAGGTGTGCAGGAGTTGGAGTGGAATTCCCAGCCAGGTTGTCGGGAAGTGGTATTCTTACTTCCCATTGCACTGGAGCTTCTTGAAGGCTTTGCCCACTCCTCGGAAAGGATGCTTTTCATGGCTGTTGCATGCACCAGATAAGCTCTCCAAAGCCCACTGGTGATAGAGGTGATCTACAGAAAACAAACATCAGTGAAAAAGCAAATAAACCCAAACAGCAGTTTATCCCAGTTTAGCTTCGAGATGTGGATTAGGCGGGTCACATGACCCACAACTTTCCTTCAACCCTTAGGAGACTTCTTCCGTGGAAATCTTTTTCGGCAGCTTTGCAATTTTGATTTTCAGTTAATTAGATTTGTGCTGTTTGGGAGACTCGGTTAATGCATTTCACCCCACAGAGCTAATTTGCCTCTGTCTAAATTAGGTCTTGGCTATGGCAGAGGGTGTACCCGGGATATGTGAATATAGACTCACAGGGGTATCGAGAGGCCTTTAGACAGTAAATAGGAGAGGGCTTTGAAATCACCATTTGTCATCATCATTGTTATGGGATATCTGAGGTCCCACCGAGTGGGGAGAGGTGTTCTCTGGAGAAAGGGCATCATTATGTGACTGCACAGTGGCCTTGTTAAACGCCTCTCGAAATCCAGTGTGGTGTGGTGTCAGCTTGGGGTTATAGCATTAACGAGAAGGGGTCTATTTGGAGAGTATGAAGTAGTGGATAATGCAAAGTAATACATTTACAAGCCCTAAACTCTTGAACTGAGAGGGACTGTAGGAGTTATCTCAGCCAGGCCCGCATTTTACAAGCCCAGGAAACTGAGGCCTAGGGTCCTGCATTTGAGTTTGGAAAATCATAGGCTTCTCTTCCTTCTCCATGTGTCCTCGTCCCCCCCCCCCCCCCCCGGGTGGAAAGGTGGGGAGGGAGGTTAATCCGAGTGTGTGGATATTTGAGAGGCATCTCTAGGAACCGAGTGGCAGCTTGGGGTCCAGTTTTATGGATTCATCACAAATTCTGTCCTTTGTTCCTGTTCTCCCGTGTCAGAGATTATAGACTGCTTGTTAGTGATATGACACCAGGAATCATAATTTAATAATTTATACCCTGCTGCTCTTCTCAAAAGGCTTGGAGCCAGCAAAAAAGAAAGGGGAGCTAGGTAGATAGAATCAGACTGTTCAGAGGAGCGCTCCGGGGCCATTTTTGTAGGCGGGCTCTGTTTTCAGCGTGCCTGTGGATAAAATAGGACCTGTGTGTTAGAGATCATGGGGACCGTCCAGACCAAGGGTTTAGATTCCCTTTGCTCCCCCTCTGCCATCTCTGATCGGTTGCAAGTAGCTTGCCTCCTGGAGTGCTCCTGATCGGTGGGCGGAGTGTGCACTCGATTAGCCATGCCTGTCAAGGCCAGGGGGTGGGGGCAGCAGTATGCTTGCTCTCCCTCACCATCTCTTCTGCGTGCATCACCAGTTGAGATTTTGATGTGTGGAGAATCCTATTTTAGGCATTTTGGAAAAGGACAGAGACATAACCTCTGTCCTTGGGGGAAATTACAGTTCCATCGGGGAGGCAGAATATATGCACGAAGAGGACTTGAAGCCCAAAGAATCTCAACCATCTCAATTACCATTATTAGCATCATTTAGTAATAACTGCCCTCTAACGTTCTATCACATTTTCTGGTTTTGACACATGCAGTGCATAGGACAGAAAAGAACTTACGTGGCAGAGAAAGAAGTCAGGTTGCTGAGACGGGGACTTACTTCCTAAGGCCGTGCAGCTGGTAAATGCAGCCCAGGACGTCAGGGCAGTGACGACCTGCCTCAGTCGTGCTTCTCAGGGAAGGGCCCAGGAGGGGTTTAAAACAGGATGTGGAGGGCAGGCAAGGTGAGCATGTCTGGGAACAAGGGAGGAGGTCCAGGGAGGGTGTTCGGTGCTGGTGGGTGGTGTCTCCCCTGGACATTCTGTTAGTGGAGCCTTTTCCCCATTGTAGACTCTAGGCTGGTTTTATCTGAGTCTTCATTATGAGACAGTGTTCTGAGATAGTTGGAGGGCTCCTGCCTTACTTTGGGCTCCAGCCTTGGGGAACTGCTCCAGTTTCACTTGCTCCCCTGTTCTGAGAGGGTGGCCACGTGACCATGGACGACCCGGTGGGGGCCAGAGAACTTGGGGGGCTGGCTGCAGTTGGGGTGCTCTTCATGAGAAGCTTGAGTGGAGCAGGATGTGGGGACCTCCTGTCTGATCCCGTGGTGCCTGTAGGGGTCTGGGGTTGCAGGGCCTGGGGAGAAAAGGGAGCCAGACCTCAGAGCACCTGGAGCACATCCCTAAATCCAACTCTTAGAGAAAAGGGAGAGTCTGAGGTGCAAGTTTCCCCTTTTCTATTTTCTTGTGTTTTGCCTTTTAAGTGCAAAGAAGATGCTGCACAGCGGGAACATCTGTGCTCCTCAGGATTCTGTGGCTGATTTGTTAAATGTAAATTTCCTAATGTAGGTTATGGAGCTGGTGAGGGGGAGAAGCAGGCAGGCTGGCTGGGGAAACATCTCTCCCCACTCAGCTTCACATGGTGCATGTGGCTCCAGGGCCAGCCTTGAAGAAGGTGAGACCAAGGCTGCAGCTCCCCATGCCCTAGGCCCGTGCTTGTGCCCATGGCCTTGGTCTTGTCTTTTTCTAAGCTGGTGATTATGTGACTGGGTGGGTGGAGACAGTTCCTTAGACGGTTGTGAAGAAGGTGGTCAGCAATACGCAAAGCTTGCACTGTCACTGATGACTAGGGACCTCATTAGAGTTTTTTAGGGCCCAGTGGTTATTTACTGAGAAAACCGAGGAAATGGAGACTCAGAGAAGTAAAGTGACCGTCTCAAGATCACGCGAGTGGTTTGGAGGCACAGCCAGCACAGGGGCTTGAACACCCCAGTTCCCACTGGAAATACCACATTTCCTCAATTCAGGATGCATTTTTGCTCACATTTGCAACGTTGAAACTCAGGCCGCATCTGACAAATGGATGGCATGATGTCAGAATGGTGACCCTTACCATCTGTGGGGCTCCGGGTCCATCAGATAAGGGAGAGCCTGTTTCCCGAGGGCTTGCTTTATGACTGGTGTTGTGCAAATTGCTTCGGACGTGTCTGCTCGATTTCATCCAAAACGAACCCAAATCCTATTGAGTAGGGTTTTTTTAACACGCATTTCTGATGAGAAACCCCAGCTCCTCTCCAGCCACACTGCTGGTCAGTGGCAGAGCTTCCAGCTCCAGGGAGGCCTCTTCAGAGGGAGACGGGCCCTCAGACCTCTTTATTTCTCCTCGGTGCCGGGCCTCAGATGGGCTGACAGTGTGAAACCTCGTCCTTTCCCCCCCCGCGTCGTCCGCTGTCAGCGTCTCTGGAATGAGACTGCTTTCTTCCTTCCAGTGGTCACCAGGCTGCTGCCTGCGAGTTTTCCGGACACTCGCTGCTGAACTGTATTCTGATCGAAAGAAACACGATTACTCTTGGAGACTTGAGGGCAATTGTGAACACTTGCAGCCTGCTTTCTTGCTCAATACTCGCTTGGAGGAGCTCTCTGGAGAGGATTGGAAAGCCATCTTTGGGTGGAGAGTGATCTGTGCAGCCTCAGCTCTATGGCGAGGATGGGGACAGTCAGCTCTTCATCTCTCTTGGGGAGGGGGAGAGTTATTTTTTTGTTTAGGCAGTAATGTGGGGACTTGAATCCGGGGCAGAGGTGACATCTCACCTTTTCAGGTCCAAGCCAATTTGTCGCAGGGTAGCGGAGGGGATCGTTAGGGGTGCCGGGCTGTTTGGAGAGTCCTCAAGGGAGAAGACCTGAGGGGAGGCGCCGTCAGATGTTCCTCGCCAGTTTGCAAAGCACTTGGAGGTAATATTTTAAGATAGTTGGGGAGGGTCAGAGGTTCCTACCCTTAGAGTGTCATCAAAGAGCTAAGTGATGCCCAAAGAGGATGAATAATTCTTCCAGAATTCTTAGTTCTAAGCTTTCTTCTTGTTGAAATAGGCAGGCGTGGGGAGGCCTGCCTCTCACCCCCACCTTTAGGTGCAGTTAGAAAGAATGCTAAGCAGACTCTTGCTGTCTTTGTGCCCAAGCGGGGGAGGGGGTGGCGTCCCATGGAGGGGGTGACCCAGGGAAGGAGAAGAAAGGGACATGGGGGCATAAGGGGTTTTGGTGGCTGTCTGAGCCCTGTCCTGTGGTCATTCATTCCCCAGAGATGGGAAAGGGCCACCTGAGCCTCCCCTTCACTGGCTCTCTGCTGTACTGCCCTTCCTCCATCTGGGTTCCGTTGTCCAGCCCTCCTGACTGCACCGCCCACCTAGACCAAGTGGAGGAGGGTGTAAGGACATTCCACTGTTCCCTTACCCTGGCCTGTAATGGGGAGCCTTGGATTTGGAGCCTGGGGGGCTCTAGTGGCTTCCCATGGACTCTTGAGTACCACTGAACCCTCTGAACATGGCTCAGCCGGACAGGCTGGGACAAGGGACCAGGAGCCTCTTGTTTCAGCGTCTGAGGCTGCCGTGTTTCTGTTGAGCTCACACCCGTGGCTTCCAGGCCTTATCTCTCAGTTATTACTGTGCACCACCAAGCAGACAGCAACTGTAATTATCAACACTTTGAGAGCTGCCGTTCGCCTCGGCAAGGTGATTTCAGAACATTAGATCAGAATTAGAGATCCACGGAAGCTCCCTGCCCCACCCTCCTGCGATCTGCCGGCCCTCCAGCACTCCAAGGCATGCGTTTTGGAGACAGAGCTCTGTTAGCCGGAAGTCACTCCGCGCTTTCTCCTGCACGAGGCACATGGGTTTCCCTGCAGTGGAGGGGGCTGGCTTGTCTTCTGGCTTGTGTCTGCTACCCACCCCTGCCTCAGGAGCCATTGGGTGTGTGCTGGAGAATCACACGGGGAGAGGGCTGAGCTGGAGAGGCAGATGTGGTCATAGGAAGGCGAGGCCAGGGCCGTGCTGTTGGCTGCTCTGATTTGTCTTTTGTGTTCGCCTGGGAAGCTTTGCCCTAGTTTTAAATTTTAAGCTCCATGAGGGTAGGACAGGCTCGGTCTCATTCACAGGTGTACCTACAGAACCTGGAGCGGAGCCCAGTATGTGTCTGTGAGAGCAGGATGCGGGACTGGATCCCCTGTGCTGAGCCACGAGGCGGGGAGCCCTGGCCAGCTCCTTCAGCCCCCAGGGCAGGAGGCAGATGTACTGGATCTGGTCTGTTCGGATGTCCTCTGCACTTTCTGCTCAGGGATTGGCCTCTGGAGTCCGATCAGAACTTGAATGGAAAAATTTATTCCTGTTTCAGGAAAGCACAAGAAAAATATTTGTTCCCATCATCAAAGTGGAAATTTAAGTCAATGACAATGGAAACTATTTCTGGCCATTCACAGACTAGGAAGAGGAGGGAGTGGGTTGACTCAAACAGGGCGGAAGAATTCAGGCACTGAAAACTGTAAATTTTAGGGGTGACATAACAGCGTGGAAATAAAAAACTCCCCAAGGGAACATAAACCAACCCTTAATCAAACATAAGCTGCACACCCCGTCCCGTTCACCGGTTTGTGCTAGGCAGTGGGGGTGAGTGGCTGCCAGGAGGACTTTGCACACTAAGGGAGAAGTATTGGGTTTTCTTTCTTCTCCTGCACACGAGAGTTGTTGACAGCAGGCAGCTTCTCGGGGCGCCCGGTCACTGATCCGTGCCTGTCTCCTTCGTGCCCACTCTCTACTTTCAAGCTGGAAAATCCAGTTGTGGTTGTAGGTCTCTGGATTAGTTCAACACCTGGCAGGTTTCGAGGTGAAAATGTAAGTGGCGCACAGCGGTGAGCAAAAGCCCACTTGGGAGTTAGGTGTTTTGTAGGTTAGAAGCAGGTTGGGAAAACCCCCAGCTAATTAGAGTAATCTAGTGGGGGGAAGGGGAGTTAGATGAAGTAGGATGGACCTTGTGTGGGTGATGGTTGGTGCTGGGCGATGGGTGCAGTGGAGTTCATTATATTAACCTCTTTAATTTGGTGAATGTTTGCCAATGCCCATAGTAAAAGGTCATAAAAAAAGAAAAGAAACAGCTGACCTTCTTGGGCATCACCCCCCTTGTGTTAGCATAGGTCTGTTTCCTCATCTGTTCTACACGGAGTGACTCTCCCAGGACCTGGGTTCCAAATCCTGACGGAGAGTGGGAAAGGAAAGATGTGAGACAGACTTTTTATTAGGGTTTTGACTGAGAGCATTACTTTTCCATGGACTGGAGATCCATGTCTGAGAAGCAGTTTGGGTTTTCCCTGCTTCCAAGGTAGACATCCAGGGAAATATGGAGGTCAGCTGGACACTTAGTGGCTGCTCCCAAAGACCCAAGTTCCCAGTCTAGTGGAGGCCTTTGCTACTGCCCCAGCAGTCCCTTGGGGCATGTCCCCTCCTTCTGATGGGCGCCCCTTCCTCGATGACGGTGTCAGGGCTCGGCTCCCAGGGTGGCTGTCATGCCTGCACGGGCACAGGCTGTGCTGCTCTTCCTGTGCGGAGGGACTGTTGTTCAAGCCAGAGGAATTGGCAGGTGAGCGTGGGGAGAGCTGCCGCTGCCGTCTCCCAGGTGGCCGTTCCTCACGGCCGTGGCCACCCGGGTCTGTTTGTCACCCTGAGCAGTCTCCCCCTCTTCTGCCTGGCTTCGGGCTGGTGCTTGTTGCTAATGGGGGAGCAGTGACCATTTCAGAACGGGTGCTTGTAGGTCGTCCTCAAGAGTGGGCGGAGACCAGCTGCATCCCAGCCTGGACCATCCTGTGGTTTCTCCTCGTCACCCTGCTTGGTAAACCTAGTGTCAGCCCTGTGGCTCAGAAGGATGGGTGACAGGTGCTGTCCCCACCCCCTGACCCACTGCTAGGTCTTCTCTGACTTGCTTTCTGAGCCGGAGGGACTCAGGCCATAAGTACATGACTTGGGTACTTTGCCCACCGGCTGTAACCGGGAGGAGGAAGGGGTGGGGGCGTCGGGGCAGGGAGGCTGCTTCGCCTCAGATCCTCATACTGTTAAAACAGCGATGTCCTTTGGTCCTTCAGAAAGTGGCCTGTAGAAGGGGGCCTCCGTAAGTCCTTGTGAGGAGTGTGGGCCGTCTCTGGCACTAAGCACTGTCCTCAGCGATGTTCGAGGTCCATGCGTGCACCAGGCTGGCTGTGGTGGCCTCCCTCTCTTTTACCCCCTCTGCTGCCTGCCTGAGTTGGCATCATCAACATTCCTTCCTTGACACTGGCACCGTCTCCCAGTTGGGCACCTCCTCCCTCTCTTCCTCTTCCTGTCCTTTTACCAGGCGGCCACCCCAGAGCATTTTACGAAGATGCCAATCTGATCGTGACCGCCCTTCTTCCAGCTCTTCCAGGGCTCTCTGTGGCCCGCGGTGTGTGTGAGGTCTTCAGCGGGGCCAGCGTGCTTTTAGGATGTGACTCCGCCCTCACTTTTCGGCCCCTCCTCTTGCCACGCCTGCACACACATCTCAGGTTGCACCTTACACCTGTTTCGTTCCTGACCTTCTCTGCTGGTTCCAACCCCCTCACCTTTGCTTCTGCCAGTCCCTCTGCCAGAAATGTTCACCTGCCTTGTTCACTGAGGCTCCTATTTCTCCTTCAAGTTTCAGCCGAAACTGTGCCTTTTTGGTGATGCCTTTCCTGTCACCCCCACTGTTGCTTCCTTTGTGGGACCCCAAGACCTTGTTACTTATGGAACAGGTCTGCAGACCCTTGTCTGTGGTTCTGATATTCAAAAAGTTCTGAACACCAGAAGTTATTCTGTGACTCGTTTGGCTGCAAAATCTGATGTGAACTGTCTTGAGACTCTTTGTAGTACTTCTTGATCCCACTTGGCACGGCTTTACAAGTGGTTGATCACAGGCGCTGCTCCAGGCCCCAGGGAGGGGGAGAGGAAGGAAGGGGAGATTGATGCTTCATAATAAAGTACACGTACCTGTTACCTGTCTGAAATCAGAAACATCTAAATTCAAACCTACCTGGCCCTGGGGCTTTGGAGAAGGACTCATGGGCTCATATCTGTTGGTTCAAGTTGGCCCCTTCCCACTAGACAGTAAGGGTCTTGGACTGTGTCCTATTCAATATTTTTGTGTTTCCTTAGAGTCTTCAAGAGTAAGTGGCACTGTTAGAATAAATGCTCAGGAAGAGTTTGTTGGAGGAATGGACAATAGCTGCTAGCATTTATTAACACTTACTAAGCACTCACCATGCGCCAGGCCCCCTTCTAAGTGCTTTACTTATTTCCACTCATTTGATCTTCACAGCAGCCCTCTAAGAGTGAAACAGCACAACTCAGACTGGGACTTGAACCCACGGGCGGGGACTCGAACCCAGCCGAAACCCAGATTGGGTCTTGAACCCATGGGCTGGGACTCGAACCCAGCCGAAACCCAGATTGGGACTTGAACCCACTGTCTTTTAATTGAAATCACACACGTGGTCTCAGGACCTACTGGAGCTCGGGTTCTTGATGTCTCATCGCAGAAAGAATTCAGTGAGAGACAAAGTGATAGGTAAGAAGTGGCTTTATTTAAAGAGCTCCACGTTCCACAGATAGAATGCAGTCCATCTCGAAAGGTGAGAGCCGGCTCCAGGGCATGGGGTTGTCTTGGAAAGTAAGAGCGGCCCTGGGAGAAGCACACTCCACAGAGTGTGGGCCATCTCAGAAGGTGAGAGCCCTGAAATAAGGGGTGGTTAGTTTTTTATTTTTTATTATTTTTTTTTTTGCGGTAGGCGGGCCTCTCACTGTTGTGGCCTCTCCCGTTGCGGAGCACAGGCTCCGGACGCGCAGGCTCAGCGGCCATGGCTCACGGGCCCAGCCGCTCCACGGCATGTGGGATCTTCCCGGACCGGGGCACGAACCCGTGTCCCCTGCATCGGCAGGCGGACTCTCAACCAGTGCGCCACCAGGGAAGCCCGAGAGGGTACTTATTTTATACGTGCTTTATAGATGGGAAAATTGAGGCAGCTGCTGGTTAGGTAACTTGCCCAGATCACATGGCCAGAGAGTGGAGAGGAGAGATTTGAATTCAAGTGCCCTGATGTTTAACCACTGGGCTCTCCTGCCTCCTTGGAGGTGTGAGGACATTGTGCTTAGCAGTTCAGGCAAAGCTGTAGGATAAGGGGGAAACAATTTTAAGGACTTTGCCTTCCCCACCGCAGTGTTCATGCTTTCTTGTTGTCGTGGAGTTGGAATAGTACCGCTCATCCCCAGAGCATTTTTAAGAGGGTAATAAAATGATTGGATGTGGGAATTTAAAAAGAAAAAAAATCTCAATGGTCATTGAGTTTTTACTGAGTGCCAAATGGAATTCAGCACTTACGGACAATCCAAAGTAATGTGTCTTTGCTTTCATCTTGTCCAATATTTAGAAGGATGACAAACCAGAGACCCAGAGAGGTCAAGTGACTTGCCTGAGGTTACACAGCCAGAGCATTGCATTGCAGGGACCCAAATCTGATACCCCTCAGTGGGTACCTTTTCTCTCGCTCCAGGGAGGTACTTGAGCATGAGGGCTGAGCCATTGTATGGATTTCAGCCCAGACCGTGGAAACTCTACCCTTGGTTGGTTAGCTTGCTGGCTGACCACATGACTCGTGAATTGGTATCAGACAAACTTTTAGAACAAGAAGTGTTCCACTCAACACATGCTTGCTCTGTGGCATCAAGGGGAATGCGGTGTGTGTGGGGCAGTCCTGTCTACCCTCTGAGCTTCCTGCAGACAAAGCTGAGGATTGACTGTGTCTATTCCAACAGCTGAGTGGTGGCTGCTTTTTTTTTTTCTTTTATAAAGTTTTTAAAAATAAATTTTTTTTTTTTTAATTTTTGTCTGCGTTGGGTCTTTGTTGCTGCGCGCGGGCTCCTCTGTAGTTGTGGTGAGCGGGGGCTACTCTTTGTTGCGGTGCGTGGGCTTCTCATTGGGTGGCTTCTCTTGTTGCAGAGCATGGGCTCTAGGCATGCAGCCTTCAGTAGTTGTAGCACTCAGGCTCAGTAGTTGTGGCTCATGGGCTCTAGAGCGCAGGCTCAGTAGTTGTGGCGCATGGGCTTAGTTGCTCCGCGGCATGTGGGATCTTCCCAGACCAGGGCTCGAACCTGTGTCGCCTGCATTGGCGGGCAGATTCTTAACCACTGTGCCACCAGGGAAGCCCCAGTGGCTGCTTTTATAGTCATGTCCCCCAAGATCACTGGCTGGTGTGGTTGTGCTGGGGAGACCCTAGTTTGTAAGTAAAGCCAGGTGTCAGAGGGGCCTATAGCGCATGCTTGGCTTTTTGTTCAGGACAGGGAATTTGCCCTTGACTGTTTTGTACCTGGGAGTCCACTGCCAGGCCTGTAAATGGGTCTAATTCAATAGTTCTTTCCTTCTCTACCTGGGAGTGGAGAGACCTTTTCTCTCCCCACCTTAGAGTTTAGTATGCAAAGGCCCTGCTGTTCGGGTGTGGGTGTGTGTGTGCATGTGGGCACACAGATTGTGGTTTCTTTACTAATTTCGTTTATTAATATAATTTTTTTTTTTTGCGGTACGCGGGCCTCTCACTGTTGTGGCCTCTCCCGTTGCGGAGCCCAGGCTCCAGGCGCGCAGGCTTAGTGGCCATGGCTCACGGGCCCAGCCGCTCTGCGGCACGTGGGATCCTCCCGGACTGGGGCACGAACCCGTATCCCCTGCATCTGCAGGTGGACTCTCAACGACTGCACCACCAGGGAAGCCCTATAATTAAGTTTTAATTGCCTGTTTTCCTCAGCAAAATTAACGTACTAAAAGTAAAATACACTACCAGAGTAACATAACTGCGTCTTCCTTTTTTTTTATTTGGCTGCGTGGGGTCTTAGTTGTGGCATATGGGATCTTCATTGCAGCGCACGGGCTTCTTTCTAGTTGTGGTGCGCCGGGCTCCAGAGCGCGTGGGCTCAGTAGCTGTGGCACGTTGCTTAGTTGCCCTGCAGCATGTGGGATCTTAGTTCCCTGACCAGGGATTGAACCCATGTCCACTGCCTTGGAAGGATTCTTAACCACTGGACCACCAGGGAAGTCCCTCTCTTTTTTTAATGAACCAAAATTTTTAAGCTTTATTTTTTTAGAGCAGTTTTAGGTTAACAATACAATTGAGAGGAAGATACAGAGATTATTCTGTTGAACCCCCCTGCCCTCCTCCACATGCACAGCCTCCCTCATTATCTACGTCTGTCCCCCGCCAAGAGTGGTACATTTGTTACAATTGATGAAACTACCTTGACATCGTATCACCCAAAGTCCATAGTTTACCTTAAAGTTCAGTCTTGGTGTTGTACATTCTGTGGGTTTGGACACATGTATAATGACACGTATCCATCGTTGTAATCTCACACAGTCTGTTCATTGCCCTGAAAATCCTCTGGGCTCCACCTATTCGTCTCCGCCTCCCAGCCCCCATCCCTGGCCTCTGCTGAGCTTTTTGCTGTCTCCATAGTTTTGCCTTTCCCAGAATGTCCTATAGTTGGCGTCACACAGTGTGCAGCCGTTTCAGATTGGCTTCTTTCACTTACTGATAAGCGTGTATTTGTCTGAAAGAACGTTTAGACCACATTACGCACAGTTTTCTAACTTGCTCTCAATGCCGTTTTCACCCTGTGCTTGTACCTCAGTGTCAGTGCTTTGGGTGGCAGCAGGATGCTCAACCCTCATCTAACTAATCCTCTGTGGTTGGACAGCTGGGTGGCTCAGCTTTGGCTGTGGAAACAGTGTGACAGTGAACATCCTTGAAGCGCCTTTTTAAAAAATGGTTTTTATTTTTATTTTTTGCGGTACGCAGGCCTCTCACTGTTGTGGCCTCTCCCGTTGCGGAGCACAGGCTCCGGACGCGCAGGCTCAGCGGCCATGGCTCACGGGCCCAGCCGCTCTGCGGCACGTGGGATCCTCCTGGACCGGGGCACGAACCCGCGCCCCCTGCATCGGCAGGCGGACCCCCAACCACTGCGCCACCAGGGAAGCCCTGGAGAGCCTTTTTTGAAACCCACTTGTTTGATTATTGCCTGAGGAGACATTCCTCTGTGTGGAATTGCTGGGTCAAATTTTGTGTATTTTTTGGGGTGTGTGTGTGTGTGTGTGTGGGCTTGTGATACATTTTGCCAAATTATACCACTGAATTTTAGTTACCTCGCTGATTCCTCACTCAGTTTGGCTTTGGGGGTCCTCAGATAGGAACCTCAACTCATTTAAATATTTGTGAATGATTAGGAAAGGAGATCTCTCCTGGGGGGTGGAGTGTAGCGGCTAGCACGCACCCAGAGACTGTGCTATGGGTGGTACCCCGGTAATGAGATACCTGGAGGATGTGGGGATTGTGGGTTACCTCACCTGGTGAGGAGAACGCATTCCAGGGGCTTGTTTGAATTTCCCCCTGCAAAACAGCTCTACATTTTGTAGAAATAGGATTATTAGAAGAGGTTTTCAGCACCTCCAACTACATTTGGTAAAAGCTGTATTTCCTTTGGCTTGGTTATAAAAGACAAATAAATACCTTTTTTTTTTTAAAAAAAAAAAGGTAAATGGTAATCTTTTGCATTCCCTAGAGCATGCTCTGTCCTTTAAACTGAGTGTTCCACAGTAAATTATTTCAATCCTTCGAACGGTGGCCGTATGTGGGAGGCATGTAGAAACTTCCGTTAAGGGCGGATGGCATGGTAAACCCAAGCTCTGACATGTGCAATTTCTTACCCAATCTGGGTGGGCCAGAAACCCGTAGTGGGGTTTTACTGGGGAGTAAGCGTGGCTGCGGGGGGAGTCACTGAGGGTGTAAAGAGGTTTCTCAAAGACTCATTTACCTGAGTTAGTGAAAAAGGGTTTGTCCTGCTTCCCTGTCTCCTGCTCACCTCGTCTGTGTTCGAGTGGATTGTGGGAAGCTGGTGTGGCCCGCGAATTCGGCTCAGCCAGCAGGCTGTTGAGAGCATCATAAAATCAGAAGCCTCGTTTTCTGAGTTACGTAATTTTGCAGAGGGGACCTAGAGGCCCCTGGGCAAAGCTGCCTATCCTCCTGTTAGTTCTAAGGTCCATTTATAAAATTAGAAGCTGTGTTGAGCAGATGAATATGAGGTGGAAGTTGCCTATTAAACTGGGGTTTTTTTGTTGTTGTTCCTGTTTTTTTTTTGGTCAGATAGCCTTATTTAACCTTTCTGTGTCTCAGAGGTTGGTGGCCTTTGCCTATGGCGCCTTCATGGAAAAAGTTCTAAAAATAGTTCCTGTTTGTTGTTAAATAATGACTCGGGAGGGCGGATGGTAGAGTTTCCAACTTCTTTCAGTCGGCAAACTGGACCGAGGGCAGCCAGTCCAAAGGCAAACTGTAGGCCTGAGCCTTCAGTCCAGCCCAGCTGCAGTTTGCTGGGCCTGGGGTTAGTCAATGCTAAACAGAGCGTGGCCGTGTCTCTTGGTTGCCCTTTTGTGCCTCACTTTGACTCCGCAGAGCCTCTCATTAATGCTGGACTCGTAAACAGGTGAAGACTTGTGTGATTCGGAGCCCGGGAAGACATTGGTCTCAGGTGTTCCTGATACACAGGCCCTAGGAGTCCTTGGTCTCTTGCCTAACAGTGTGTTGAGGGAGGTGGATAGTTCAAAACCCACCTGGGTTTCACTCTGCCTGTTTCCGGGGAGCATCCCAAAGTGGTAGGAGGAGCCCTGGCTAGGCAGGGGCGGGACCCTGGAGTTCAAGTTCTAGTGCCTGTGACCTTCTGTAAGACTTTGATTTCTGTTCTTGGTAAAATGAGGGGTTGGATTATATTCCTTTTCTAACTCAAAGACGTTTTGTTCCTTGGTGTCTCCAGGCAGTTTAAACCAAATAATGAAACTGTCTTGGAGAACCGACCCAGGACGCAGCCTTCCCATGTCCAGTCTTCCCATGTACATTTCTACGAGGTTCCTTGGTGAACCCTCAACCATAGGCGGACATTTCTTCTTTCAGGCCTGCAAGCCGGGAAACGGGCAGGCGGAGGAGGTAGGAGGGGGTTTCCAGTAGCTTCTTCTGCAGGAGAGTTGAGATGTCAAGAAGGGGACTTTGTGAGGTGAGAACTCTACCACAGGTCACACTGGGGCTGGTCATTCAAAGGGCTGTGGCTTTTCTTCTGCCACCTCAGAGCAAGACTGAAAGCTCTTAGAGACGCATCTGTGCAGCAGCAGTGTGAGCACGGAAGCCCCAGTGGTTCCTGAAGCCCCATTTCATGTGATGGGGGGACAGATTGCCTGCCTGGTGTGTAACCGTCCTTTGTATTCACCCTTCTCAGTGTCCTGGTTTCTCAGGAGCTGTCTTAGAGCACTGAAGGCCTGTCAGCCACCCCGAGGATCTGCCTGTTTACAGAGAAAAGTTTTTTGTAATCCTCTCCGTTTTGTAACTTTACACTCGTGGAACCTGTAGGGTGATATTGTCCCACTGGAAGGCTACACACTCGGACAGAATTACTCCAGGCTCTTTGTAGAATTGCCTTCTCTTGAGTTCCTTTTAAGGTTACAACCTTGATTTTAAAATCAGAGTGAAAATACATCAGCAAGGACATTTATCTACCACCTCATTGTACTTTTTCATATTACTAAATGCAAAAATTCTATGGAAATTTAGTGACAAGAAAAATTTGGTTCTCTCTGAGGAACTTGATAAGCTTTTCTCCTTTTGATAAAGAATATTCTGTAACTGATCATGTTGCCCTTTTTACCTGGGCTGCCAGGAAGCTTAGAGCAAGGTGTGAAGAGTCATTGGCCTTTTTATTGGTGTATTAATAATATCCCCTTTTCATGGGCGTGATTTTCCTTAATTTTAATTTTATTGTTGGTTTTATGTCTCTTGTTAGTTATCTCAGAGCCTTTGTGCAAAGAAATGGGTTAAGAAGAGTACTTTATAAACAAACACATGTAAAAATACATGGTAAATTGCAAGGATTTCATGCTGTTAGAAAAGTGCAAAAAGTTTCCGAGACAGAGGGAGAGAGATGATAGATTAGTGAAATATTTAAGAGCATGGATGGATTCAGAAGCCAGACTGCCAAGGCTCAAATCCTGGCTCTATCACTTTATTGGCTGTGTGACTCTGGGCAAATTATTTAACCTCTCTGTTCCTCACTTTCCTCATTGGCAAAATGGGGATGATAATATCTCTTCCTCATAGGGTTTCAGTGAGTATTAGGTGGGTTAATACCTAAGACCTCAAGAGCTATGCCTAGCACATATAAATCGCATGTATATATGTGCGTGTGTGTATATATATACACACACGCAATATATATATTTTTATATATATCACTAGCAAATTACTATTATTGTATCTAGCATTATTTTTTTTACCCCTTTGGAAATTTCACAATAGCATTTGATGTCTTTTCTTTCCTTCCTCCAACTCTGATTTTTTTTTAACAGGTTTATTTTTATTGATTTTTTTTTTTTTTTTTTGCGGTACGCGGGCTTCTCACTGTTGTGGCCTCTCCTGTTGCGGAGCACAGGCTCCGGACGCGCAGGCCTAGCGGCCATGGCTCACTGGCCCAGCCGCTCTGCGGCACGTGGGATCCTCCCGGACCGGGGCACGAACCCGTGTCCCCTGTATCGGCAGGCGGACTTTCAACCACTGTGCCACCAGGGAAGCCCATAACAGGTTTATTCTTGATCTACCAAGCCAACTTTTTCTTATTAAAAAAATTTTTTTAATAAGAAAGGAGGAAACAATGTGCCCTCTAGGTTTGGCGTACCTTTCCGGAAGATAAAAAGATGAAGCGCTTCCTTGTCTCAAGCTATCATGTGGCCCGCCCGGGCCAAATCGACCTGTTTGGCTGAGCAGTGAGGGCTTCACCCCAGTCTGTCACCTTGGAAGGTCACTTTGCTCCTCTGTGCCTTAGTGTCCCTCTGGCACCGTGGGGATCTGTTCCGTCTCATTGGTACTTCCAGGGAAGCAAGGACTGTATCCCTCCCCATTGCCACAACGAACACACGGTGGCCACTCGGTAGATACTCGCTGCACACCTGGAAGGATGGAGAGTTAAGCTTTGCTCTGCTGCCTTGTGCGTTTCTTCTGAGTTTGAAATAAGATAACCGAAGTTGAGACTGGGTTTAGGAAGTCAAAAGTTCCTTCCTCAAATGGAAGGGCTTTTGATTCCTGTTTTTTCCCTCCTCTTTGACAGTGGCAAAATGCCGATAAAATCCGAGAGTTGGATGAAATGAAACAGCCCATCAGGGTCCCCTGCCCTCTGGGCAGGTGGTGATTAAAAGCGGCAGGCCTCACAGCTTCCCTGGGAGGGCTGTCTGGGGCGGCGCTGAAGGTGAGCGTACAAAGGGGGCTCGGCTGAGGACTGGCAGGTCAGCCGGGGGAGTGCCTTTGAAAGCAGCGCTCCCCAAGTTCTCATTAAAATGCTTCGTCCAATGGGTTGAGCTGGAGCAAAATGGTTTGAGAAGAGAAACAAGCCAAAGCTGGCAGGAGACACCGAACTATGAAATTACCGGCAATTAAAGCAGAAAGACTTGAACGCGCGTTTTTTTTGTTTTTTTTTTTAGACCGCACCCTGTGGTTATCTACCTTTTTTCTCGGTGCTTAATTTCAAAGAAGCGTGATCTTTGTCTAGTAGCCTGGCTGCCAGAGTTGCATATTTTTCTTTTCATGACTGTTCTTTTGTGTGGCACAGGATCCTGTCAGTGCCAGGATATCTTTCTCTGGACATATTCTGGCTCTGTTGGTGCTCTCCTGCACCCCACCCCCATCCCTGAGAAGTCAGCAAGCACGATTCCGTAGGTTTTCTTCTGGAAGAAAGATAGTGTAAGTGGATAGTGTAAGAACTGGTTGATGTCATTCTGGCGATGGTGGGTCGTGCTAGAATCTAAGACCTGTACCTGCCTAGCAGTTCTTAAGAGATGTGAGCGAGGCAAGCTGGCCTACCACCTACCTTTACATCAGCCACCTGCTAAATGCATGAGAGCATCTGATCTGTGCTGGAAGACCCCAGAAAATGATGGGCCAGCCTGCTGTCCCTTTGGGTTTTTATCAACCATTTCACCTTGGGAGAAGTTCTTGTTGAGTTCCGCGCAGAACCCTCAGAGATGCATTTCCAACCCATCCTCCCTCCCCTGTATTGTTCAGTTTGAAGATGGAAAACAGTCTTATATTTGAGAGGCAAATATATTTTTTAATAATTAATCAAATAGGTCAGTGTTGGCAGACTACAGCTGTGGGTCAAATCCGGCCCACCACCTGTTTTCATAAATAAAGTTTTATTGGAATCCTGCCACTCTTAGCTTGCTGTGTGTTATCTGCAGCTGATTTCATGCTGTAACAGCAGCACTGAGTAGAGTTGTCTCTCGGTGTCTGCACGAGATTGGTTCCAGGACCCCTGCAGGTACCAAACTTTGATGCTCAAGTCCCTTAGAGTTAGCCCTTGGGGTTAGTTGAATCCAGGGATGCAGAGTCTGTGGGTACAGAGGGCCGACTGTAGTTACGGCAGAGATTGTAAGAAATGCAAAGCCAAGTATTTACTATCTGGCCCTTTATAGAAAAAGTTTGCGGACTCTTGACATATATTATGAGCACCGACTATGTACCAGGAGCTGTTTTAGGCACTGGGGATGCAACGGTGAACTTAACAAAATCCTGACGGTGAAATGTGAACAGATAGGGATATAACACGTCAGTTAGAGATCAGTGCTATGAAAGAATAAAGCAGGGCATAGGGACTGAAATGGGGAGGAGAGTGTCATTTTAGATAGGATTGTCAGGCAAGACCTTTATTCGGAGATGCCGTTTGTGAGGAAGCTCTACGAATGCTGTCTGGGGACGGTGCTCCTGGTGGAGGGCACCGTGATGGCAAAGTCTTGGAGGCAGAAGCTTGCTTGTGTGAGGAGAAGCAGGAAGGATCCGCGTGGGCTGAGTTAGGGGCTAGCAGAAGGAGCCAAGATGGGATAGGCAGATCACCTGAAACTCTGGTAAGGACGTGGACATCGATACTGCGTGAAAGGGGGAGCCTCGGTAGGGTTTGGGGGACAGGATTGATAAGAGAGGGCTTCCACCTTAGAAAGACCACCAGCTGCTGTGTGGCGTGGAGACTGCAGAGGGGCAGAGGTGAAAGCAAGGAGGCCTGTTAGGAGGCTGCTCTGCTTGTCCAAGGACCAGGGTGGTAGTGGTGAGAAGTGGTTCGATTCTAGATATGTCTTGAAGGTAGAGCCTGTGGGATTTGCTGAAGATGGGGAAGGGGCAAGTGTGGGAAGAGGAGAGTCAAGGGAAAGACCAGGGTGTTTGGACTGAGCAAGTAGGAACCTCTGATGGGGAAGACTGGCAGGAATAGCTTTGGAGGTGAAGCTCAGACAGGGGAAACTTTCCACTTTGGGTGCATCTTATACTTAACATATATGTTTAAAACAGCAGCATTTCTTTTTTCTTGAAAAAGCTGTTAGTAATCAGTGTTGAATCTTATGACTGTTTTGACATACAGGGAATGAGGGAATATTGTAGGAACCATCCACTGAGCTCTTGTATGCCAAGAACCAAAATCTGAATTAGTTATCTATTGCTGCGTAACAAGTCACCCCAGAATTTAGCAGCTTAAAATAAGCCAACATTGATTATCTCACAGAGCCTCTGAGGGTCAGGAATCTGGAGTGGGATTAGCTGGGTGGTTGTGGTTCAAGGTCACTCGTGAGGTTGAAGTCAAGCAGTCGTTCAGGGCTGCAGTCATCTGAAAGCTCAGCTGGGGCCAGAGGGTCTGCTTCCAAGTTCACTTGCAGGGCTGTTGGCTGGAGGCTTCAGGGCCTGTCCACATGGGCCTTTCCAGGGGTCCTCACAGTACTGCAGCTGGCTCCCCCCGAGCTTGACAACCACAATTTCTTTTAGCTCTTACAGTTATCTTCTAGGCTCAGCACTTTTTTTTGTTGTTGTTGGCCATGCTGCGCAGCTTGTGGGATTTTAGTTCCCCGACCAGGGATCGAACCCAGGCCCTGGCAGTGAAAGCGCCAAGTCCTAACCACTGGACCTCCAGGGAATTCCCATAGGCTCGGCATTTTAACCTGGACTGCCAGGTGAGGAAACTGAGGCTCAGGGAGGTTGGTTCCGCAGAAGCCAGCAGTTAGACCGGGATGCCATCCCTGATGAGGTGGACTCCAACCTCGTTTTCTTTTCTGAAGCCCCACAGGGTTGCTTGTGTTTTTCTGATGCTGTGGTCTAGGATTGATGCCAGGAACCCCTTTGGGGTCATTATCTTTCACTTCAACTGTTTGATGACACTGGCGTGGTCCATGTTTAAAAACACTGTGTTGTCTGAAACTCACTTTGTCTTCAGCCCTGACTCCCAACCCCACTCTCTTTCCTCATTCTCCAGCCGTCACGACTGGGGAGTCTCAGAGGCTGGTTCTGTCCTCTGGGAAGGCCCTGGCCTCTGTGTCACTGGCTAGCCAAGGTGCTCAGGCGTGCCGAGAGCCTCTGGCGGCTGTTCCCGTGGTGACCACCCCCTTGGCAACGAGCAGTGGTGTTGGGTTGTTGTCTGGGTGGTGACTTGGGTCACCCGGATTGGTCAGTTGACAAGCCCAAACTGTGGCTTCCTCCTTTCCAGGAGTAATGGTTATTAATATTTTTTCCAAATTAGAGAATGAATGCCTGCCCCCTACAGAAGATTTAAAACATATAGAAAGGTATTAAAAAAAAAGTTCATAATCCCACTGCTTAGACATAACAGCTTTGTAATGTGTTGGTGTGTTATCATTTTGTGTATACCTGTATATTTAAAAACAGAATTGGAAAAAACCCAGAATTGGAATCACACTGAGGTGCGTGTGTGTATGTGCGTTTTTGTTTTTGTATATTTGTTTATTTTTTTGGCCGCACCGGGTCTTAGTTGCGGCATGTGGGATCTGTGTTTTAGTTGCAGCATGCGGACTCTTAGCTGCGGCATGCAGGATCTAGTTCCCTGACCAGAGAGCGAACCCGGGCCCCCTGCATTGGGATTGTGGTGTCCTAACCCATGGACCACCAGGGAAGTCCCATGTGTGCGTTTTTGTATTCAGCTTTTTTCATTTAATCATGCTTTGTAATAATTTTCACGTCATTAGATGGTTGTAAAAACATGGTTTTTAATTGCTGTATAACATGCCATCATTTTGATGTAAAAACTGCAAGGACGAGATGTGTAAGGATTTAATTTCATACCCCACAAGACTGCACAGGGTAGAGCAGAAAACGGGCACAGCTTGAAGTTAGAGAGCCTGGATCTGAGACCTGATTTTACCACGTTGGCAAATTATTTAAATTCTAAGTCTCAGTTTCCGTATCTGTAACATGTGGATAATATTATGTGCCTTACGGTTGTGAGGACTAAATGAGTAATGCCTGTATAAATCCTTAGTAAACTGCAAGTTGTGTTATTTTCGTTCAAGACCCTCGTTATATTTCTTCCAGATCAGTCTTCCGGACATCCATACTCATGCCTTGGGAATCATGGTTTTTCAATGTTTGCTCTGGGTGTCGTCCTTAGAAGACTCGTTGAAGGCGATTATGTTTAGGTTGGGCAGGGTGGTCAGGGAGATATCTTACTAGATTAGATGGTAGTCCCTTTGGAGAGCAGAGAGCCAGGCGTGGTTAATGTGGCCCCAGGAAGTTTTGATGATGGAGAGGGTGTCGGGAGCTTGGGGCAGGCCCAGGAGGCACTGTGAGTGGCTGGTGCTGGGAGAGGTGCCCAAGGGGAACTTGACCCTGCCCATGATTTGGGGCATTGTTAGCTGTGGGCATCAACAGTTTCCAGTCAAGTGGGCAGGTAATCGCCATAGCAGGACACACCTGGGAATGGGGAGGGGACAGGGAGAGAGCCTTTCCCGGCAGAGATGCAGGCAGAGGTTGGCTGAGGGGTGCTTTCCTTAGTGAGGAGCATCCTGTACCTGCCCGTCACCTGCGTCTTGGGCTGGGGCTTCTCTAGAAGGGACGGGGCAGGGTCTGCTGGTCCTGCGTTAAGAGGGGAGGGGGAGATAAGAGCCTGTCTCCGCTCCCTGTTGTGATGGGGCAGCATCTGTCTGCATGTGTGGACTCCCGGAGGTGACCGTGGACGGTCATTTTTGTTTATTTTACCCCTCTTGTTTGTGTCTGTGTTGAAGGTAGATTTCATGAGAGGACCACCCCGCCTGTCTTGTTGGCGCCTTACCCTCAGCGCCCAGAATGTAGGTGCTCAGTCACTGAGCGTGGTGGAGCGGCTGAGGACAGGAGATGCTCAGAGGACAAGTGACCCGCCAGACCAGGGGCTGTTGAAATGAGTTGCAGAGGGCCTGTCTAGGGCACAGGCACAGTTGTCCAGAA
Organism: Delphinapterus leucas; assembly: GCF_059928025.1. Taxonomy (NCBI): domain Eukaryota; kingdom Metazoa; phylum Chordata; class Mammalia; order Artiodactyla; family Monodontidae; genus Delphinapterus; species Delphinapterus leucas. The sequence goes on from NC_143147.1 coordinate 39,323,848, forward strand.
GGCTGGGACCCGCTGGTCAGTCTCCCTGGTCTCGTTTTGCTCCTGGGAGGAGTGGGGAGGATAGTGCCCTGTAAGGGTGGGGATTGGGGATTGTGTGCCATGCGCACAAGTGCCCAGTGCTGTCTCTGAGGCCTGGCGGCTGTGATGGGTGCCGTTACCCTTCAGCAAACGGGAGGCTGCTGAGCCAGGCACAGAGGATGCGCCTCTGGGGCATCGGAGAAGCGTGGGGCACGTGGCTGGTCCCCCGCCTGTGTTTCTCTGCAGGAGTCCTCGAGAGCGTAAATAAAGACCAGTGATTCAGGCCCCTCTGAAGATGGTTGGTCCCAGTTGCTCGGGGCCCCTGAGGCTGCGTGACTCCGAGCCGGCCTCTGCCTGGGGAGCTGGCCTGGATGCGCCGGCCCAGGGGCGGGTCTCGCCCGCAGGCCTCCCCCTCGTGCTGGTGCGGAAACCTCTCTTCCTCATTTAGGTCCGCTTGGCTTTTTGTTCAAGGCTGCAGTTTCAGGGGCGCAGATAACGTGGGGCTTCCTGCTCTCCCTCCGCCGTCCCTGCTGTCACCTCCAGGAGGCCACCTCCTGCGTGGGGAAGGAGACCCGTTCACGCCTCCCTTTGTCTTCCTTGCCTTCTTCACGAGGAGAGTCCTTTCTTTTTTCTTTGAATGCAGCCAGCCTCTGAAGATCCTTTCCAGATCAATTTGGCTTGTCAGGGGTGCCAGGCTTAAGTTTTCAGGCTGCTGAAGTAGAGGGGAATGGTGGAGGTGGGGAGGGGCCGCGGAGCAGACTTTCTTTCTCTTTGTGGCTTTCAGAAGAAAATCACGCATGTTAAATGATGCAAATATCTGTATTTTATGTTTCAAAAAGACAAACGGCATAAATGCAGATTATAGGGTATTCCTTAGAACTGTCCATCACACGACGCTCCTGGGAACAGCAGTCAGGCAGGCGCACAGCCGGATGGGGGAGCCTGGCTTGGCTTTGGGGCAGCCTCCAGGGGGTCGGCATATTTAGGTCATTTAGGTCTCATGGATTGATTCAGGACCAGCTTCAAAGCCAACTAGTTGGGACCTCCCTGGCAGTCCAGTGGTTAAGACTTCGCCTTCCAGTGTCGGGGGTGCAGGTTCGATCCCCGGTCGGGGAGCTAAGATCCCACATGCACTGTGGCCAAAAAACATAAAACAGAAGCAATATTGTAACAAATTCAATAAAGACTTTAACAGTGGTCCACATAAAAACATCTTAAAGAAGGAAAAAAGCCAACTGGTTTTCCAGATGTTTCGTCTTTACAGGCACTTAAAGTAAAAGCCATTTCCACTTTCTTGGGTTTGATCCGCACTGACCAGCCTTCAGCTTGTCCCACTTGTGGGATTCTTTGTCTTCTGGCTCAGGAACTGGCACATCTGGCACCTCCCACGCCTTCCTTCCTTCAGTGTTTGGTGCCCATTTGTCCTGGCTGTGCTGTCGTGGATTAAGGTCCACGGTGGAGAGGGGCTGATAAGGTTTCTCACCCTTTCTCCTTTCCAATCCGCCATGATGGCCAGTACGGCCGTTCTTCTCTCCCAGGAAAGATTCTTCAAGTACGTGTTTAGGGAAGTGCGCTGTGGCTGTCCTGTGCTTCTGCGGAGCTGTGGCTCCGTCACTAGATGAGGACTTCTGGGCCTCACAAGTCTAGGCACCTCTTCCAGCTTTTCATGGTCTGTGCTCTGTGTGACTTGGGTTGTGGCCTCCTGGAGAGAGCTTCCCCCAGGGTCTCCTGTCCCCTGTAACCTGTAAAAGAGAATGAGTTCTTCTCTTTGAAGTTGTGGGCCTGCCTGAAACTGGGTGTTGGAACCCAGCCCCCTGCGTCCAGGTGCGGGTTCTATCCCTTCCTCTCTTGTTGACCTTGCGTGATAACAATAAATATTTCTTGAGCATTTGCCTTGGGCCGTCTCACCTTAACTCCACGAAGTCCCATTTGGTCCTTACAGCAACCCGATGAGAAAGGTTTCATTCCCCCATTTTATGAGCATTCATGAGGCCCAGATACACGCAGCCTGACATGGTGGGCCAGTGTCCAAACACATGGAGCCTGCCTCTCGATCCCACACCCTGACGGCCACTGCACCGTGCAGCCCTAACCGCTGTGCTGCGATTTGCTGAGTCTACCGAAGGCCTACGAGATGGAGATCCGGTGTCAACACTGCAGGGCTCCTTGGGGGCTAAAATGAGATGAAATGTAATAATGACTCAGTCCCTGACACATAGGAGGAGCCCAGCAAATGTTAGTTCCCTTCTTTTGTCCCTTTGGGACAAGGGGGTGGGGCACGAGAAACAGAGGGACATTCATGCCCTGCTTGGCAGCCTTGGTGGTACGGAGGGCGGACCAGACAGGGAAAGCGTGGGGGTCCCCCTCCCTGTGGCCGGCAGCCTTCCGGGACATGGGGTGCAGCGGGACCCTTCTTCCTGGGGAAAAGTCTGTAGTCGGCAGTGTCGCCAGGTAGACACTTGAGTCTTATTGGAGTGGAGATTGGGTGCTGGTCCTTCTGACTCTGGGCCAGGCCTTGAGCTGGGCCCTGGAGACTGAGCGTGTGCCCCTCTGCCGAAACTCCCGGTGTCCCAGATGCCCTTGTCGGTGCTGGCAGGCCTGGCGTCTGGTCAGTACTGCCATGTCGGGCTGCTCCCCGACAGCCCTGGTCCCCACGAACCTGCCAGGAGGGGACCTCAGCAGGAATAGGGTTCTCCTCTGAACCTGGATTTGCATTGCTCTACCCCAGTCTGTCCTGAAGGTGCCCAGGTGGGACTGAGAAACCGGTGGTACACTTTGGAGAGATTCAGGGGCGACCTGGGGGAGCGTGGAGTTCCGGGCCTGGTGTGAGGAAGCTCTTGGACTTTTTTCCCAGCCCTCTTTTTTGTTCTTCCAGGTGGATCAGGTAAGGAGGTCAAGTCAGGACAGAGTCTGGAAGGTAAATGGCGGTGGGGGGGGGGTGGGGAGAAGCTGGGAAGGTGACCCCTGGAGCCTGTTAGAATTGCAGAAGCTCAGACCCCATCTCAGATCTTGGAGTCAGAGTCTGCATGTTAACAAGCTCCCCAGATGATTCCTGGGCACCAGAAGGTCTGAGCAGCCCTGCTCGAGATTTTCTTTGGAGCCATGAAGAATTAGGATTGTACTCTTCCACACACCTACCTTAAAAAAACTTTAAGAAGTAATAATGCGTTTAGAAGATTGAAATCAGTTCAGCTTAACTAAAACGAAGGAAAACAAGATACAACAAAGCACCACCTGGTGCCTGAGTGAGAGATGGAGTTGGGTGCTTCCTTGCTTGGTCCTCACACCCTCACCTGGCTGGGGACCTGCACCACCTAAGGCCAGAATGCTGTCTGTCAGTCCTTCTCTGTTCTCTTTCCGTGGTACGTGATGTGGATGAATGACTTTGGGGAGAGTGTTTGTAGCAAGTGGGAGCTCTGGGTAAGCTGCTCTTTGGGCCACATTTGCTTTTCTTGCTTGTATTTCAGACCTTAATGTGCTTTTTCTTTTCCTTGCTTTGTTTTTTGGGATAATGGCAAAATCACCGCTCATGGGCACCGCCACAAATATTACACAAAAGCCCTTTGAAAAGAGCTTTATCTGAGCACAAAGTACTTAGAATTGAAGACCCCCAGGGATCGGCCTCCGTGGCTCCTGTTTTCCCTCTCCTCTCCCTCTTCTTCATCTCCCCTCTCTTCTGACCCCCTCTCTCCCTGTCCTCTTTCTCTTTTCTTCATTCAAACTTGCAGTGGAACCGGAGTGAGCTACAGATTGCCCTATTTTCAGCTGATTTGCATGTTAGAGAGAGCAGAGTAATTGGTGTTTAACCAGAACAAAAGAGGATCTGTTTTCTAAACGAAAAAGAATTTTTGAAGTAGACCCTACTGCCTCTATTGCCTTTGTCTTTCCTCTCATTAGGAATTGAATAGGATGGCCCTGAAATGAGGATGTGGGAGATACTGCTTTGGTCGTCATGCTTTTTGAGCTAATTGGTTTGAAAATTATATTTGATGTGGATCTGAGGGATGTTGGCAAAACACCTCATTGGGACGTGGACATCCTATCCGCCCATCCGCGGGAGGATTGGGCTGTAAGAGGTTGGTGTTGAAACTCAGTTCACCTTCTGAGTTGAGTGCTCTGATGGGCCACCCCGGAGACGGTGATCTTTCTCCAAACCTTTGGATTGGGCCTCTGTCCTCTGGGTTTGGAGGAAGCCCACGGGTATTGTCAAGGGGAGCCTCAGAGGGCAAGGTTCAGTAGAACCTTCCCTGGCTGTTTGACTTCTAGTGAGGAGATGTCTAGTCATTACTTTGTGGTATTTTAGTGAGGGAGTGAAGTTGGAAAATGCCGTTTTACCTTGGTTAGAGGGAGAAGATCTAAATCCGGACTAGGAAATCGGCAGTGTATCTGGTAGAAACCTCTAGATCCACTTTATACGTGGAAATTGTTTCATCAACTTACACAGTTATGTTCTCCTCCTTCGGGAGTTTACCAGCATCTGGTGGTGTCATATAGTTGTGTGAAACTTGAGTGAATTTTGAAGACTTTCAGTAATGTCTCAGTGACCACAAAAATACCTTTAAAAAGTAAAATAACGTGATATAAACTTTGGAAAATAGAATGAGTTACAATCGTATCACTCGACAACCACCGGTTTTAATTTTAGTCTATTACGCAATCTTTTGTCTTTGCAGTTCTCACACACACACACACACACACACACACACACATTTTGAAATGATCCCAGGATATACATCGATGACTTTGGGGATTGTGTTTAGGCAAGTATATATTTTAAATAATACCAACTTAAGAGTTCTGTGACCTTGATTCCTTTTTGAGGTCACCCAAATTAGCAAAAAGTTCAATATTAAATCTCACAACATCTGATACCAGATAAGAAAGAGATACAGATCCTAATGCCCTCCCTCAGAAAATGTGATTAAAATCATTCCACTGTCTTTGTACGTTTGTTACTTTATATCTCTCCAAAACCTGTGAGATAGGTAAGGGTTGAGCCATCTGGACCCACTTTACAGATGAGGAAACGGAGCCCGTCTTAGATGCAGGGGTGGGTGACCTGAGACGAACTGGATGCTAAGCCAGTAGGTGCAGTCCCCAGGTTTAGCCCCTAAACCATCCACCCTCCCTCTCTCCATTCCCCTCCCCTTCCTCTTTTTTTTTTTTTTTAACGCGAGCTTCTCACCGCTGCGGCCTCTCCCGTTGCGGAGCACAGGCTCCGGACACGCAGGCCCAGGGGCCACGGCTCACGGGCCCAGCCGCTCCGCAGCACGTGGGATCCTCTCAGACCGGGGCACGAGCCCGCGTCCCCTGCATTGGCAGGCGGACTCCCAACCACTGCGCCGCCAGGGAAGCACCCCCTTCCTCTTTATTAGGGAATGACTTAAAACTTACAGGAAAGTTTTTAAGAATAAGTAGGGAGGACACCTAGTCAATCTTCTGTCAGCATTCTTCCCCCCATGCTCCATCAGTTACTCTCTTTCTCTTTGTAGACACACTTTTTACCCTGAGTGGTTTGGGAATAATTGTATACATCATGACCCTTCACTCCTAAATAATCCCTGTTTCTAAGAACGGGGTGTTCCCTTACATAACTCCAGTACCGTTATAAACTTCAGGCAGTTTAACATTGATAATCTACTGTTTGTTCTCCAGTTTGTCAGTTGATCCAGTGTCTTTTATAGAATCCTTCTTCCCTCTGTATAGGGTCTAAGGCAGGATCAGGTATTATATCTAGTTTGCTAATGTCTCTTTAGTCTGCTTTAATCTGGAATATTTCCACAGCTTTTCTTTCCCTTTTATGATATTGCCGTTTATGAAGAATATAATCCCATTTCTCCGGGAGAACATACTTGCCTAATATTTCTTCATGATTAGATTCAAGTTACACATTCCTGGCCGGGACACTACACAAATGTGTTTGTGTCCTTCTCGGGGTGTCACATCTGGAGGCACTTGAGGTCCACCTGCCCCTCTTTGCTGGTGTTAATTTTGTTCACCTGGTCAAGTGTTGTTTAGTTTTCTCCACTATTTAGCTGTGATGTTTTCCCTTGTAACTAATAAAAAAGTCTGGGGGGCGAAGTCCTTTAAGACCATGCTTCTCAGTAGAATTTCCACGCACTGATGATTTTTGCCTGATCTAGTCTTTATTCTGGTGGTTGCAAAACCACACTCCCTCCATGCTTACCACTTGGCACTCGGCATTCTGCTGTAAGCAAGAGCCATTCCCTCTGTTCATCTGTTTATTATGGGTATGGACTCGTGGAGTCCTCCTTTTACAATGGCTTCTTACTCATTACGGTACCTAATTATTCGGTGCTCAAATTGTCCCAGATTTGGCCAGTGAGTGGCCTTTCATTCTGGTTCCCAACATTTTTTTAAGCCCTTCTTTACTTTCTGACACAAAAAGATGTTCCAGGCTCACCTTGTGTGTACCCCCTCCCAGCCCTGGAGTTAGTCATTTCTCCAGGGAGATGGTTTCTTCTTCCAGGGAATGGATTTCGACACCAAGCTCTGAGTGCTGGGTGTGTTCATTGCTCCTAGAGTGCCTTTGCTCATGGTTACCGTGGGTCTTTGCTTTTAGGTCTTTTCAGTGGAGAGTTCTAGGAAATATATGAGTGTAAAGATACATATGCACACACACCCATACACATATGGACGTATACGTGCATAATACCCATAGGTATTTTAGAAATCGTGAGTTCATACCATACCTGCATCCAGTCCATCTGCACAGGGTTCTTTCTTGCCTCCTGCATGCCATCCTTGGGCAGCCGTCCCTCCGCAGTGAGAAGGCTGACTTTCAACATCAGCCCACTTTCTGGTTTGCTCAGTCCTGAATTACATTGAAAACAGAACCAGAATTGCTTGCCCCTCCACTACCACAAAGCTATTACAGAGTCCAGGATTTGTTTGCAGTTCTTTCCCAACTCCCACCCCACCCCCCAGCTGGAAACTGAGGTGTATAGTCAAAATTGTCAAATAACAGTGTTCATAGATTACTTGGATTTTGTAGGTAGGGTTTGCCACTCCCGTCTTTTATCCCTCTTGCCTCCATCTCCCTACCCTCAGAGGTAACCAACTTCTTTATTTTCTGGTTTGTCTTTCCTGTGTTTCTTTTTGTAAAGATAAACAAATTTGTATGTTTTCTCATTTCCTCTTCTTTTTTATGCAGGAGGTAGCACAGTATATATTCTTAAAAGCATCTTATTTTTAAAAACGAACTAAAGTCCACACTTTAATTTCTTCAGTTTTTCTTTTCTGCCTATTTTTCTGTTCCAGGATCCCATCCAGGACACCACATTACATTTAGTAGTCGTGTCTCCTAGGCTCTCCTGGGTTGTGATGGTTGCATCTTACTTTTTGAAATATATAGGTGGTGGATGGAGAAGGAGAAAGAGGAAGGTCCAGGGTGGGAGATGAAAAGTGTTAGGTCTGTATCTGCCAAATGTTATTTATCACCTTCATGTTTTTGACCATATCTTCATGCTACATGTATTCCTGGACTTAATACTTTTAAAAAACATTGATTCTGGGCTTCCCTGGTGGCGCAGTGGTCGAGAGTCCGCCTGCCGATGCAGGAGACACGGGTTCGTGCCCCGGTCCGGGAAGGTCCCACATGCCGCGGAGCGGCCGCGCCCGTGAGCCGTGGCCGCTGAGCCTGCACGTCCGGAGCCTGTGCTCCGCAACGGGAGAGGCCGCAACAGTGAGAGGCCTGCGTACCGCAAAAAAAAAAAAACAAAAAAACTGACCATAAGGACATTTTATAAGAAAACTTTACATCAATACCATAGATTGTCTTATTATTACTTGCCCTCTTGTGTTTCTTCAGAGTTGCATAAAAATTGCAACCTTTTGAAGTTTAAAAAGCGTAACAAGTAAAGTAGCCCCTTCTAATATTTATTCTTAACAAGACTTGAAATGTAAATAATAATATATATATTTTTGGATCTCATGTTTTCTTAATGAAGATGCAAAGCCATTGAGTTCATCAGTCCAACCCATTGATTGAATATGTGTGAGAAACTGAGGCTGGGCCCCTCAGGGGGTTTGAGAAAGAGCTGTTTCTTATAGGGGCAGAAAATAAAAACACGAATAACTATAGTCCAAGCTGAATGAGTTAAATGCTTTTTTTCAGTTGAACTTTTTATTTGATATTGCAGTATAGGTGATATACAATGCTGTGGTAGTTTCAGGCGTACAAGTGAAGTGATTCAGTTATACATATATCCATTCTTTTTCATGTTCTTTTCCCATATAGGTTATTACAGAGTATTATGTAGAGTTCCCTGTGCTGTAAGTTAAATGCTTTTAAGACCAAGTATTCCTTTCGTGGTTGTTTGAATCATTAATTAAACATATGACAAAGTGTCCCATTTCTAAGAAAATTTAAATAGCATACGCAGAGGGTCCACAGCATCCGTGTGTGCGTGCCCACGCGTGCACTTTAAAGTTACTCTGGTTATTTTTAAGACAATGCCTTAAAGGTTTTGGGCCACATCGTAGCCTTATCAAATACACACCAGTTGTGTTTCTGTCTTTGTCATGGAGTTCCAAAGGGAAAACTTGCCAGCATTTTACTCTAGCAGATTCCTTAATTAATCAGCCAGCGGTCAATACTCCTGTTCACCATTGTTCCTGGAAATGAGTTATGACAGTCCTGGCCCTTCCCACTTGTTCTTATATTGACATAGACGATAATGATGTGATGTGTTCTGGACTTGCATTCTAGAAAGGAAGTGGGAATTGATGGATTACTCCACAGTGTACCATCTTATCAAAATTTGAATTATGAGACTTCTAGCTCTTCTAAAATGTTCTTAACTATTCCTGTTTTTAAATAATGAATGCAGCATTATAGCAGCCCTTTTCAAATTCTAAGAGAAGAAAAGGAGACCCATCCTCCCCGTGGGTCTCCTTGCTTTGCACCCTGCCCCCATCGGGACAGACCCACCTGTGTGGGTGCCACTGTGCTGCAGACGTGCGGTCTCCTGTCCCTCTCTCCCCACCGGGGCTCTTTCACTGAGTTGTTCTGTCTTCATGGTTGTCAATGGTATGTTCAGCGAGGTCACCTCCCAGGGTTTCTCCCTCTGGCATCTGTACCCCCTGGGAAGCAGAAAAGTGGGATTTTGTCCTGGGGTCTCTCTTGGCAGAGTAGGTTCTGCAGGGTTTCCCACATCACCTGCTTCAGTTCCTCCTCAAGTTGTCCAAGTGATCCTTTAGTCTTTGTCAGGACTTTGGGTTCAGGACATGTCCAGCCGTCCTTTCCTTCCCTCACTCACTGACGCTCTGCCAGGCCCTGAGAGGATCCAGCGGTGAGCAGGATAAGCTCATTTGGTTTCTGCCTTCTTCGAGCTCGTGGTTCATTTGTAGGATGTGTGCACAGTTCCTCTGTGCTTTGCTGCATGTCTAACCCTTTCTTTCCTACTCACGGATGCACACGTTGCAATAGAAGGGGTGATTCTTCTCTAGGAGGAATCTAGAATCTGCTGTGCCTTTTTTTTTTTTTTAGCTGCACTGCGCGGCTTGTGGGATCTTAGTTCCCCAAGCAGGGATCGAACCTGGGCCACGGCAGTGAGAGCTCGGAGTCCTAACCACTGGACGGCCGGGGAATTCCCCAGCTGTGCCTTCTTAAACGCTAAGTTCCTTGGGCACTTCGGTGCTTTACTAGGAGCACAAGTGACTTGCGGTGCATCTGACAATGGCTTGGACACACCTGTGGTGACGAGTGTGAGGTTGGCTGGCTGGAGGGGCTGAGATGGGGGAGTCTGGGAGCTGGGTGGGTAGGGATAGATGTCTGAGCTGCCCCATTGGAGTAGAGGCCACCAGCCAGACTCTGGAATTCAGGAAGATGACCTGCAGGGGCATGGTAGGCAACATTCGTCAGTTACCTCTGCTCCCCAAGTCACATCCCCTCTAGGGATGTTTTGCCTTCTTAGTTTACTGCTTCACCTCAGTTAGGAAAGATCTGATACTGTCTACATTTGTGCGGGTTAACTCTGCCAGGTAAGCCTTTTACCTCAAATTATGGACCAAGAGGCTTTGTCTCTAGAGCCAAGGCTTGGAGTCCTGGCCTGCAGGCTAAGGAGATATTGGGGGCACAGAGATGCCTTCTTGAAGTTTCTGGAGTAAGAGCAGTGTCGGGCTCGCCATCCATCAGGGTTCCTGGCCGGCCACTCTTTTCCTCTGTCTGGGGTTGAGAGGCCCAGGTTGAGGGGTCCGGGCTGTTGTCTGTGAACCCTCCCTCCTCCTAACTGTTGGGCTTGTCCTCTGCCCATCATCCTCCCGCTTGTGTGTGGGGTGTGTGTGTGTGTGTGTGTGTGTGTGTGTGTGTGTGTGTGTGTACGTGCGCGTGTGTGCGTGCGTACGTGTGCATGTGCGTGAGCTCAGGGGGTCTGAAGGAGCAGACCTGGAGAATGAAAGCTCACGGGAAGAGCATGGGAAACTGAGAGCTTCTCAATTTGGCACAGTTGGGGAGTAACATTTAAATCTTCTTCTTAATTAACATTTATGAGCCATCCTGACAGTGATTAAAGAAGTACGGGAAAGCTCTCAGCATTTGAGTCCATTATATGCACTGGGGGAAGAAGAAAGAAGAAACAAAGAAGAACAAGAATGAAACATTTGAAAATCTGCTTCAGAAGCCTGAATTGTGTACCTTAGTGTCTAAGTGCCATGTAGTGAGTAACAGTGGTAGAAATACTCTTAATAGGCTAACAGATGACTTTTAATCAGTTGTATTTCAGTAGCTGGTTGGTACACATGTGTGCTGTGTTCCGTCCCGGCTGCTATGACCCAGGAACAACAGCCAGGGTGAGAACACTGCTCACGGTGAGCTTATCGAGCAGATGGACTTCAGAAGTCATTCTACTTGAAGGCTTTCAAAGCCAATTTTAGGAATATATACACATAAAAACCCAAAGGAGGGGGGTGGGAAGCCAAGAAGTAGTTTTTTAACCCAAGAATATTCTAGAATCCAGTGGTACCTGAAAATCTCTTGAATACACCCTTTTGGAAGAATAAAAGCACATCTAGTGACTCTAGTAGATGTCATCTGAGTGGACGTTTGCCGACTGATGCCATGTGAATTATAAATGAACCATATGGAACCACTTTATATTAAGTAACCTATGTGTTCCAATGATAGTTATTTAGGTTGTAATCTCCTCAGAATCCGTTGTTAATGATTGGTGTGTTTTCACCCGAGGTGGTCATGCTCCAAAGCCTGTTGTTAACAGTGCCAGGTGTGTGTGTGTTTTCACAGAAGGATATTACTGTGCATTATATTTCATGGTCTGATTGCTTTTATTTTCTTTTGCCTTAGATTTTAGACACATTTCTCAGGAATACCCGTTTTAGGGATTATGTTTATTTGTCCCCGATGGATGTCAGTTTTCCGTTTGTCTAAGGAAGGGATATGTCTGGAAACACATGGAGTGTTGGATGGAATCACCATGTGATGGGCACTTGGAGCCTGCCCATTGCTTCAGGATAAAGTCCAAGTGCCTTAGCATTGTTCCGAGTCATCTGGTTCCCCCTCCTCTCAAGCATCGTCACTTGTCCTGCTCACGCCCCACTGTACGGACCTGCCGTGGCAGTTCCCCGACGCTGCTGGTTGTTGATGCTTCTGTGCTGCTGGGCTGCCTGGCCTGGGATGGTCTTGCCTGCACCTTGCTTATTCTGCTGAAGTATCGCCTTGTCTGTGAGCTTCTGCTACTCCTCCTTCCCTTCTCCACCTGCGCCTGGAAGCCTGGGCTTCTCTCTGTTGATGCGCACAGCACTTCAGACTTTTTGTTCACCCACTGGATCATATCAGCCAAGGTCCCTGTAGGAAACAGATGCCTCCGGGAGGGGGTCATTGAAAAGACTGAATGAGGGGTCTATTTACAGAGGTGTAGACAGAGTTAAAGGTTCAACACGGAATGATGAAGCACCCGGGGATCATGGCAGCCCAAGCAGTTCCTGCCCTTCTATCCAGAGGGGCAGAGGAGGGAGCAGTGAGTGGAATGGAGCCATGGGAAGGGGTGCCCTACAGGAGCTGTGGCAGAGGAAGAAGAATTAGGCCCACCATGCAGGGACGGATCTCCCAACTTCTCGCTTCCCACCTTCTTCTGACGGTGTCTTCTCTTGGCCAAAGCCGGGGAGCCCAGGAGACCCATCCCGCAGAGATCAGTCTTTCCAGGCACCGAGCAGAGGGGAGAAGAGCAGAGAGTGACGGTTCTGGAGAGCCGAACAGCATAACCAGCGTATGAGTACGTTGACCGGCGAGAGCGCAACCTCAGGAAGGGCAGCGGCCACAGCGTCCTCATTTCCTTGTCCCCAGGGCCTCTTAGAGGTGGGGCAGGGGCTTTGTCCCCTCCCCCAGTCTCCATCAATACCTCCCAGCCACCACAAACAAGCGCACCATCTAAGCAGGAACTGAGTGCTTGTGTAGCCTTAGGACAAATCCATGACCCCTTCCCCTTTCCCACTGAGGAGGTTGCAGCTCCGAAGCCCCTTCTGTCTATAAATGCTAGAGCTCTCACTCCCCTAGCTCAGTGCCTGACCCAGGGTTTGTGTTCAACACAGAGTGTTGATGGGAGGATGGATGGATGGATGGATGGATGAGCGAGTGAGTGAGTGAGACGGTAAATGAATGAGAAGGCATGCTGTGTGGAGAAACACTGAAGGAAAGGTGTGATGTAGGCTGTCTTCTCTTTGTGAGCCTTTCAAATCCAGAGGGTACATGAGGTGTCTGAATATAAGCCCGGGAAGGTAGGGATTTCTTGTGTTTTGTTTACTGTTGCGTCCCCCGCACAGCACCTCCACGTAGTAGGCACTCAGCAAATATTTGTCGAGGGACGCGGGTGTGAGTTCGTGGCGGGTTTCTTTTGGAATCTCTGAGCTGCACCGGGCATGAATCTTTGGGGACCTAAGGCCACTTTGGTATTTTTCCAAAGTAGAGAAATCTGTGGCTGCCCTTCCTATTTGTTCTTTAGAAGTCTGGACTTCAGAAGTTTGAATAGAGGACTCTTAAGTTTGCTCCTCTTGTTTTGAGAGGAAGAAGGGGAGAAAATAGGATTTTAAGACTTTGGTGAAAAGAGAAGGGAGGCAGATGAATGGGGGAGCTCCTGGTGACGGTGTTCAGAACCCCCGTTCCTACTGTGCGTATGTCTGCGTGGCCTTGCCCAGTGCGGAGCTCCGGTGTGTCTTCTTGCCCTGCCAAGGCTCACAGGGATCTTAATTCTAGGAGCAGGTACCGAGAGGGGCCCTGCTGAGAGACAAAGGGAGGGTTGGGAGTAGATGTCAGCTGATCCCTGAATACCTGTTACCTTGTAAAGGCTGTACCTGGACTAGGTTTTAGGTCTTGAAGGAGTTGTTTTCACGTCTTCAGGCTTCTCGGTGCCTCACTGGGTGGATTGCATTTGGATGGGGTTCCTTAGGCAACCAGTTTGCTCTGGCCAGCAAGGCTTCTCTACCCTCCTCCTGTGTCCTCTCGGGCACAGAGCAGTTCTGCAGGGCGGTGTTAAGGATCCGGGTGTGGAAAGCAGGAAGTTAGTAATGACTGGACTGGGTGAGGGTGATTCCCGTAATTTTTTTTTTTTTTTGCTTTATTTATTTATTTATGGCTGTGTTGGGTCTTCGTTTCTGTGCGAGGGCTTTCTCTAGTTGTGGCAAGCGGGGGCCACCCTTCATCGCGGTGCGCGGGCCTCTCACTATCGCGGCCTCTCTTGTTGCGGTGCACAGGCTCCAGACGCGCAGGCTCAGTAATTGTGGCTCACGGGCCCAGTTGCTCCGCGGCATGTGGGATCTTCCCAGACCAGGGCTCGAACCCGTGTCCCCTGCATTGGCAGGCAGATTCTCAACCACTGCGCCACCAGGGAAGCCCGATTGCTGTAATTTTAAAGAAATGCTTAAAAATTAATTGGTTCTCTACTCTGCAGCTTTATTCCATGGAAGCCAGAAAGAAAAGTCAAGATGGAGAATTTCCCAGTGTGATTGATGCCTCTTATTTCTGGAAAGTTGAGTCATTTAATGATGATTTGAATGTCAGCAGCCCCCTGGCCCATCTGTGTCCAGACAGTTCCCTGTCCATGTGCTCCCTTCCAGGGAAGGACACGGTTCTTTCCTTCACTATTCTGGCAACTCAGGTAGACTCTGGGCTCCTGTGTTTCCCAGATCATTATTGCGCTTTTGCTGGCCAAGATGGGAGTGGGGTGGAGCCTTGGCCTGTCTAAGTCATCCCTGGACCAGCTGTGCGGCGGAATGGGAGGCAAGCGCAGCTGTGCCTTCCACACTGGATGGAGGTGTGTTGATGGATTTGACGTGGTTCCGAAGCGCTGCGTTTTCTTGGGGTTGTCCTAAGGGCGTCTGTGTCCTGTAGGATCTCCGGTAGCATATGGCTAATGGCAGACTCAAAGCACCGGGGCGCAGTCCAATTAGGAACAAAGAGAGACTCTAAGGTAAAACATGGACGGTTATTTCCTCAGTTACTTATTTAGCGGGTAAGTGGAGTGGACAGTGGCGCAGGTAATGTGGTCATTTCTCTTGTAAGGGTGTTTGTTGAACCAGAATGTCTATTTCATGTCGAGGGTCTTTGAATTGAGAGTTTTCTGTATGTCAGAGACTTAATCTGATTTTTTTTCTGGGTCCCAGGACATTAAGAGCAACTTACGACCTGGTCTTGTTTCCTCCTTTGCTATCAGTCCTGGATGGTGCCATGGTTGGACTGACGTGTAACTCTTCTTTTTCCCCTTGATAAATAGTAAGTCTATAGCAGGGGTTGGCAAACTTCTTTGGTAAAGGGGCCAGACGGTAAATATTTTAGGCTTTGTGGGTCAAGAGGCGATATTAAAAAAAAAAAAAAAAAGAGGCGATATTGAGGATATTAGGTAAGTACTTAACCATAATGAGAGAGAAAACAAATTTATACGGATTTTTTACTGATGAAATTCAAAATGTAATAACAGTAACAGTACAATTTTTTGTAATACAGATTTACTAATGAGAAGAATGGAACTGAGTTGGAGTTCCAAGTTACTGTTTTCTCTTATCAAATCAGTTAAAGTATTCATCTGTAAAAACCATTCTTAGTTTACAGATCGTATTAGAACAAACGGGAGACTGGGTTTGGCCTGCCGAACGTGGTTTGCCAACTCCTGGCAATAGCATAACTCTGATGATCTAAGTTTCGGGGTGAAAAGCCTGAGGATATTAAATGGCCCAGGATTCCATGCTGTCCTTATTTGCAGTGTTGTGTGGATGCCATAGGACTGGAATTTTGTTTATTTATTCAATAAATAGTGGCAGAGAGGCTGGGCTCTGGGGATGCAGAAGTGAACAAGGTGACTTAGGTCACTGCCCTGTTGAGAGAGGCGACAGCAAATGCGGGTGTCTTTAGGCCGGAGCAGGCTTGGGAGTGGGAGGGGAGGGGGAACGGGTGGGATGTGAGTTGGAGGAGGGAGGCAGGGGCCAGATAAGAGGAACCTTGAAGTCCCTAAAAAGGAGATTGTGATAGGACATCCTTGGCAAGGATTTGAGCCAGAGAATGATGTAATAGGATTAACTGTTGAAGAAGATTACTCCAGCTGCTGGGTCGAGAGTTGATTCTAGAAGGCAAGAGTGGAAGTGGTTTTATGGGGCCACAAAACTGAGTATTGGAAATAGAGGTTGTTTGAAAAACGTGGAGTTTGTGGTCAGTGTATATTTAACATTGTCTTATGTGTCATAAGTCAGCATCCTTTTGGTTTCAAATGACCCCACTCAAATGAACTCAAGGAGAAAAGGGAATGTATTGGCTCACGTCACTGTAAAGTCCAGGAGTTTTCCTGGCTTTGTCACAGTTGGTTCCAGGGGCGCAAATGATCCCATCATGGCCCTCCCTGGCCCTCAGCTCTCCCCTTTCCTTCCCCCTGTGGCTTGCCTTCACTCACTGCTTTTGTAGATAAATGTTTTCCTTGAGTTGGATAAGTTGGCTGTTGGGATCTTGGACTCACATATTAACTTGGCTACTCCAGTGGAAATATTACTGCTTTCTTTCAGCATCCACATGCCACTTTCAGGGAGGTTCACTGATTGGCCTTGCTTAGGTCACAGGCCCAGTCCTTGGACCAGTCTCTGATTGCCAGTCCCGTTAGAACTGCATGGGGTGAGGGAGGGTTGGTTCCCCAAAGGTAGGGGTAGGGGAGCAGACAAAACACTGTCTGTTTATGACACAATGGTCTGTCCCCTTTGGTCTCCCGTATTTTTCTTTTCCTGGGACCTTTCTGTTGGGGAGCATGGCAAAACCCAGGTGAAACCTGTATTATTACCCTCAAAACACAAGACTCTCGAAGAAGTACAATCACAGGCCAACTCTTGGTTACCGTTGTTGAGACCACATGATTCTCTTGTTCCAAAGCCTGGGCCAGAACCCCTCCCTTGTTCTGGCAGTGCTATTTTGAGAAGCAGTGGGGCAGGCAGGGCCTGGCTGGGTTCCAGGCTCTGGTCTATCTCTTACGAACTAGCTCTGTGACCCTGGATGGGCCATTTAACCTTTCTGAGACTTAGTTTCCTTATCTTTGTGTCACCAAGTCGCTGTGTGCATCAACTAAGCTACCCCACCCAGTGCTTTGTAAGATGTAAAGCGCCATTTGGATGATAGCTGTTAGTTGGTCTTTTTAAATCCCTTGCTCAAAGGGGGAGAGTGACGGGGGGGGGGGGGAAGAAAGATGTTATATTTTAATTCTGGACTTTGTTACCTATACATACCAGCTCTCCCCTCTTTGTGTAACTTCTTTTCCAGTGGGCATGCTTCTTCGTTTTTATCTTCCTGTTACTTTTATGCCCTGGCTGGGCTTGTAAGCAGATAGCCTTGGGTGGGCATGCTGGCATGGGAGAACCAGCCCAGATTAAGACAAGTGTGTTTTGTCTGACAGCTGCAAGCACCCTTAGCAATGTGACATAGACATCATTTTAGATTTGCGGAGAAGACAGGACAACACTGTCTGTATTAATAAGATTTCAGCAAGACTGAAAACAAAGTAAGCAAAAAAAGGAAAGAAAGAAAACACAAAACAATGCATCACCATGTAACGCCGTGGTTCCTAGTTTCTTAATTAGGCCTGTGTTTTAGCAGAGTGCATGGTCTCAACACACAGATGGTTTTTATGTAAAAAAATGTTTTCAAATGTTAATTCCCAGTGACTGATGTTCTCTGGCTAAATCACTTCCCGTTGTTTGTGTTTGATAAGAACTCTGTTTGAACTGCTCCTTCATAAGGTGAAGTCTTTTGTAATGGGATTTAACTTAGTGGTTTTACAGGTGTATGAAAATGTTAAGCTGTGTATTGTACTTGAGAGTTCGGAAATTCTTCGTTGCAGCTAATTTAAGAAAAAAAAAAAAAAAAACGAAACAGGTGATTAGCAGCTGCTTTCGGTTTTGAGCGTCCCCGCTTTGGGGTTTTGTGTTTGCTTATTCGTGTGCAAATCGGTGTGGTTATTCTGGAGCCCTGAGATGCGCCAGCAGCGAGCCTCCCGGCCAGCTGCCCCTCCGTGCAGCGGACCCTGCCCCAGTCCTCCAGGCTGGATTTGTTCCCTGCTGGTCTGCTCGGCACAGGCTCTCTCCCTAATGATGCAAGCCTTCCTGAGCGAACAAAGCAGGCTTGGCCCGTTTCTTCTTAAGGAGAGCCTCCTTCATTGCCACAAAGGCCCCCTTCGCCCCTGGCAGAAGAGTGGCCTCTGAGAGCAGCCAAGCCCTGCAGACCCAGGCAGCCACACTCCTAGCATCTCTTGGGAGTCCTGAACTTCTGGTCGCCCGAGTGACAGCTTCTGGGTGGCTTGCAGCTCCAGGACCCTCCAAGGCCACCAGAGTCGGGGTCTGTGAGTGGTGGGAGATACAGTAGGAAGTGGGCGGCTGAGGTGGGGCTCGTTAAGGGTTCTGGGTTCAGAGCAGGATGGAGCCGCCCCCCCCCCAGTGTCACTGGGACACCTCCGTGCTCCTGCTCAGCCCCAGTCCCGGTGCTTCTTTGGCACCACGGGCTGTGCCCGCTCAGCCCGGTTGGCATGCTTGCCAGGCCAGGCGAGCTTTGCACAGGCCACTGCCGCTTACTTATTAATGATGACGCCAGTGGGAGCTGTGCCACCAGCTCCCTTTCCAGCCCTTTGTGGCCGCATACTGTTCGCTCAAAGGTGAAATCACGACCTGCTGGACTAGATTTTTCAGTCGAGGGGCTTTTGTGTGTGTCTTTCTTTATCCAGTAAGAGGGTTGTGCTTTCATTCACAAAGATTTGATCAGTAAATATGGAGAGAAAATGCTCAGGGAGAAATGCTTGCTGTCCAGATTAATAAATTAATTAATTAATTATTTTTTTTTGGGGGGGATCAGCCAAAGGCACTTTGCTGTATCTCCTGACTGAGTCTGCCTTTGATCTTACCTTTGACCTTGGCTGACTTGGTAACTAAGCCAGGATCCCCATCTCCTATCTGGGGCCAGTTTTCTTGCGTCTTTCTTGAATGGTGCTTCCATGTACCCCTGTCCCCCCAGGAGGTAGCTGATAGGGGCTGCTGATCTAAGGACCCAGAGCTTGGCGGGCTTGGCTTCAAAGGGGGTTCCAAGGCTCCCAGTGATGGACCATGGCAACTTTTTGCCCCTGAAAAGCATCAGTGAAAAATTGAGGGCAAAGGGAAGAAGCGAAAGTCTTTATGGTTGTTTTTTTTTTTTTTTTTCTGGAGAGCATGTTGTACCTGTACAACCAGAGTGACTCCTTTGGGCATTTTTCTCCAGGCTGGTTCCAGTCCTGGGCTGAAGTTGGCTTTTCTGAAGGCTGCAGGGATGTTTAAGGTTAAGTGTTTGCCAGGTAAGGTAACACGTTTAATGACTCAAGTCTATAGCTGGAGCCTCACCCATGACAGTCTGCCTTTTCTTGGAAACTTAGAGCTCTTCTCCGTATGTGGGTGTTTGTCTCTCTCTCTCTCTCTCTCTCTCTCTCTCTGTGTGTGTGTGTGTGTGTGTTGTAATAAGGATGTAAAGGCCAGGATCGAAGGCCAGGAATTTAGAAGCGGTCTATGCTGACCATTGAAGGCATGTCTGCTACAGGATCCTCAGTTGCAGTTCTGGTTTGAGCTTCTCAAGCAGGTGGGAAGGTAGCATTACCTAGGAGTCAAGAACGGGGGTTCTGCATTCAGACAGATCTGTGTACAGAGTCAGACCTGCCCGTAAGTGCCTTGAGGGCAGGATTGGGTCTGCCTCCTTCATGCCTCTCCCCTCAGCCACACTGCCTGGTTAATACTGATTGCATTATGAGTTTTCATCAGTTGAGTTCGAATCCCAGCTGGGCCACTAACCAACCATGCAGCCTTGGGCAAGTCATTTAACCTCCCGAAGCCTCAGTTTCCTCATCTGAAGAATGGAGCTATTACTATCCACACTTCATTGTTGTGAGTGGTGAATGGCAGCTTCAGTACTGCAGCTGCCTGCAGCAAGACCGATGACTCACTGACTTAACAGGAGAGAGACCAGCAAGCCTGGAAGAGGCCATACACTCTGATTCCTTTTACATAAGTCCAAAAATATGCAAAATTGATAGTGGCAAAATGATCAGGAAAAGCAGGAGAGTGGGATACACAAAATTTAGGATAATGGTTACCTCTGAGTAAGGAAGGAAAGGGATGGGATTAGGAAAAGGCAAAGTTAATATTTTGTTGTTTCTTAAACTGCCTGATAGGTGTATGGGTGTTGGTTGGTTGTCTTTTTTTAAAATAATTTTTATTTTATTTATTTTTTTACTTTTGGCTGCTTTGGGTCTCCGTTGCTGCATGCGGGCTTTCTGTAGTTGCAGTGAGCAGGGCTTCTCTTGTTCCGGAGCACGGGCTCTAGGCGCACAGGCTTCAGCAGTTGTGGCTTGCGGGTTCTAGAGCGCGAGTAGTTGTGGCGCACGGGCTTAGTTGCTCTGCGGCATGTGGGATCTTCCCGGACCAGGGCTCGAACCTGTGTCCCCTGCATTGGTAGGTGGATTCTCAACCACTGCGCCACCAGGGAAGTCCCTGGTTGTTTGTCTTTATAGTGTACATATATGCTGTTAATGTTTTTGATGTCTGTTCCATAGCATTTAAAGCAAAAAGAAGTTAGCACAGTGCCTGATAACGTATAATACAATCAACAAATACTAGTTGCTATTTTTGCTATTATTGCCAGCAGAGTCGAGTGCTGAGGCCCCAGTAATGTTCAATAGAAAGGTACAAGGCTTCCATGTATGGTTGTTCAGGTGGTCCACTAACAAGGCTTCTGATTGACTGAGGGCTGAAAGCCAAGTTTTGCTCCAAGGTGAGGCTGTATCTGTTTGGAGGAAGTGGCATATTTTTCTCATTCACACAAAGACGTCATAGGAGCTAGTAGTCGCCCTGGAAAGGCATCCCTCAACACAAGGATCTTTCGGAAAGGTGAGATTGGGTTGAGTTGAACGTCAAAGTGGTGTACCAGAAGGTGAATATGGGATGTGTGATCCTTATAGAGTTTGGAGGGACCTTGGAGATTTCGTAGGTCAGAGCTCTCATTGTGCACATGAATGGACTCAGAGAGGTTAAAGATTGAAGGTCACACAGTGATTCTGTGAATACAAGAAGTATGAGGCTTGAGGAAAATAATTTTAGGGCAAATAAAAGAAGTACTGATTTTCACAGCACTTCTAACAGTTGTGTAGAAGTTCCTATACCTGCAGTGTTGTACCAGTTGAAATGTAAGCGTGCTCAAGGATGATATGACTAGGGCTCTTTGAGGGCTATTCCTAGTACTTTGAGATTGGTTTTATGGAGGGCAACTCTATTCACCCACAAAAGTCCCCCAAGGCCACTGTCCGTCAGAACCTGGGCAGGAGACTGCTTTTCAGATGGTTTAGCAGGTGGTCCTGCCATCTTAGTGGCAGGAGACAAGGTTTTGCCCCTAATCCACCCTCCCTATTTCCCAGAACCCCGGAATCCCACTGCTTGGCAGTGGGAGATGGGGAAAATCTCAGCGGAGAGCCTCCAGTCAAAACCTTTTCAGGTCCCCGCTGCGACAGATCTTTGTTCTGACTCACTGTCGGTATTTTAATGTTATTATGAATCCAGCTGTAAGGGCTGGTAATTGAGAGCGTGGGCCTCTAAGTTACAAAGACAAGGGCTCCAAATCTAGGTAGCAACTTGGGTAATTCTGAACAGGGACTTACCTGCCTGATCCTCAGTTTCTTCATCTATTAAATGGGCCTCCCAGTACTTCATTTACCCCAGGGCTGTGTGAGTCAACAGGAAAAGCCGGTAGTGGCAGGGTGGGTGGGGGAATTGTCTGTACCACCTGCAGCCAGTGATACCCCAAGCTACAGGGCCCCGCCCCGGGAAATCCCTGTTGTTGAGTGCTGAAGCCCTGCGGGGCCCTGGGCCACCCCTGCTACCATTTACTCTATAATTGACTTACTCTGCTCTCTTTTGCAGTGAATATCATTTTCAGTTCCCTTGTTATTGCTCTCCTAGTCACCCCCCAGTTTGTCAACCCCATGCTAAGCTCCCCACCCCATGTGCTGTCACTCAGCACTTTTATTTGTGACTTACGGTATTCTGGGAAACTCCTCAGGGGCAACTCAGGGAGCCTGGCCCTCTGTCTTATCGCATAGGAAATCCCCTCGGGGTGTCCCAGGGTTCAGGACCACAGAAGAGCCACAGACACGATTTTCCAGAAAGTTCTGTGCCCTCACGCATGCTGAAGGAGCGGATGCTTGAAGCAAGTGAAAAGGTACAGAGGTTGGACCCGTGTTTTGTTAGGAGCCGGGTGCCTGCAGCCCTGGGGAGCCAGCCACGAATCTTCCATAGACCGAGGTTTCAGGGTTTGGGGAAGGAGCTGGGTGGCTGCTACAGACTGGTGCTTACGTATTTAATTTGTATATCGGTGTGATTTATACCCTGTCTGACTTCCCAGGGGATTTGAGGCCCAGGATGCAACAATTGAAACTTTTTCTGTTTTACGATTTTGCTTTTCCCCAGTTTCTCTCCAAGCATCTCTCATCTCTAGCAGGGCCACTCAGAGGTAGGTTTAGGGTATCTCCTTGCTGGGTTTGGCTTCACTGAGGAGAATAACAGGCTGAGCAGAGGTGGCTTGGTGATCCGTGAGAGGAAACCTGTCCAGGGGCCGTGAGTCCCACTTTGCTGCCCCAGAGCTGACATGCCCTGTGTCCCCGAATCTCCCCCGCAGCCCGAGAGGGGCCACTGGATCCCAACTCGTTTAATCTGGTAGCACTTAGGTCAGTGCTGTCCCTGGATGTTCTTGCGAACTCACAGAGAGAAAATGTTAGAACTAAGCTTTATGCCCATGGAGAGATTCTTCTCTGATTTCTCAGTTCTCGTAAATTTTTAATATACCTTACTGCATCCACGGAAGACAAATTTTAGAATATAGGAAAAGTGAATGTAACATTTTGTTCCAGATGAAAAGTTAATTTAAGACAGAACCAGAGGCCATGACAAGTGTCTTCATTTTCTTCATTCGATGACGTAATTGACCCTTCGTACCACCATAGGACTTCATATTCACGGGGCAGAGGCTAATTACAGGGTGCGAAGGTGCAGCTCGGCGAAGGTGAAGATGCGGATTTCTGTGTGAACTGCTTAATTCTGATGGTTTATAACTTGTCCATACAATTTGCTATGGAGTGTAACAAGTAGAATAGTAACTCCGTGTGTGGGGAGGTCCGGAGTATCTCCCATATTGCTTCTCTTCTGAAGGGAGCTCAGTTGAACTAAATGGGGTGTATGTTGTAAACAGTTAATAAACTTTCTGAACCCCAAACTGGAGTACATGGCCTAACATTAGATCCCTCCCTTGTATCAATCTATTTAGTCCTCCTTCCGTATCCTCGGGGGATTGGTTGCAGGGTCTGCCTCGGGTACCCAAATCCATGGATGCTCGAGTCCCATAGTCAGCCCTGTATCCTTGGTTCTGCATCCAGGGATTCAACCAGCTGTGGATGGTAAATATAGTATATGACCTGTGATGGTTGAATCTGTGGATACGGAGACTATGTGCGGTTGACCCTTGAACAGCATGGGTTTGAACTGCACGGGTCCAATTGTATGTGATTTTTTTTTTTTCAATACATAGGTACTACACGATCTGAGGTTGGTTGAACCTGAGTATGCAGAACCTCAGATATGGAGCAACCTCATAGATGGAGGGCCAACTTCAGAGTGTTATATGCAGATTTTTGACTGCACCCCTCACCCCCATGTCATTCAAGGGTTGACTGTGTATGGTTAGCTTTACAAAGGTGGAACCAATGAAATTCCATTCTCATATAATCTGCAAATTATCTTTACTAACGATAAGAAAATATATAAACTCTCTTAGGGAAGCCAGAATTTATCTCTGGTGTTGGTTATTAGGAAGGGAGAATACCTTGGTGATCTGTGGTCCTGATTTTCCCTTCTGGAATTGAGCAGACCCTTGCCTCTGCCTGGGCCTGTGGAACAACACGAAACTGCATGGAACCCGAGGGCGGCGGGATCTTTTGTAAACAAAATGAGGTTGACTTTCAATATTCAGTGAATGAATGTGGAAACCAAATTGCAGTTTGTAGAAGCAGAGTTGGACTCAGACATTTACATTAAATGTAAATTTCCATTTCCATTTTGCTCTATAATATTGTTGTAGAACACTATACTGGGAAGTGTTTATTTGCTTGTATTTGGTGGGGGGGCTCAGGCTTCATTCCCTAAATTGAGGACCTAGGGCTTTCTTGAGATGAAAGCTCCCTTGGATGATCTGAAAAGGGAGATGGTGAAGTAACTTGTCTCTAGTTACCCTGCCCTTTGTGGAAATTAATACCTGACCCAATTCATTTGCCCTGTGAGTTTATGGCTTGCATAAGCGGCTGTCCTAATGATCCATCGACTGTTGCAACTGCATTTCCTGAGAATTTTATTTTATAGCTGAAGTTTTAGTCCATAAATCTTTTGAACTTGAGGTTTTGAGTAAGAGGAGCCTCGCGCCGAGTTCATTTTTCACACCTGTTAGCTTTGCCTTTGCCACCTTCTCTTCTTTCTGTACATGCCCGCCCTGCTCTGATATTTCCCCCTTGAAGAAATCCACACTAAAGTGTTTGTCTTCGTGTAATGCCACTTGCAGAATATTTATATTAAAAAACAATCTGGAGGAGGCAGTATCCACCCCCAGTGCATGAATTATCATTGTAAAGTGTCCATTTAGAAATGAAGGCCCTTGTGCACTGCTGGTGGGATTGTAAAATGGTGCAGCCGCGATGAGAGACAGTGTGGTGCTTCCTGCAAAAATTAAACCTAGAATTACTGTATGATCCAGCAATCCCACATCTGCTCACGTACCCAAAAGAACAGAAAGCAAGGACTTGCACAGATACTTATACACCAGTGTTCATAGCAGCATTATTCACAGTAGCCAGAAGGTGGAAATAACCCAGATGTTTACTGACAGATGAATGGATGAACAAAATATGTGTGTACATAGAATGGAATATTATTTGGCCCTAAAAACGAAGGAGATTCGGACACCTACTATAACATGGATGAACCTTGAAGACATTATGCTAAGTGAAATGAGCCAGGCACAAAAGGAGAAATATTGTATGATTCCTCTTATATGAGGTTCCCGGACTAGTCAAATCCATAGAGGCAGAAAGCAGAATGGTGGTTTTATGTTATGTATATTTTGCCACCACAACATAAATCAGTAACTAAATGAAGGCTGAGGGGAAGCCCAATGCGGCTGGGGGTCGTGGTCTCTCTGAAACCAGGCAGGTGAGAAACTGCCTTCTGGATGTCCCTTGACAATTGGCAATTGTAGCCTTGCCCAGGCTCATCAGTCGAGATTAGCCAGCTAACGTGGACCCCAGGTCGCGGGCTTCCCTTGGGCGTGGGGTCCATCCCCGGGCTGACCTGCATGCGCCTGGGTGGGGACTCTGGGAGCAGAAGCGGCTCACACCCGAAGCCTGTGTGCTTGGCCGCTTTCTGTGATAGTTAGTGGGTTCTGTTTTCAGCCACTTCTTGGTGTTTGGTAACCGTCTGGGATTCTGTTTTGTTAACTCTCTCCGTGAGACACAATGAAAGGACAGAGAGACCCAGTGCTGCAGGTGGGTCCGTCTGAAGGCTCTCCTGGCTGGGTTTAGAGACACGGTCTCACCTGTGCAGCAGGAGACTTGCTTCCCTTTGGGTGAAGACTGAGAAAAGGCAAGGCTTAAAAAGAAAAGAAAATACGTATTTTCCCCCTGCTCTGGAAACGCGCTTGGCTCCATCACAGCAGGTGGCTGAGGAGCTCAATCTGTGGAAGGCATCAGCGCTTCAGCGCAATCAAAGTTAAGTGCAGAAATTTAATTAAACGGCATCAAGGATGGCAGAAACTTTGTAAAGCTGCAGTGCATTGTCAGATTCAACAATTATTTCAAGGAACACAATCCACAGATGGCGTCTAATTGATAAATTAAGGCTCTGCTTCTCTAATGGGCCCGTTTTCCACCCATACTATAACCATCACCTCCCTCAACCCTGCATCACGCCCCCCAACACCACTCGGGAACCCCTGGAACCGGAGGATTGGGTCTTGAATATTTGGTGTGAACAGCCTCCAGCTCCTTTTACTCTGAACCCCAG
This sequence comes from Delphinapterus leucas, assembly GCF_059928025.1. Taxonomy (NCBI): domain Eukaryota; kingdom Metazoa; phylum Chordata; class Mammalia; order Artiodactyla; family Monodontidae; genus Delphinapterus; species Delphinapterus leucas. Next base: position 39,349,468 of record NC_143147.1, read on the forward strand.
AGCCCCCTTTTGGGATCGAGTATTGTCCTAAAAACAGAAACCGTAGGGCTTCCTTGGGCCTGTACATCCTTTGTGCTCTGTGAACCTGGATGTGTTGCTCAGGGATGCCTGGGCTGTTTCTTTCTTTTTTCCTTTTTCGTATTGCTGGCTTCTATCCCTCTTAGCAAAGGGTTTTGCCCAAAACAAAAGTCTGTATTTATTCTTTAAAAAAAAAAAAAAATAGAACCTCTGTTTTCAAGACCTTGTGGCACTTCCTGTCTGTTAAGAGTTGATACCCAACTTATTTTTATTTCATAAGAAAATATTTGCTGTCTCTAAAGATCTAGCCATGTTCGGAGAAACATCCTGTGTTGAGACTTAATTTAAAAAAAGCTGAAGGTCTTGGATGTTCACGGCCGTTCATTCTGCAGATGAGAATCATGAGGCACAGTGGCTTTATGTGCCTTGGGACTAGTTCTTGGAGTCGTGTTTCTAGAGGTGGAGGAGAGGCCTTCAGAGACACCTGGACTACCTCCACTAAGTGGTTCATTCATTCGTTCCACCAACAGATATGCATCAGGTACCTACTAGTGCTTTTCTAGGTGCCAAGGAGGAATTCAGTGGTGAAGGAAGATGCCTCTATGGAGTCTACAGGAAACTGGGGGACAGACACGAAAATAATCGTGCAAGTAGGTGCATCAGAACAACTGGTGACGAGTGCTGTAGAGGAAGAGTAGAGGGTGACATGAGAGCAAAGTATCAGGGCATCTGTTGGGAGGCATCCAGGAGTGACTTAGCATGAATGGAGTTAGGTCAGGAGGGGTAGAGCAGGAGAATAGTCTGCTCGAAAGCTCAGTGAGGGGCTTCCCTGGCGGCGCAGTGGTTAAGAATCCGCCTGCTAATGCAGGGGACACAGGTTCGAGCCCTGGTCTGGGAAGATCCCACATGCTGTGGAGCAACTAAGCCCGTGCGCCACAACTACTGAGCCTGCGCTCTAGAGCCCGTGAGCCACAATAACTGAGCCCGCGTGCCACAGCTACTGAAGCCTACATGCCTAGAGCCCGTGGTCCACCAACAAGAGAATCCACTGAAGTGAGAAGCCCGCGTACCGCAATGAAGAGTAGCCCCTGCTCGCCGCAACTAGAGAAAGCCCACGCGCAGCAACAAAGACCCCATGCAGCCAAAACTAATAATAAATAAATAAAAATAAAATAAATAAAACATTAAAAAACAATCTGGTGAAAGCTCGGTGAGCTAGAATAGCCAAAGGAAGGCCTTGGGAGGGAGGAAGTGGGGTGAGAGGCTGGAGATGGGCAAACAGAAGGGTCATAGCGGCAGGGTAGCCCCATGCACAGAGCACTTACCGTATTCCTGGTGTTGTTCAGAGCACCATACAGCCCATCTTGTTTAACTTTTAATTTATTTGTGAATGGATCTCAGCATTTTCTGTGGCACCTGGTACATAGTAGTGTCACAATAAACGTTTGTCGAATGAATGAATAAATCCTGCCAATGATGGGTATTATCTTCCTGACCTTATGGTTAGGAAACTGAGACTGATAGGGTGTAAATCCATTTGTCTGAGGCCCAAACCCTCTGACAGGGTTGGTCTCTGTGCTGGAGTCTGACTCCCCAGCTGGGTCCTTCTCTGCTCCTCTCCCTTCCCTCCCCTGAAGGGATGAGGTATATGAACCACCTGGTGAAGGGATCGGTAATGAATAACTGTTACCACCCCGTACTCTAAATATTTCCGTCTCTTGAAAGAAAGAAATTAAAATAACCCTGACTTTTATTTCCACACATGTAGTGGTTGGTGGTGGAGAGGGCCAGATTTCAAACAGAACCTTTGCAAAAGCAGAAACATAGGGTCCAGGGCTTAATTGAGTAACCTTGGCCTGGTTACTGCTCTATCAATAATCCATTTGTCCTAGACTGGGAAGGTGTGAGGGTGGGGTGGAGCAGAGAGCCAAGGAACAGATCATATTTACTTATTTGTTTGTTTATTTCTAAAGGATAATTGTGGGGATTGCTGTGGCAGAACCCTTTCTAATTGCCTCTTTTTTTTTTTTTTTTCATTCACATGGGTGGCTTTTGAAATTCCCTGTAGTTTACGGGCGAGGGCTCTGTGCGGGGGACGCCAGATGATGTAGTTGAATGGCTGCTGACTGTTTATTTGCGAGTCTGTCGTTACCAGCACAGTCTTCTCGAGTTCAGTAGCACAACAGTGTTTTATCCCCCTCCTCCCCCGTATCTAAATATATCCAACTAGTCAATCAGACTTGGCAGCCGTCAGGGCTGTGGCTGTCGGACCGAGTTTGCCTTGGATCCTCTGAGCTATTGGCTTGTTTTCGGAGCTACAGTGTGTATTCAGATAGCGATATCAGCATTAACCTTGCATACGCGCGCCCAGGTAGGGGCTTTGGAGGGTGAGAATGAGGCAGCACCTTGGTATAAAAAAAGGCATCTCTTTCTCCTCCACTGGCAGCTGTAGAGTCGAGACACAGCCACGTGGGGGGAATGGCTTCACGCGCGGTGACCAAGGTGTGTGGGTGTCTTTTCCTGAATTGTGATTTTTTTTTTTTTTGGGAAGTTTTCTGAGGAGAGAAAACTAGAAACTGGCGGCTGGTAGAAAAGACTGTGTGTGTAGTAGGTGGAGGTGGGGGAGTGGCTGGAAGAGGCAGACGGAGTTCGGGGCATTTTTATAGGGACCTTTCTGGGAGGACTGACCACTGTGGTGACTGGTCTTAGCCAGAACTCAGGGAGAGTCTCGGGCCTTAGAGAGGCCCTTGGTTCCGTGGCCTGCCTGCCCCGCTGCACCCGAACAGTCCCTTTCTCGGTGCTGCCTGAGCTTCCGTAGCCTAAGAACTGTGGGACCCAGCTCCTGGGTCCTTCCCCAGAGGCTTGTTACAGGGGATCGGTGGAAAGCAAATCAGATTTAAAATCCCCACCTGAAAGGTATCCTGCGTTCTCCAGGTAGCAGCCTTTTGTAAATATATGTTGTGAACGCTCACGTCCCGAGTTGCTTATCTGCAGAGAAGCTTCTCTCTGGGAGAGGGTCAGGGTGACCCTAGCATAGGCCTGTGCCCAGAGGCACCCATGCACCTGCCAGACCGCCCCCTTCCAGCTGTGCCACGTCCTGGAGGCCTGGTGGGAGATGGGGCGTGAAGCAAGGTTGCCGCCGTGAGGGGAGCTGCGGTGGGTTTTGCAAGGCTCCAGGGAGTGGGGGGTTAAGGGAGTTCACCAGTGTGGGCATCAGGACACAGGAAGACGTAAGATAAGGCCCTGCCTCGAGCAGCTTCCAGAGTAGGAAAAAACAGGACATGGCAAAGGAATGCACTAGAACAGTGGTTTTCAAAGTGTTGATTGGGGACGCCTGGACATCCCAGAGACCCTTTCAAGGAGTCTATGGGGTCAAAACTTTTTTTTCATAATAATTCCGAGACTTTATTTGGCTTTTTCACTCTCATCCTTTCCATGACTGTACCGTGGAATTTTCCAGAGGCCGCGGTCTGTGTTGACATCATTGTTCTGATGGCTAATGGGATGTGTGTATTCTTATTTAAAAATGTCTGTTTTAATTTCTAATAAAAATATCTGTTTTAATTTCTAATACAGTAAACATTGATAGATATAAGATGCATAAACAAAAATGCTTGGGTGATCCTTGCTTTTTAAGAGTGTCAAGGTATTGTGACACCAAAAAGTTTGAGAACCACAGAATTAGCAGATAGGCAGATGAGTGGCATGTTGAAGTTATGTACTAGGTGCTGAGGTAGCACAGCTCCGGGGTAGATGGCAGGTGCCAGTGGGTGAGCCTGGCAGGGAGTTGTCAGGGAAGGTCTTGTCTGAAAACAGGATGAACTGTTTTCTTACCTGGACTTTGGACCTGGACTTTGAAGGATGAATAGGAATTTTCCAGATAGATAAGGAAAGGAAAAACATTCTAGAAAGAAGGAACAGCATGTCTGAGGGAATTGGGATATCAGACATCATGGCATATCGGCCTTTTTTCACCCATCTGTGAGGGAGAAACAGTTTCATATTGGCCTCACCATCTTTGCCAGTGACTTCAAAATGAGGCTGTATCTCAGAATCACTCAGTGAGCTTTATGGAAACACTGGTGAAGCTAGTTCTCAGGCCTGCTTTTGACCCATTGATTGGTAGCACTGTTTGCTTCTTTCCGGTGGTGGGAATGACTAGGTTCCATTCTTAGTTATTTCGTCAAGAGTGACATCACCATTGCCCCTGCAGCAAGCCTAGGCCATGCCATACAGTTGGCTCTGTGACAGAAGTGTAGCAGGCCTCACTGGGCACATGAATTACCTCCTCACCTCACCCATCAGCCTCCAGTGGGGAAACAGATGAGAACAAAGCATAACGAGAAGGGCCGTCAGTCGTACATAGTTCAGGGACCATGGGTTCTGAGACCTGTTTGCCTCCAGCTACTTGATCTGTGTGACCTTGAGAAGGGCTTTGGTGTCTCTGAGCCTGTCCCCCTGGGAATAAAGCATGTTGGACTGACCTTATTTAATAGACTAGCCTAAATCTGCCATTGTAAAGGACCTTCCTATTGATGAATAACCCATCCTGGTTTTGTTCCTAGAAAGTATTCCATGGGGCACGCCACCTTCTCAGCTGCTCTTGGTTTTGCAAAGGAAGATGTCGAAATGTTCAGATTAACAATTTCGACAGTTTCTGAACCACCAAGGAAGGGAAAAAAGGGGCCTGAGGCTCTGGCGCTTACTCTGTCAGGCGCTGATCTGAGGGGTTTTCGTGGGTCATCTCATTAAATGGACACGCTAGTCCTGTGAGTTAAGTACCGTCATTCCCATTTTATAGACGAAGAAACAGAGGCACAGACAGGTTCCCCTAACTTGCCCAAGGCCACACAGAATCCAGGCTTTCAAGCTTTATGCCTTCTGTTCTTACCATCATATCCTGTGCCCCTGGAGACGGCGGGGGCTGTAGTCTGGAGGTGTTCAGAGGAGACCAGAGCCTGAGTAACCACCACTCTTTCTGAATAAGAATAGAAGACAGAATAAAAGCACAGGAATAAAGTATCATTAAGCAGACTGGTAAATCAATAGACTAATTAGAAATCAAACATCCTTAAAACACTGTTGCTGCGTTTATTGTAAACCAACATTGAAACGTTAAAACTTGCCCAGCCCATGGGTTTGAATTATTAACCAAGGGAGGTAATTTCAAGCCATCAGTTGGGGTAGCAGTGAAAGCCGCCATTGGAAGAAAGGAAATTTGTGTGTCCTTTGTGTGCCTGTTTGGACCTGCCTTGGCATCCAAGGTCATTATTATTTCTGCTGCTTTCATTCTTAGTTGAAATATCTTAAACGTTTAGGCAGACTTCACAAATTCAGAGAGATTGTGGAAAAAGGGCTGTTTGAATCAGGAAGGGGTTGGATTACACATATCTTTCCAAATGGAAGGAAGGCCATTCTGTTTTGCAATAAAACAGAGTCCTTGGTAGAAAGGGCCCATTTTAAAGTTGGCTTCCAGTGTTTGACGCGAGGCTGGTGTCCCACCTGCTGCCTTCATTGCTCTCGGTGTTCCTTTCTGTCCAAAGACACCGAGGTGCTTGGATGGGTGTCGTCAGGATTTGGCGCTAAGACAGTCTGCTCTGCAGTGAGACCTCTGGGGTGTTCAGTGAGGACCAGCTGGCCACCAGCTCTTTCTGCTAGGTTTGTTTTAAATAGAGGGAGACCCTGCTGGACCTACTTTGATTATAGATAAAATTCATTAACAGACAGCTGCATTGATTTCCCTTCTGTGAACTGTATTTCTAACCTATCTTGAGTCATGGATCATGCTGGGAACATTATGGACCCTTTACCAGAGAGATGCTGGATGCACAGTCCCAGGGAGCTTTGCACGGAAGGCTCAGACGTCACCTCACTAAGAGTTAAGAAATCCTGTGTCAAAGTCACCAAACAGCTGGACTTTAAGCATATTAATGGTATTTCGCTATTATTACTGACACCCCCCCCCCCCAAGTTCTTTACCAGACAATCTCACTTGGCCCTCATGGGACTCCTGCAGTTGCTGTTTTATATGTGACACATGGGAGTGGGCATAGTAACTTCCCTGATTGTTGCTGTTTTCTTGTTAATTTGCTAAATGGGCTTTAAAAAGGGAGATAAATGTAAATTTCAGCTCCATAAAATCGTCTCATTCCAGATGCCTGTGACTCAAATTAATTAATTAAAAAACAGCATGAAACACCACCCCAGCCACAAACATGGCAGAGTAATGTCTGTCCATTCAGACAGCTGATGGAGTAAAATTACAAGATTGGCCTGTGATTAAAAAAAAACGCTTTTGACTCCAATTGGGCATTTACAGAAGGGAGAGGCTTGGGCAGTTTGTTTATTTAGGACATTTATTCCTGCTTTGGCCCTATTCCTCCAGTTACAAAACTTGGGAAGTGTGTGGAAAACCACAAGAACTAAGTAAAAATCTCCCTAACTCTATTTACCACTTAGGGATGACCATTGTTAACATTTTGGTGCGTTTTCTTTCATCTTCTTTTCATGGCAAAAAAAATAGGGAAAACATACACCCACACATGTTATTCACTAATCTGATTTTTTAAAAATGATTATTTCTTCTTTTAAAAAATAATAAATTTATTTACTTATTTAACTTTGGCTGCATTGGGTCTTCGTTGCTGCACGCGGGCTTTCTGTAGTTGCCCCGACCGGGGGGTACTCTTCGTTGTGGTGCGCAGGCTTCTCATTGCGGTGGCTTCTCTTGTTGCGGAGCACAGGCTCTAGAGCGCAGGCTCAGTAGTTGTGGCGCACGGGCTTAGTTGCTGCTTGGCATGTGGGATCTTCCCGGATCAGGGTTCCAACCTGCGTCCCCTGCATTGGCAGGCGGATTTTTAACCACTGTGACACATGGGAAGTCCCTTACTAATCTGATTTAATAACTGTATCATGAATATTTTCCCTTTGTAATTTACTGTTTTTTTTTTTTTATTGCATGGTTTTTACTGTCTCCATGTATTGTGACTTATAAGTATGGTTTCTTTTACCAAAGCCTACTGTTGAATAGTTAGCTTGTTAATGATTTATTATAATTATGAATAACACCATGGTGACCATCCTTGTACGTGACCCCCTTATCACCATCTCTGATTGCCTTCATACAACATACACCATGATGTGGAATTTTGGGGTTACAGACTATGAATATTTTTTTTTTTTTGGCCACACCGTGCAGCTCGTGGGATCTTAGTTCCCCAACCAGGGATTGAACCCAGGTCCCGGCAGTGAAAGTTCTGAGTCTCAACCACTGGACTGCCAGGGAATTCCCATTAAAGGAAATGATATATATGGACACACACACATAAATATTTATAATCTTTTAAATATACCTATAACATATGTATTTACATATGTAATCTCCTTATAAAATATATTTTTATCTTAATTGACCCTATAAGGAGGATGGAACTCCTGTATACCTTCAACAGAAGTTTGAGAGATTCAACTTGATTTTGAAAAGTTAACTAGATTTTTAAAAATATGTGTTCATAGTAAACAGTTTTATTTGTGCTGCAGGGTAAGGCTTAATCTTTAAAAGACCAGTGTTTCTTGACTCAACTGGGACTGAATTTATTCTTTAAACTTGCCCCTTCTTCAGTGCAGTTTGGCCCAGCTTTCTCTTTTGTTTGCTTACCTACCTACTTACCTTCAGCAGGCTGACCTAGCCACCTGTCTATCTTACTTGGTTAACATTTATCCAAGTTTGAGGATGGAAATAGCTTTCCTCTGAATCAGAACTTTCGGAGTAACCATTCCAAGGGGCCGCCTGCAAAGACGAGGGAAGGGGAGAGAGGGCGGAGGCTCTTCAATGTCCTTTTTACCCACTAGGTTAATAAATGTGGCCAATTTGGAAAATGTCCTAAAGTACAAAAATGAAAATAAACGTTCCTGAAATCTCACCGCACAGAGATAATCATAGTCAACAAACTGATCTATTTCTTTTTTTTTGGTCGTGGGGGGGGGATGGTACATACGGGTAAACAGAATTTGAAAGCAAGCTGTGCCTGTTTTCTGTTTGTTTAATTATACAAAGAACTAATGAGTACTTTCTGCTGTAAAAAACTGTAAACAATGAAGAAACCAAATCTACCACTTCCCATTCTAGGACAAACTATAATGGAATATTATGCACCACCCCTACCCACCTGCCCCTACCACCCATTTCTTCAAAGGAAATGTTCAGCTTCAGGTGAAAGTGGAGTTTCGTGGCCTGGAACCCTGTGTCCCAGAACATGATTTGAAAGCCACCACCCTATTAAGAATGAGGACTGTTTTTGTTTCTCCTTAACTGAGGGGCATTGATCTTACTGATTGCGAAAATAAATTCAGAATTACGAAAGTAAAGGGCATTCAGATTTAGAATCACCGAATGTTAGGCTTGTTAGGGGCCTTGGAGGTCATCCTGTTTCACTCTCTCATTTTATGGATGAGAAAAACTGTGGCCCAATAAACATTAGTAAATGCCTTGTCTCAGGCCAGTCAGCCAGTTTGAGACTTAACTGAAAGTACAGGGTTCTGGTTTGTGTCTTCTTTTTAAATGAAGATGTTGATCTACTTTTAAAAACAAGAACAAAAGCCAAGTTTTGGTCTGGTTTCGGTTGCAGAAAGCTGAATCCACTCCTATCTAGTTTAAGCAGAAAGGAATTTGTTGGAGGGCATCAAAATGCTTACAGAAATCATTGGACGATCTAGAAAAACCTCTACGTTGTGCTCTCAGAAACGGCTCAGAGGTTCAGAACCGTGGCCATGTTGCTTGGTCAGGAAGCACTGCTGCTACTTTGCTGTGATCTTCACCAGCAAAGTAGATTCTCCGTGAGGAGCCAGCTGAGGTGCAGGATGTTGCTGCAGAACATCCAAACACCTCCCTGGCCATTCTGCCAGAGCAAACAACAGAAGCACAGAGTCCCCTATTTCCCTTTTCACGGCTAGCTGCAAGGGAGCCTGACACAGTAATCGTCAGTTTCTCAGTTCTGCCTAACAGAAAGGCTTGGATTGGTTGATGGACACCTATTTACCATGTGTTCTCAGCAATAGGAAACAGATCAAATGATAAGAGATATGCTTGAGTTCTGTATTATGGTCGTGGAAGGTAGACTAGCAGAGAAGCAAAAAAAAAACAGCAGGGGAATTGTACAAAATATAAAAGGACAGATCAAGAAAGAAGCTATATGTAGAAGCACATTATCATGGGGTGACAGCACTAACTTGTATTGTTTTAGGAGATGTCATTTGAAGTTACATTGCATTTTTGCAGCCATAGGTGTAGTGTGGTAATTTAGTATTTGACCTGACTAACAGTAAATTCGGGACCGGATCCAGCCAGAGGATTGAAGGTGTTTCCCATCCAGCTCTTGAACTTGTATCCTGATATTTGTCACTAAAACTTTAACATCCTAAACATTTTCCCTGCCCTCTTTCTGGTTTTATTCCCTTCATACTATTGAGGAACCCTACTTTCCCTCTCAAAGTCCATAATTTAGGAAGATGTTTACCTCTGATCTATCACTTAGCATTTACGCTCTGCACAATTGACATTTGGGAAGTGCTTTAGACAAGGTGGCAAACAGATTGCAGGTCCTGCATGTTATCGGAGTGATCATCTTGGTTTTCATATCTTCGGCATCTTTACTGGGACTTCATGTCACTCCCCAGATTTCCCCGTCATTCTTTGCTACTTCCTGGTCATTGCCAGCTTCCTGGTGGGGCAGCTGAGTGCCTAGTGTTTGCAGCCCTGATTTTAGATTTGGCTGGGTTAATATGAGGTTTATTTAAGAACATCCAGCAATGATTAAATTGAAAATGAGACATTTGGGAGAGGAAGGAGGGGATAAATAGATAAAGCGTCAAAAACTCAGAGAGGGATGGCATGACGGGTAGTGGTTAGCAAGTTTAATTCCCTGGCAGCAGGTGACCAGCAACCTTCCCAGGCCTTGAGCTGCTCAGGTGGCTCAGCTACTCCTACTGAGTGGTTGCTTGTAGAACATTCTGCTTGGTGGGGTAGAGCAAGGAGCAGGGGAGAGGCACCTAAGAAAGTAAAGAAGCGATTCTGTCTCCAGAGGAGTTTCCTTTTCTGCTCAGGTGGTTAAGCCCTGCTAGGAAACAATCTCTGAGCATGTAGAGACAGTGATGGAATATAGGGTCATGTGTCCGATGACGTAGTGGATCTCTGAGCAGCAGTGAAGGCTAGGGGTTCATGGGGTGAAGACAGGGGCTGTTAAGCCAGGCAGGGCTTCTTGGAACAGCAGAGGTTTGAACGAAGACTTGAAAGAAGGAATCACCTAGACTGGGGGAGAATCAGTGGGTACTGTCTTCATTTTTGGTCTTTGTTCCTAGTCCAAGTGCCTTTGACGAGGACTTGGGAGCGATCGAGCAAGCTTTTGGGGCCGTCAACCCTTGAGTTGTCCTTTCCTTGGGTGGCAGGGGATGCATCTGCTGACCACGAATGACATCTTATGGCCAGGCCTCTCCTCATCTGGAATGTCATCTGGGCACCTAACTGTTTTCAGTTTTCTCTTTGCACTTCTCACCTCCTGGACATGAGCCCTCCTTGCTTTGTGTATTCTAAGGATGCGTGGCTTGGGGTTAAAGACATCCCATGCTCTGGTCATCCATACGTGTGGCTGGAGGACAGTGGGTACCACGCGACTAGGGAAAAGTCATGTAGATACTGTATTTGGACCAGGCTGGGTAGTTTCAGCTCTGGTAGATATCTGGCTTTGGGCAAGTGATTTAACATCTGGAAGCATCAGTTTCCTCCAATGTAAAATGGGATAATGATGACCCTGAGTTCATAGAGTTTTGGGGAGGATTCAGTGAAATAATGCACATAAAATGCTTAACCTGGAGCTGGCCTCACGGCCCACACGCTGTACATGGCATCTGTCATGGCTGCTGCCTTTGATTCTGTTTTTCTGACCTTTACCGCCTCCCACTCTTGGCGGGGGTGGGGGGTTGGGGAGGTAGTAGTGGGTGTGGGACTCCTGACTCCTCTTGACACCTGCCTAAGTAGGAACCTGGTTCTAAATTCCTGATCCCGGGACTCACAGCCAAGACGTGGCACCCCTCCTCCCCGCTCTCTCCTCTCCTTCCTCTTTTCCTCATCCTGTCCTCTCAGTCCTTTCCCTTCCTCCTCTTCCATTTACTGAATCTGGAGTTTGTTTCCAGTACTTGCTGGGTGCTTGGTAAGACGTGAAACCCAGGCGTTGCATTCTGGGAGAAGAAGATGAGACGCACCATTCAGAGAATGTACTACATTCAGAGGAGGTAGCATGGACCAGCCGGTGGGGTGTAGGCTTGGAACCATGTTGCCTGGGCTCGTGGTCTAGCTCATGTCCTTTCCTCTGCATCTCTGTGCCTCTGTTTCTTTTATCTGTAAAATGGAGATAATGATAATTCCCACCTTATAGGGTTGTGGTGAGCGTTAGACATGTCAGGTGCTTGCCACCGTGCCTGACGCGGAGTGAGGGCCCCAGCAGGTGTGATGTGCTGCCTCTGCTAAGATGCGATGATGTGACATCATCAACCCTGCCGCATAAGGCTTCCACAAGGACCGAGGGCGGTGCACTTGAGGCGCGTCCAGTGAGAATAAAGGTGCTCAGGCCCCTCTGAGTGAGTGTGTTTGGGGGCCCCTGGGATGAGCAGCCTGGTGGGAGTGGGGCGCCGGTGGAGGGCACAAAGGGGTGTGTTGAGACGTGCGCGTGGCCGTGCTCCCGCCCCTTCCTTCTCCCCTCCACGTGGGCGGTGGCCCTCACGGTTGAAAGGTGCCCGTTCCCACAGCAGCGGCACCCCAGACCCCGTCTGCCGAGTCTCACTCCGGCCGCCCAGGAGCAGCAGGCTGAGCAGGAATGCCTGCTTTTGAACGTGCGCTCACCTGCCTGCTCTAATTAGATGATATGAGGTTTCCCTTATCTTCCTGAGAGAGCATTTCTCCTTTCAGGTGATTGATGCTATTGATGCCAAGGGGGGATCAGAATTCCTGCTCCCATTTTCCCTCAGGCCCTGTTACTGGACATCTGAGGGAGAAAAATCACATGTCTGTGATGGGTGAGTCACTGGGAGTGTCCAGGAGATTGATGCCTCCAGTGCCTTTTCTGGCGAACAAAGCACTTTCACATACAGTCTGATTGGATCCTCATAGCAGTGCTATGCCCCATTTCACAGATGGGGTAACTAAGGCTTAGAGGGCTGACACGTCTGCCTCAGGGTCCAACAGCCAGCAGCAGGCAGCAAGCTGGGAGCACAAACCAGGTCTGGATCCAGTTTCCTGCCCTCCCCTCCGGGTCATGCCAGAGTCCATCTACGCTTGCTTGTCCCTGAGGCCTCACGGTTGGTTCAGTACAATTCAACAAGCATGTTCTGAAACCATGTATTACTTCTTCAACACCACACAGCACGACACCCCACCCCACGACGGCACTTGTCTACCTGCCAGCCCAGCCCTCAGACCACTTCCCCTCCGTAAGGAGTCCCTGGAAAGCCTCAGGAATGGGCGTGTGAGGTGAGGTCTTGACCTCTCCATGACCCTGTGTTCTGGAGTTGGAGAAACTTCTGTTACATGAAGTCACTGGTGGTCTAGTTTTTAGTTTGTGATTTTTTTTTTTTTTGCGGTACGCGGGCCTCTCACTGCAGTGGCCCCTCCCACCGCGGAGCACAGGCTCCGGACGCACAGGCTCAGCGGCCATGGCTCACGGGCCCAGCTGCTCCGCGGCATGTGGGATCCTCCCGGACCGGGGCACGAACAGGCGGACTCTCAACCACTGCGCCACCAGGGAAGCCCTGTGATTTTTTATTTATTTATTTATTTTTTATTGAAGTATCTAGTTGAGTTACAGTGTTGTGTTACTTACTGCTGTACAGCAGAGCGACTCAGTTATCCTGGTATATACAGAATGGATAAACAACAAGGTCCTACTGCAGGAGTTATGTTCAGTATCTTGTGACACACCATAATGAAAAATAATAGTTTGTGATTTTTAATTCTCCTTAAGTTTTAGACAACAGAAATCAAAACTCTGAGGCCCTTCTTTGTCTTCCTAACCCCCTTGAGGAGTGGGTCTGTCGGTGAGCAGCCGATTGGTTAAACATTAACATTTCAGAAACGGTATTTTAATCTTTTGGGGAAATGTGGCCTCCCTATCTCTTTCCACAATCGAGCATTTCTGCCTTTTGCCTTATGACACATTTGCTGCTAAAACCTCCGTGTGAATGAGATTCCACCCTCACCCCCGGGAGGGGAAGCACGTGGTCATTCTGGGGGCTGTTTTTAAGGGGCTTGGGGTGGAGTCAGAAAGGAAGGAGTGTACCAGGCCTGACTACAGGTACTACTACTAGGCTGGTAGTCGTTAACTCGGCCTGGAGTCGGGGTGTCCAGCTCTCCAGGGCATTTGCTTAGAAACACTCCTGGCTGTTATCACCCTCTGATGTCACATCGCTGGGGCTGGCTCCTGTGTCAGGGAAAGGGCAGGGGCCTGTCCAGGTCGAGCGGGGCTCCCATACACTCAGCCATGTGTGCGGAGGGCTTCCGGCCCGTTCACCTCGGTGGCTGCTTGCCCCGTGAAAGTAGTTGTCTTACTACAAGGCCTTCAAATCTATTTGACCACAAATCTGTTTCTCTGGCTTCTGCAAACAGCATAATTTGGAAAGAAATGCATTCATTTCTTTCCCTGCTCGTCATCACTTAAGAACACCCACGAAGCTAATTTGTTTAGATGAATCAGGCAGAGGAGAGGCTGGAACTAGATAAAGACCCCTCATCCTGTCACTCCTCCCACCTCGCAGGCTGAGGCACTGGAACAACATCTTAGCTCCATTCCCAGTTCAGGGACGGCAGCATGTCGAGCTTTCAGGGTGAGTAACTTGGGGAGAAGGTTCTGGAGTGACCAGTCCTCCTTGAGGAAGGAAGGCCTTCCTCCAGCTGAAGCCCCCTCTCTGACTCTGTGACAGAATTGGAGCAGGGGGGGCCGGTGAGACGAGCGGAAGTGGCTTCTTCTGCCACCGCGTGGGCCCACCATGGTACCTGTGGCAGTGGCTGGGCATAGCTGGGCTGGCTTCATGTGTGAACTGGCCGCACATGCACCAACTGCTGGCCCCCAGTCTGGTGTTCCTCCCGTGGGGTTCAACCACAGATGCTTCTCTTCTTTCCTTGCATCTGACGCTTTTTGCAGACCCATCCCAAGTCCTGATTTCGCTCTTGACCCCCTCATCAGACGGACCCACCGCACACCCTGCAGAGCAAAGCCCTGACCGACGTGTTTGTTCTCCTCTGTGCTGTGTTTACCCCACGTCTCTCGTAGCTTCTAGGTGCCCATGTTTTGAGAAGAATGGAGAAAACCCACCACTCGTCTCTACTGCTGAAGCTCCTCTCCCCCAACCCTTGTCTGTCTCAGAGTCGTCTTCCCTCCCGGCCATCCTGGGCTGGGGGAGATGTCCAGTCTCTTCCTGTTACTTTACAGAAGGGTGTCTTTATTCAATTTGACTGTTGCTATTATGTGGCGAAACTTTCAATAAAAGTCGTGATTGATGAGATGTGTGTGGCTGCGGTTGTTTCTTCGTTTTCTTGCTTTCTGCGTGTTCTGCTGCTTCTTCTTTTTCTTCTGCTTTGTCATCTATCAGGGAGAGAAAAGCCAGGCCTGATAATTTCTTGGCATATCCTGTGTGCACTTCGAATGTCAGCTGTTGGCCTGGCAGGAAGTTGTTTCTCGGGTGGGTTTCTCCCCCTTTTATTTCTCCCTGCAGCCCCCCCGTTACACAGGCAGAGGCCCTGCTCCATCCTGCAGGCTGGCGATAAGGGGGAGGCAGGGCGCTGGGGGTGGGGGGTGGGAGGTGGCCCTCGGCCCCTTTGCCCTCCTCAGCCGCCGCGTGTCCACAGCCCTGTCAGCTCCTGATTGCTGAATAGCAAGAGGCAGGCAGTGTCCTTTCGGGAGGTTTCCAGAATTTTCTTTGTTCTGAATACAGCACCGCCCAGTCCTCTTAGTTTTTTTGGCCTGACCGCTTTAGAAATCCTTCCCTTTTTCTTTTTTGTCAAGTATGTGCCTGCTAGATAAAAGGCTCTTGAATAGAGGGCCTCGCGAGCATTGGGTCTTGGCCCTTGGCCTCTGAAAATAGGCTATTGGAGATAGAAGCCAGTTGTCACAAAGGTGCCTGTGGCCGTGTGGGGAGGAGGAGGGTCCCCGGGAAATGCCAGGTTGACTTTTCCACCTTTCCCCCTCCTCCTGCTTTTATTATTAGCTGCTCGCCGAAATGCATCCTAGGCTTTGTGGAGCCCTACAGTAGCATCACCCAAGTTGCGCCCTGCATCTTCGCCACCTGCTTAAGGCCTCGTTCTGTGTCTGGAATTGTTCCACGCTGAGCCCTCAGAGGGTGCGTATATACCTCTTTAACCCACAGTGGGTGGCTTGGGAGGGACCGAGGAAAGCTGGCCTGCTGCACTTGAACAGAGGGTGGACCCCTCGGTTTCCCAGCAGGAGCTTCTGAGGCCGAGCCATCCGGACTTGCGTGTTGGTTAGTCTGTGAACCCCCCAGCCCCAGACGCCGAGCAGATGTGGGATGTGCCTTGCAGCTGTTTACAATCTCAGGGGGACTGTGCTATTGCAAGCTCCCTGGACCCTTTAAATTGGAGTGTTTCGCCTCCCCAAGGGTCACTGGTGGCCACATCTCTGGCCTGCTGCTGCCACGTGTCCGTTCCCTCGTTTCTACTTCTGCCGTCATCCATCAGATCTCATCTGGTTTCGAGTGGCTTCTCTCTGGTGGCCTGCCTCTGACTCCAGACTTACATGCACCCTGCTCCCGACTGCCCAGGGGGTCTGGAATTCCAGAGCTGGAAGTCCAGCCTCACCTTCTTGTGTCATGTCACATAGGTCCCCAGGCGCCTCTGCTCTAGGGAGTGGGCCCTGGAGCCCCTCTGTGTCCAGGCTTCTGGGATGACCTTCCTTTCTCTTGCCTAGAAAAACTCACTCATTTTTAGAGGGTCATCTCACGTATCTCCTCCCCTCTCTTGAAGCCTCTCCCACTTCTTCCTTTCCCTCAAGCAGTGACAGCTCTTACCTTTCCAGTCGCAGCCCTCTGCTGGTTCCTTTATGACTGGTTAACATATTCTTTCCCTGGTCCTTCCTGTACCTGTCCTGTGTGCCCCACTAGAGGTTTAGACGCTGAGGACCAAAACTATCTATGTCACTGCTGTCCAGTAAAACTTTGTTCGACGAGCTATACGTTCTGTGCCATCCAGTACATACGGCCCCCGCGCACTTGAAATGGGGCTAGTCACATGTGGCTAGTGGCTATCACGTAGGACGTTGCACCTGCGTGTCTTGTTTATCTGTATTTTCAGAAACCCTAGCACTGTGCTCTGCTCCCGAGACAAGCCTCGTGAGTACCGCTGAAGGGCACGAGAATCGTTTAGGTATAGAGTTACATTAGCTGTGTATTCTTTGCCCATTTTCCATGCAATTTGATTTTTAAGTTGGATTCAGTAGGTTATATACTTGAGCACCACCAGTGCTTTGGGGGATATGAAGATGAATAAACAATGGTCTTTTCCTGCAAGGAACTTGAACATGATGAGTAAATATGTAGTGATAATGGGAAGCCACTGTTTAGGAACAGTTTATATCCTGTGCGGGTGTAGAGACAGGAATCGTTTATGGTGTCTGAAGGGAGATGGGGGAATGCTTTAGAATGTTCGTTCATTCACTCGGCAAATATTTATTGACTATCACTCATGACCCAGGTACCAGGAGTATATCTGTGAACAAAACAAACAAAATTCCTGATCTCACAGAACTTCCTTTCTGGTGGAAGGGAGACGTGATAAATAAAATAAGTAAATCGTGGTCGTTAGAAGATGATAAGCCAAAAGAAGGGCTCGGGAGTGCTGGGGTGTGGGGTGGCTCGCAGTTTTGAATAGGTTGGTCAGGGAAGGCCTAGTAGGCAACATGACATTTGAGCAGAGACGTTTGGACCGAGGGGTGAGGGCTTGGAGAAGGGTGATGGGCAAAAGTAGGTGGAGGGGGCTTCCCTGGTGGCGCAGTGGTTGAGAGTCCGCCTGCCGATGCAGGGGACGCGGGTTCGTGCCCCGGTCCGGGAGGATCCCACGTGCCGCGGAGCGGCTGGGCCCGTGAGCCATGGCCGCCGAGCCTGCGCGTCTGGAGCCTGTGCTCCGCAACGGGAGAGGCCACGACAGTGAGAGGCCCGCGTACCGCAAAACAAACAAGTAGGTGGAGGGAGGTTTCTGGGCGAGGGGGCAGCTTGAGTGCAGGCCTGGGGGTAGACGTGTGTGGAGTGGTGAGAGTGGCAAGGCTGGGGCATGGGGTGTAGAGAGAATGGGAGGCGGGGCTGCAGAGGTAGTTTGGAACCTAGTAATAAAGGCTGAAACCTTGAAAAATGTGTTGATGACTTTCAGTGTCTCTGCAGATATCCTGTCTCCCTGATTAAAATATCAGCCCACCCCCCACCCCCCCAGGACAGTGATTCCTGTTATTACTCTTCATTTCTCTTCCCACAAGGTTTCATTCCAAGTAGCTGCTCAGAAATTGTGTTGATAAAGGAACAGTTAAAGCTCAGCCATGGGCTTCCCTGGTGGCACAGTGGCTAAGAATTGCCTGCCAGTGCAGAGGACACGGGTTCGAGCCCTGGTCCGGGAAGATCCCACATGCCGCGGAGCAGTTAAGCCCCTGTGCCACAACTACTGAGCCTGCGCGCCACATCTACTTAGTCCGTGTGCCACAACTACTGAGCCCACGCACCTAGAGCCCGTGCTCCACAGCAAGAGAAGCCACTGCAACGAGAAGCCTGCAGGCACCGCAACGAAGAATAGACCCTGCTCGCCGAAACCAGAGAATGCCCACGCGCAGCAACGAAGGCTCAGTGCAGCCAAAAATAAATAATAAATTTTAAAAAACCCCAAAAAACAAAAAAACAACTCAGCCATATCCTTATGATGAGATTTTTGCAAAAGAAAAGGTGTGATAAGATCAGCTTTCTCCTCTGGTTAATTGTACCACTGGGTCTTATTTCTAGGTCTCCCTTTGTGCAGACTGAGTATTCCGCAGGGTCCCAGGTGGCTCAGTCTCTGTGTTTTAACACATTCCTTTGACCTGGATTATCTCTGGGGCACAGAGAAGGTTTAGGGGGAGCAGGGCAAGAACAGAGTGGAAGACCAAGCAGGCCTTCAGGGGGCAGGGCTGTGGCCAGGGAGAGGAATGCTGCATTTCCCAGCAAGTCAGGAGACCCAGAGACTTGACGGCTGGACAGGAAGTGAGTTGCCCAGAGGTGCAGATGCAGACTGTGCAAGACGATCATAGTTTCACATGTATCCTGAGTATCAAAAATCCAGCGTTCACTCAGGAAGAGAGGAGTACCCTCGGCCAAGGGCAAGAAAGGGCTTTTAAAACAGATTGTTTATCAGCCTGCTTTCAGGTGGCTGCTTGGAACTACTGATATATACAATGCTAACCATTTCTCTCCAGAAAAACCTGACGTTTTAGACTTCTACCTTTCTAAAGGCAAAGTTGACCACAGCGAGCATGTGGCAGTGTGCCTTGGAACAGTTGTGTTCATGGGCAAATCTTCAGTGCCAGTTGCCATCAGCAGTCAGGTTTCCCCAAAATGAATACTCACGAGTATCCACAGAGAGCAAGTCACTCCAGCCCTCAGCACCCCCAGGGGCCCATCTGGGACAGTGGCTCACATGGCAGCTTGGAGTTTGTGGATGAGCCGCGTGTAGATTCCTGGCCCCGCAGGTACTGAGATCGGTCATGGAAAGTGTGTGGCTGAGCTCTGGAGCCAATGAAACGGAGACCTGATTCCTCCTTACCGTACTAAACGTCTTCATGTTGTTGACCACCATTGACCATTCCCTTCTGCTTGAAATGCCCTAACCTTGGCGTTACAGTTCTCATTGCTCTGTAACAAACTGCTCCCAAATTTAGCAGCTTTAAAGCAACCATTGTATTATGCTCAGGGAGTCACCGTGTCAGGAATTCAGACAGGGCACAGCAGGGATAGCTGGTTTCTGCTTCACCATGTTTCGGACCTCAGGCCACCATCTGGGTGGTCACTGGAGGGCAGAGGGCTGGAATCATCTGAAGCCTTGTCACTCATATGTCTGGTGCCTGGGCAGGGATGACTGGAAGAGTGGAGCTCCAGCATTTGGTCTGATGATGTGGTTGGGCTCCCTTACAACATGGCGGCTTCAGGGTAGTTGGTCTTCTTACTTGGGTGGCTCAGGGCTCCAAGTATGCATGCCCCAGAGAAAAAGCTGGAAACTACAGCACCTTTTATGACCCAGCCTTGGAAGTCACATACCATCCCTTCTTCTGTATTCTGTTGGTTGAAGCAGTCACAAGCTTAACTCAGATTCAAGGAAAGGGGAATGGACCAAGGGACCATATGCCACACTTGGCAAAACAGTTTTCTCTCATTTCTCTCCTGGTTCTTTGGCCATTGTTTTGGGTTTGCAAAAGATGTTGGGATTCCTCCTGAAACTGTCCTTGTCCCTGCTTTTACTCTACCCTCTCGTCTCATTCACTCCCACGATTTTAGAGGCCACTTAGACACTGGTAAATTCAATCTGGGTCATCTGGCTTAATCTTTCTTCTGAGCTGCAGAACAGCTGCCCAGATTGTCCTATGGACACTGCAAATTTAATACACCCAAACTGAACACATTTATCGTTCCTCTGCAAACCTGTTTCTTCTGCATTCCTTCTCTCTGTTGGTGAAACCCCCCTGACTCAGACACCCAGTAAATTCAAATCTCCTTCCTCTCCCTCATCTCTGCATCTGGCCATTTACCCAGTTCTGATCATTTTGTCTCCTGCTCACTCTTAAATCTCTTCCTGCTTTGTTATGCAAGATATCCTTGCTTTAGTTCAGGGCCCCTTCATCTTGGACTAGTATGATAAGCTTCTGACTGTTCTTGCAGTGTCTATTTTCAAGCCCTTCGATCTGTCCTCTGTAGAGTGACTTATCTAAAACACAGAGCTGGTCATGTTAATCCTCTCTTTCAAAACTTTGACCTCTTGTCTTCAAGATGAAGTCCAGTCTCCTTGGTCATGGTCTACAAGACTCCACGTCTCCATCCGTATCTCCCATTAAACTCTCCTCTCCAGTCGATTCCTAGCAGTGCCAAACTTTGAGTGCCTGAAACAGGCAAGGATATTTCATGCTGTTATGACTCAGTCTGCCTTTCTCTTTTGCCTTCCTGGGAAATTCCTGCTTATCCTTGAAAACCCTAGTCAGGCATCTCCTCTTTGAAGCCTTCTCCTTATCAAGAGTCACTAATTGTCTTTTTTATTTTTCTTTTTTCGGTATGCGGGCCTCTCACTGTTGTGGCCTCTCCCATTGTGGAGCACAGGCTCCGGACGCGCAGGCTCAGCGGCCATGGCTCACGGGCCCAGCCGCTCCGCGGCATGTGGGATCTTCCCGGACCGGGGCACGAACCCGTGTCCCCTGCATCGGCAGGCGGACTCTCAACTACTGCGCCACCAGGGAAGCCCTGTCTTTTTTACATATAAAAGATGACGCTACCAAATCACTAACTGTGTTCGTCCAGAGAAACGTCTGTCTGACTCAGTCCAGGAGGACCTTTCAGAGTAGCACTCTGGGGCTTCCCTGGTGGCGCAGTGGTTGAGAGTCCGCCTGCCGATGCAGGGGACACGGGTTCGTGCCCCGGTCCGGGAGGATCCCACATGCCGCGGAGCGGCTGGGCCCGTGAGCCATGGCTGCTGAGCCTGCGCGTCCGGAGCCTGTGCTCCACAAGGGGAGAGGCCACAGCAGTGAGAGGCCCGTGTACCGCAAAAAAAAACAAAACAAAACAAAAAAAACAGAGTAGCACTCTGTGTTCTCTCTGCCTCCTGAACAGGACTGTGGCCAGCTGCTCTGCTTAGGAATGAAGCCTTTTATCTCCTGAAGCTTTTATCCAGCTTAGCAACCAGGAGTGCTGGGAATTACCAAGGGTCCAGAGAGGAGACAAGGAAGGTACCCGGGGACCTTGAATCATCCACAAACTGGGTAATTCAAGAGCAGGGAGTATACGTTCACTCTGTTGTTCAACCCATATTTATTGAGTGCTTGCTGTGTCCTAGGCGTTCTTCTAGGTGCTAGGAATACAGTGGTGAACAAAACAGACAAAAGTCTTACCCTTATGATGCTTCCATTCTGGAGGGTGAATTGACTCTCCCTTATGAGGCTTCCATTCTCGGGGGACACGGGGCATCCTGACCACGGCTGATTTGCCTGTGAACCTCTAGCTCAGGGCCTTATGCATGGCAGGCACTGAACAAATGTTTGTGGAGGGAATGAATGAGTGTTGTTGGACAAATGAGGTTTAACTGGGCAGATTTTTCTTCCTTGAGGGAAGGGAACTAGATTTTATGAAGCCTTGTCAGGTGCAGGGTAAGTTCCCCATAGAAGACCCTGGTCTTCCAGGCAGAAGTGCCCTTCAGAGAGACCGGGTGCCATTTGTCGGGCCGCGACGCTGAATTGACAGCCCTCCAGAGTGAACTATGAAATGAGCCCTCCACCGTTCGGCCGGCAGCTACAGGTCCCCGGTTACCTCTTTACCTCAATAAACAGCCAGCCCGGACCAGTTAGCTGGGTTGGGCACACTGGGGAGCATAGCTTTTCTTTCTCTCTTTCCCGTGGTTGGGTTGGCCGAGTGCAAGTGTTTTAAATAGAACAGACATCATGGCTATAAAACATCTGCAACGTTGCACATTTAGTCAAGTTCCTGGTGGACCGAGTTCTGTTTGATTGGTGATGTTTTTGCTGCGACTGTTGTTTCCTTTTTCTCCCCTGTTTATCCCTTTGGAAAGTAAAGTTTTCTTTTATGTGAGGATTTATAGAAATATGTTCCTGGCATGAGGAGACAACAGGCACGTTAGGATATTGGTGTTGCAGAGAAATATGACCTCCAAGGCATGGACAGCTTTTATCTCCTATAGAGAGAATGATCTTCCTCATGTGGAATAGTCTGTTTCTCTTTGTAGGGTAAGGGGCTGCCTAGATTAAGGAGGATAAAGACACTGCTTTGCACTGAGATGGCATCCTTTTTTTTTTTTTTTTTTTTTGGCGGTACGCAGGCCTCTCACTGCTGTGGCCTCTCCTGTTACGGAGCACAGGCTCCGGACGCGCAGGCTCAGCGGCCATGGCTCACGGGCCCAGCCGCTCCGCGGCATGTGGGATCTTCCCAGACCGGGGCACGAACCCACGTCCCCTGCATCGGCAGGTGGACTCTCAACCACTGCGCCACCAGGGAAGCCCAAGATGGCATCCTTTTTGCTGGAGCATCTTCAGCCCTTGGAATACTGTGGTTGCCCAGGACCACTGCTGGGGGTGGGCTGATTCAGTTTGGTGTCCGAGAAATCTGAAAAAAGTAGAATCAATAGTAACTAGTCTTTAAATTTACAAGTGTGCTTCTTGCCTTTTCCAAGTGTTTTTCCTTCTGTTTTGTCTGCGGGACAGGCAGGAAAGGTTTGATTCCCGTTCATGGCCAAACCGAGAGAGTGCAGTGACTGGTGGGGCAGGGCAGGCGGCGGGGAAGGGGGAAGAGGGAATTTGTCTGCCTGTCGTTCCAGCCCCGTACTAAGCATGTTTCACGTGTTAGCTCTTTTAATCCCATTTTATAGAGGGAGAAACTCAAGGTCAGAGAAGCTTAGTCACTTGTCATGGTCACCTAGTATATACGTGTCAGAATGGAGATTCCTGGGTTCCTCTTTCTGCTCTATCACTGGACCTGCTCTGGGTGCTGGGATTGGAACCTGGCCCTCCCATCTCCAGAATCTCCAAATCGATGCTCTTTTCTGCCTCTAAGGATCTCTTTGGTTTAGAAAGATCACCCTCCCTCTCCTGAGGGGTGAGACATTTAATAACAGGTAGAGGGACTGGCTCACGATTATCTTGGCTTCTCTCTTTTACTGCAAACACTTCTTTGGGTACCCTGTTTCCCTCAAAGCAAGTTCCTTGTGGCGGGTGGCAGGGACCAGACCAGCACATCCTGGGAGGGGAATTTGACTTTTTTTTGTTTCTTGACAGGTAAAATTTATGGCCCAACAGGTGGCTGAGTGTGTTCACCAGAGACGACCACGCCAAGGGTGCAATGTGCTTCTCTCTCCTTGTGGCTTCCCCACCTGCCCTGCCCTTTCCTCCCCCCCCCCCCGGGATGTTTCTGGAACAGTAGAATGAGTGACAGAGCAGGGAGGGACCTGCTCATGGGGAAGTGGACCCCAGGCTGCATGCAGGTCACTAGGTCTGGGAACCTTCTTTCTGGTTTATGCTTTTCTCGCCACTCTTGCCTCCTTGCCAGCATCTAAGTGTTAAGGTGACTCAGCCCCCCACGGTGGCCCTGCTTTTCTCTTTAACAGCCGATTGAAGAGTTGCTCCCCTATTTAAACCCTGTGGAGGCTTTCTGTTGCTTCCTGTCATGGCCTACAGGGCCTTCCCTGCCTGGCCTGGCCCCCCTTGTCCTTGCATTCCATTGATACCTTGAGCTACAGTATTTCAGGTTCGCTTGCAGCCTTTCAGCCAACACTGAAGATGCTACAGCCTCAGCTGGGGAGGCCCTTCTCCCCTTCCTTTCCTGGCTCCCCCCTGCTGACTTCAAGCCTCAGGTCACACCCAGTCTTGTGCCCCAAAGCCTCACCAGGCTTCAGTAATGAGCCTGCTACTTGACTGTAAACACCTTCAGAGCAGAGGCCAGGTCTTGGTCCACTTAACATCCATCAAGCCGAGCACCATGCTCGGCACATAGTAGGTCCTCAAAACACGTTCGATGAGAGAATGAGTGAACGAATATGGCTTGCCACCAGAGACAGTCCTCTGCAATTTATTTTCTTCTCTGACCCTCTTGGTCTGCATTCTCACTCTCCTGGGATTCAAGCAAATGTTTTTTGACACGTGCCAGGTGCTTTCACATCCTTATCTCTGGTGATGCTTACGGCAGCTCTGTGACATATAGGTATTGCCATCACTTTTGCCCATGGCTCACCTGCAAGGGACTCAAGCCCAGCGCTCCCTGGTTCAAGTCCCAGCCTCCTTCTGCTCTGCCCTGGCTTTTCCCCACTCTTGTGTGCAGGATGGTAATAACGAGACCTTTCGTTGAGGTCTCCGTCGCCCGCTTGCTCTCCCATAAGATGGCCCGAGCAGCTGCCTACAGAGCCCTGACTGTACGTTAGAGTCATCTGGAGAATGTTGCAAAAATACTGATGCCCAGGCCTCCCCACAGACCAATGAAATCGGAATCCCCGAGGGTGGGGCCCATATCTGTAGGTTTTAGGGGCTCCCCAGGCTGTTCCAAGGTGCAGCCGGGGTTGAGCCCTGCTGTCCTCCGGGAGTGTCAGGGAACCTGCAGCCTGGTTCAGCTCCGTGGATTAGGTAAAACTTGCTCATCAAGAACTGATTGCCATGTGCATCTAAAATATGTTAATGACGGTAATCAAGGCTAAGGGTTAAGGCTGCCATTTGTTCTTCTCATGAAATCCGCTGGAGGGCCTGGGGGATGGGATACCTTGGCTTCAGAGCCTGCCTGCCAGCCTAGTTTTCATCCTTTCTCTCCCAAGAAGAGCTGTGTCGTTGTTCCTGAAGTCCTCTATCGACCAGTCTTCCCCAGAGCACAGTGGTGCCGTACGAAGCCTCGTTTTCCTTAACCAAGGGTCTGTCTTCTGTCCGTCCTTCCTCACATGGTTTTCGGCGTGCGCCTTGAGCTCTCCTGCCCGTCACGTGGAGGACACAGAGGCTCTTCTGGTTTCAAGGAACTTTTAAATGCTTAACTTCCTTTTAAAAATTAATTAATTATCTAATGGAAGCATAGTTGATTTACAAAATTGTGTTAGTTTCTGGTGTACAGCAGTGATTCAGTTACACGTATATATTCTTTTTCATCTTCTTTTCCATTATGTTTTATTACAAGATACTGAGCATAGTAGGAGCTTGTAGTTTATCTGTTTTACATGTAGCAGTTTGTATATGCTAATCCCAAACTCCTCATTTTTCCCTCCCTGCTTTTCCCCTTTGGTAACCATAAGTATGTTTTCTATGCCTGTCAGTCTGTTTCTGTTTGGCACATAAGTTCATTTGTATCAGATTTTAGATTCCACATATATATGATATCCTATGATATTTGTCTTTCTCTGTCTGGCTTACTTCACTTAGTGTGGTAATCTCTAGGTCCATCTATGTGGCTGCAAATGGCATTATTTCATTCTTTTTTATGGCTGAGTAATATTCCATTGTATGTATGTACCACATCTTCTTTGCCCATTCATCTGTCAGTGGACATTTAGGTTGCTTCCGTGTCTTGGCTGTTGTAAATAGTGGTGCTGTGAACATGGGGGGGTGTATTTTTTTCAAATTATGGTTTTCTCTGGATATATGCCCAGAATGGCATATTGCTGGATCATATGGTAGCTCTATTTTTAGTTTCTTAAGGGACCTCCACACTGTTTTCCTTAGTGGCTGCACCAGTGTGCATTCCCCCCACCAGTAGGAGGTTCCCTTCTCTCCACACCCTCTCCAGCATTTGCTGTTCGTAGACTTTTTGATGATGGCCGTTCTGACTGGCCTGAGGTGGTGCCTCATGGTAGTTTTGATTTGTGAAATGCTTAACTTCTGAGTAGAAACTGCCTCTCTGGTAGTTGCTACCCAGACAACCTGAAATGTTTCAGGAAAAGAGTGGCTTGGGAAGTAGGAAGGGATGGTCTGAACCCATCACCTCAGCTGTGTGTTCAGTCCTGGGGCTTGCACACGGGCTGGCTTCAGTTAACCCTGAGCACAGCTGTGAGTAAGACCTCAGGCACCTCTCTGCCTGGAGGTTGGCACTGGCGAGGCTGGAGCCAGGAGAGAAACTCTGAGGAAGGTGTGTGTTAGTGGCATGGGCTCGGGGTTTGGGTTGGCCTTGGTGGCTTGGTTCAAGGCACAGGGGCTTCCTATGGACCATGGTCTTGGAGTTAGGATTTCACATTTGCCATCTCAGTTTGTGTTGTTCAGGCCAGGGCTTTATGCCCATTTTTCAAAGGAGGAAGGTGTCTCCCAGCGCTGTGGAGAGACTTGACCTCTTGTCATCTGACCAACCAGGGGAGTTATTCAGTATGTCTCAGTGTACACAGATGTGCTTGAAAACGTGAAACCGGGTGGACAAAGAATTTTAAACTTGTCATCATTGTTTCCCTTGGACCATTTCTGTCGGCAGGGTCACCTTGGACCTAGGCTCTAGCCACGGCGCAGGGACCATCGTGTTACCATTTCTAGGGCCCTCCCCCTCACGGGGAGACCTTCTCTTTGTCTTCAGAAAAAGTCCATCCTGGGTGGGTGAATCGGGCTCCTACTGCTGGAGGGACAGGCACAGGTGGAGGGAACTGAGTTCATCCCAGCCTGCTGTCCTGTCTGGCCCTTCCTTCCCACCTCGTTCTGGGGTTTATTAAGAGTCTGCTTTGGCTGCCTGTCCCTTGGCTGGGGCTGTGGAGGCACCTCTTTCGTATGCAGAGATGCTCGGCTTCCTCGAAAATTCAGCAGCAGTAAAGGGTACTTAATTTCGCTTAATACCGTTGCTGTAAAACATGATGGGTTTTAATTGCCTCTGTGGGTTGGTAATCATTTGAACCCTGGAGAGAGTCTTTGGGGCC